>NW_012154729.1:2604924-2756453 GCF_000956105.1 Propithecus coquereli
TGATCAACTGGAACATGTGTTGTCAGTGACTTTTTAGCTTTGTTGTATCACAAAGACTTGTGGTTTAACTCACAAGCGAGATGGTTACTTAGGTTAATATTGGTCTTTTAGAATTTGCTATTTGTTTTTCATTCGTTCTTTGAGAAACTCAAAATTTAATGAGGGATATCCTCTAGGTAATGCCAACATTTTCCACTCGAACTTGAAATGTCAGCTGAGATTTAGAGATTACTTAGAAAAAGGTGGTAAAGTATACTGGGCTTTTTAAGTGGACCAGAGGAATTCTAGTGCAATGCAAACATGTGTTCAAGGTTGCGGAGTCAGTGGTCTTAGTTAAAGTAGTTTCATCCTAGTCTCCTTAGCTGAGTATGTTGCTCTTTACTTCCTAGCACAGACTCTGTGCAATTGTCAGAATGACCTCCTCACATTCCTCTGCCCAATGCATGCCTATCTCTACCTCTAATTTTGCTCATACTGTATTATTTCAGCTCTTAGGATGGCTCTTCATGCTTAACTCTATATTCTACCCATGTTTAAAATCTCTCCTTAGAAAATCTTCACTGATTAATCCAGCTTGATCTCTCTCTTCTCATTACATGTATAATCCTTCATCTTGTCTTCCTGTTTAAATTATAAGTAACTTAAGGGTAGGATGTTGGCAGAGACTGACTAATTGTTCAAATCCATTCCCTTTCTTGGGTGTATAGCTAGATTATATTCTCAGCTTGCCTTGCCTTGCAGTTATATTGTCCATGAGGCTGAATTCTAGCCAAAAGAATACAGGCAGAAATGATGAACACTACTTCCAGGTCTGACTTATTAAAATATCCTACACATGGTCTTCCATGCTTTTTTCCTATATGATGGCTGAATGCAGAGGACTGTGGGATTCTAGGGGAGGATGGATCTGTAAGAAGGAAGGAGCTTAGGTCACCGAAGTATTATATGAAAATATTCCACCAACCAGGGATAACCATATTATATTATAGATGATAAGCAACTGACTTACCAACTTATCATATATTAAGCCACCAGGATCTTGGGGCTTCTCTGTTATAGCAGCTGTGTTACCATAACAAATATAGAGGTAAATCATATTATATGTCTTTATTTTCTTCACAGTACCTAGAACAATGTAGAGAGAGATTTCATGAATGCTGGATGCCTCCCCTAAAATTACTTGGCCATCACCTTTTGGAGCAAGAAGAGGAAGGATGTTCTGTTCAGGTCTGGAGAGTGGGAAGTAGGAAAAAGAAGGGAGAGATTAGCAGCGGATGGCTCAGTCTGAATGTATGTAGGGTATCTAAAGTACATAGATTTGGTCTTCTACTCTGGTCAATGGCATCAAATAAACAAACAATATTGTTATTGATTTTTATATTAAATAAATATCAGGAAAGGTATTGGTATTGATTATTACATTAGATAAATGTGCAGAGTGGTGGCATTATTGATTTTTATATTAAACAAATACGACATTGGACAAAACTCATACCCTAGCCAACCCATCTTAAAATGACTTAAGGTTTTGAGCACAATTCTAGGACAGGGACTTATTTTATGATGAATGTTTTAGAATATATGAGAACTTTCATCATCAAATTCTCATTAAAAAGAAAAGCAATTAGGGACACAAATGCATCTGTCTATAAACCAGCCTTAGAGATGGCAGCATCATTGTCAGCAACGAAGACTCATGAGATCTATCAAATACCAAATGTTGAACAGAGCCCCTTTAAGATATGAGACCAATGAAAGAAATCAAACTGAGAGGTGGAACTCAATTGCAAAGAGCAGGAACATTTTAATTATGTTTAAAATGTAAGCAAGATTATCTGTGATTGGAAGGCAACAGTTTTGTATTTCTGAGGTTGAAAAATGGTAGCTAGCCATGGTATTGAAGCAATTCCTTATTTACACATACTGTGGGTAATGGGGGAAAAAATCAAAAGATATTATTCAGTTTTTGACTGTGGAATAGGATGACATGGTTGTTACTGAAGCTTGTCTTTTTGAAAAATTCAAGGAAGAATAAAAATCTTGATTTTTAACCAGTTCCTTCAATGTTAGATTAAAAGGGTCTAGAGAAGGAGTGGGAGCAAGATAGGAAAAGGGTTTGGAATAGTATTTGTGGGAAGGAATTTCCCCATCATGAGAGGGGTGAAGGAAGAGTTAGAGGAGAAGCTGTGGGGAGGTGGAATCCCAATGTACAAGAATCTGAGGAATGTATTCTGCAGGGGAGGAGGCACAAAAGAAAGTTCATATACTCAACATATGTAAGAGTTGAAGACACCATGGAGGCTGTGCTGTTGTCTTGCCTAAACTACTCTTTCTTCAACTTCGTTTGATAGGTTCTTGTTATTAAGGTCTTAGCTTAGATCTTTGCTGACTACCTCATCTAATGTTGTTCCGTCAGTCATTATCTTTACATTGCCATATTGAATTTTCTTCATAGCACTTACTGCTTTTAACATTTTCTAATTTATTCAGGTGTTTGCTGTCCATCTTCCATGACAACAGGGATCTCATCTGACTTGCTCATTGCCATACCCCCAGCACCAGACTAGTGCCTGGCACAGAGGAGGCACTCAATAAATGTCTTTGTCAGTTCAGTCTGCTATAACAAGTTACCATAGACTGGTTGGCTTAAACAACGGACATTTATTTCTCACAGATCTGGAGGCTGGGAGGTCCAAGATTAAGGTTCTGGAAGATTTGGGGTCTGCTAAAGTCCTACTTCCTGGTTCATGGATGGCCATCTTCTCGTATCCTCACATAGTAGAAAGATGACGAAAGAACTCTCTGAAGGCCCTTTCATAAGGGTGCTGATCCCATTCAAAGGGCTCTACCCTCATGACCTAATCACCTCCCAAAGGCTTCATCTCCTAATACCATCACCATGGGGGTTAGGATTTCAACATATCAATTTTAGGGGGACACAATGCAACAAATATTTGTAGAATGGATGAACCAGACACCTGTCTTTCTTAGCAAAGAAGATGCCTCTGAATCAAAAAGGTGAAAGAGAAACTTACAAAAGATATTTAAAAACTTTCTGTGACTAAGGTAAGGGCCCTCAGTACATATCAATTAGTTATTCTGCTTCAAATACAAGAACACTGAAGAAAGAATAAAATGACAACATATAATAAACAACAGTTAACATTTTCTGACTCTGAAATTCTTGATTATTTTGTTGCCTATTTTATCCATGTGTCTCCTCAATATTTGGGAGGAGTAATACTCAGGAGAAAAATAAGTTATTTGGCCATTTGGATAAAGCCCTTTACCACCTCAGCAAATCCTCTGCTTCTGCTGTAGGCGATCTGACCCCAAAGAGTAGCAGGTGGTGAATAAATAGTGTGATTTGCATTTTGTGGGGGTACGTGTGTGCAGAGTCTTGCTTATCCTGGTCTAGAGTTCTTTATATTAAAATGTGTTTATATTTAAAGAGATACAAACTGAAATATTAGCCTGCTTTTGTCACGGTTGTAGTCTAATCCACCATGAGAAATCATAATATAATTTCATTTTTCCCTTGGTTTAATGCTGCTAAAGAAGCCGGCTGTAAGTCTGAGGAAACAAATCTACTTTTAAGCATACCTGCATGCAAATGGGCTGTGGAGGTGGCTTATCCTTTTACATAATAAGTTAGAGAGTTCTCTTTTTCAGTGGAATAGATGTATAGATTAATAAACCCAGACTAGGCGTACAGATACGTGGAATCAGTGTAAGCCTGGTTAGAGATGACAAAGAGCTTCATGCTCGAGTGCTTTGCAGCCTAATTCAATAAAACAAAATGAAAGGCAAATGCTTGAGGAGCCGAGGAGAGGATCTTTATGAAAATATTAAAACCTCTGTACAAAGAAAGTCATATTCTTTTTTGATCTTGCTCCCAACATTGCAATGTAATGTATGGGCCTCTTTTGGAGGAAAAAAAAAAATCAAGGCGCTTTGTGCTTTTTTAACAAAGCAAGGAAAAGAAACCATTTTGAATGTAGAAACCTACTCTTTGGTCTTTAACTGAAAAGTAAAATGCTGACATAAAACTAGATTTTTTTCCTCCATCAATTTGCAAAACTAA
The DNA here is from genome assembly GCF_000956105.1 of Propithecus coquereli. NCBI lineage: Eukaryota > Metazoa > Chordata > Mammalia > Primates > Indriidae > Propithecus > Propithecus coquereli. The sequence goes on from NW_012154729.1 coordinate 2,609,009, forward strand.
AGTATAAATCCAAACTGAAACAGTGACAGCGTGAAAAGCTATTCACGGGTCTGCAGCCATCTCTGATTCCATCAATTTGTTTTCCAGTCTTTGTTGTGATTCTGTGTTTCTCACGGATCTCCAGAGACAGTTTCCGGCTTGAGGGGAGAATATCAATAGCCCGCATGTCCTCTAGGAGGCTTCCCTGCAACAGTCAGGATGCTTCCGCAGATCTGATCTTCTGTTTCTTTTAATGATGGTGGCAAAACAACAAAAATTATTCATTTTGGGAAACATGAATATCAACAAAGCAATAATGTCTGAATGAGAGTATGTAGTTTTGTTCCCTTTTTGTGCAGTAAGCTCAAAGGCAAAAAGTAAGAATCAATTGGTCTCTTTTCTGGGATTTCATAAATCCATAATTATATCACATGCATTTAAAAATGAAGCAAAAAGCTAAATAAATTTGAAAAGAACTTGCAAAGTCGAGGTGGCACACTGCAGTGAAATAAGTATTGAATTTTCTAACTGGGTTTGGACGGCCTGGTTTCTGACCTGGGCCCTACCAGGTGACAGGTGGGTCATCTTGGAAAAAATCCCTAATTGCCCTGAACTCTGTATTTCACATCCTAAAGTGGGAATAACAATATCTACTCTTCTAACCTACTGATGAAATATAACATGATATGTACACACATGTCTAGAAAATGTTATTAGAGAACCATATATGAATATAATATGTTATCAAATTATTAGAGGAGATACAATTTTTTTCAATATTCACAGCATTCTCTAGGAACTCTTGAAAATCCTAGAATGTTTGTTTTTAAGAAATGAATTACTTTCGGTTGTTCATTTTATATTCTAAAACATATGTTTGTATATATGCAAACATTTATATTTTTCTGTTTTTTTTTTTTTTCCTCTCTCTCCCTTCCCAACCTCCTTAAGTCCTTCCTCCCACTTATCCTTGAACATTCAATTCAGTGTTACCTTCTTCAAGAAATTTCCCCCATCCTCAGGGCTGGATTGGTCCCTGCTACCAATCCAAGGATTTTTGCTTTGAGAAATCCTTGAGTTTATCTTGAATTACATTTTCCACATATCTTATATTTATTTTTCTGCCTCCTCTGTGAAATTGTGAACATCTTAAGAATGGACCTGGGATCTTAATCATTTCTGAATTCCCAAGGCCTAGCGCAGTGTTTGCCACATAGTAGGCACCCAATAAATTTTGTTGTATCAATAATGGCTACTCTTATCAGATACATATAAAAAAGGAAATGTTCTAATGTGAGGGGCCAGGGACTGGTTAGATTTGTCCATTGCTATAATAAACTGAGTTTTTCTTTAGAAATCATGGTAGACAGAATGGTTTCCTCCAAATCTGCATGCCCTAATACTGGAACCTGTGAATATGCCACGTAACAAAAGGGACTTTGCAGATGGCTTTAAGGTTCATTCTCATTTATCTGGGCAGGCACTATCTAATCACACAAACCCTTAAAAACAGAACTTTTTCTGGCTGGAAGCAGAAGAGATGCAGCAGCAACAGGAGTCAGTGAGATTCAAAGTGTGAGAAGCACTTGATGGGTTGTTGCTGGCCCTGAGGTGCAGGGGGCTGGTGTGAAGGGCAGAGACGGACCTCTAGGAGCTGAGAGAGGTTCTCAGCTGACAGTCTGCAAGGAAGTAGGAACCTTTGCTCCACATCCACCAGCACTGAATTCTACCAACAGTGTGAATGAGACTGAAAGCACATTCTTCCCCAGAGCCTTCAGATAAGAGCCCGGGTTGGCTGACACCTTGATTTCAGCCTTAGGAGACCCACAGCAAAAAAAAAAAAAAAAGAAAAAAGAAACCAGTGTAGTCTACCTGGACTTCTGACCTACAGAAAGGTGAGATAATAAATTTGTGCTTTTATATGTCACTAAGTTTGTGGTAACTGGTTATGGCAGCAATGGAATACAAACACAAAAATTAATTTACTATCTCCAAAAGACCAGATTTTGGAAACCTGTCATAAAGGTGGGAATAGTCTGGGTCTGCAACAGGCTATGAAAGTCCCTACAGAGGAAGCCACTGGAAAGTCACCCACGTTGGGTTCCCTGGAATGGTGATAGCCGCAGTGGTGGAATTACAGGAGTGGCTCGTGCTGCCACCCTAACCAAGTCCCTGGTGTGGCCTGTCCCTGGACCCCTGGGGATTTACTTAATTTCTTCCTGACTTGAAGCTGGGTACAAGTTAGATTTTGGCAGGGTGAGGCAGAGCAGGAGAGGTGCTTTATATACATGTACATATTACATATATATACACATATATGTATACTTAATGCTTACAATGTGAAACATAATGGGAGTTCAATAAGTTACTAAGTTACCTGTCTTTACTATCATCGACATCATCATCATTAATCCAGTAGCATTGCCCTGCTGTGCCTCACCCCTCCCTCCACCGCCCTAGTGGGGAGCTTTGCTGGTTCAGTGTTTCCAGCATGGCAACCTCCAACCTTCTGCCAAAGTGGAGAGTGAGCCATCTCCTGGCTGAGTAGAGCTGGGAAGGGGACCTAGGGGACTTTTCAGTTCCTTAGCTTGTCTTGTAACTAATCTTCTTCATCGCTACCTCTCACCACTCCTTTCTGGAATTCAGAGGCATAAGCAGGCCTTCTTGCCATTGGTTTTTCCGCCTGGAGGCACTTAGTTTCCAGCTTTCTCTGCTAAGTTGGTGACTGCCACTTGTCTCCCCCTCTATGGTCTTGCATGTATTGTCTCCTCTCCTGTTTCATTTGCTTGGAGGGTTCACAGTGCCTTCATACTCCTCTACTGATAGTCTAGTTGCATTTGAGGAGGGAATGAAATCACCTTATATCTCCAATCGGCCATGCTAACCACAAGGCCACGGGCCTCATTTCTTTGTCTATGAAACGAGGGGTTACAGTGGATAAACTTTAAGGCATTTTCCTCCACTGCAAATCTTTGTTCCTGCATATGGTTTAGGTTTAATGTAATTTTCAGCTGATCACAGCTAGATTCCCTATCACTTATCTCACTCTCAGAATAGTAGTGATTATTTTTGCTTTTGTTGTTTTGAATCTCTTTGAGCAAGAGACCTGCAGTGTAGCAAATTATATCTTGTGTACAAATTAGAGTAAACTGAAAAACACAGGTGACTTTTGTTCCCTTCTGCATCACAAAGACCTTTTCAATACACCTGATTGATTGTAAAGGGAACTCCACAAGCAGATGTGAGCTACTGGGACTCTGCTAATGGTAATTTGGGTGCTGTCATATTTATCATGCTGTGCTATTTGGCAAGCAAGTAGGAAGCCTTTAAACTTTTTGCTCTTTCTGGGAAAAAAAAAATCCAGAAAGAAGATGATACCAAAATTTAAATCAAAAAGAAGTTTCCTTTCTATGGAGAATCACAAAGAATGTCCTGATAAGTCAATAAAAGTCTTGTTTTGGTTAAGTTAGTTGAGGTTGGATATTTATCCCTTGCATCCAGGAAAGTCTTTGATTCATAGGGGCAGTGGAAGTGGAGAAAGGGTGTGTTGTCCTTCTCTTTGGAGCTCCACTGCATGGCTTGATGCTTTGTACTTGTGTCCCTAGTGCCTGTCACTCTTTGTTGTACTCACTGCTGTTAATGACTAGCTCTTATGTGTTCTCTTTTGGTAGCCAGGACAGAAACTTCCACAAGATAATGACTATTTTAAAGATGCTGGGTTATGTAATATTTGAAATAAAAAAAATAGCTTAGAAGTTGATGGCATTCCTTGCATGTGGTTTTTGTTTGTCTTGGTGTTATTGGTATAGGGGATGGGAAAAGAGTCCTCTGAAAAGTTTTCCATTAAAATAGGAATCCTGAATAATCAAAGTAAGGGAGACATTGATGATTGTTGTTTCTAAAACTCTCAGTTACTCTGGGTGCAGAACATTATTAAAGGTGTGTTTAAAAGAAGAGATTAATGTATCAATATTTGATACTGTTAGGTTAGTCAGTGACTTGTTCTGCTTATGTGTATATATATATATTTTTTTCATGAAACTTTGTTTTAATGGGTCTCAAAATTCTGTGACAGATTTTTGGTCAAGTTGTTTCCATTAAAAAGTACTGATTTTAAACATTAATAACTTAAAACTCTCACACAAAAAGAAACGAAAATGATCCACAAAACATTCTCCTTTCCCTCTGAAGGTTGCATTGTTATCATTAACCAGTCTTTTACTATGACACTTAAATGGCCAATTAAAACAAACAGTTTCGAGACTGTTCTTCCACCACTGATTCAGCTGGGATGGCAGGTATTAGGGACGATATTCATTTAGCCTTCTGAGCTTCCTGGGCAGACTGGGTGACCTAGCCAGCTTCAGCCGCCTTCTTGTCTACCGCTTTGATGACCCACAGCAACTGTCAGTCTCGTATCACAAACAGCAAAACTGCCCAGAGGAGGATAGTTGGAGAAGTTCTCAACACACATGGGCTTGCCAGGAACCGTATCAATGATGGCAGCATCATCAGATTTCAAGAATTTAGGGCCATCCTCCAGCTTCTTAACAGAGCAGTGATCAAACTTGCAGGCAATGTGAGCTGTGTCACAATCCAGTACAGGGGTGTAGCCAGTGCTAATTTGGCCTGGATGATTCTGGATAATCACTTAAGCGGAGAAGCCAGCTGCTTCCATTGGTGGGTCGTTTTTGCTGTCACCAGCAATGTTGCCATGACAAACATCTTTGACAGACATATTCTTTTTTTTTTTTTTAAGGAAGAAATCTGATACTAATTTTATTTATCAAATTTGCAAAAATTTTAAAAGTAGATTAAAATAAAGGTGGAATAAACAGTATTTCTTTTTTTTTTTTTAACATATCTCAATATTTATTTATTTATTTTTAATTTCAGGGTATTGTGAGGGTACAAACATTATGGTTACACTTTAAGGACACAGGGAGCTCTGTAGGGGGGAAGGGCATGCCTTTAACCCGCACTTGGGTGAGGCAAAGACATAAAGTGTTGACAGACATATCCTTTTTTTTTTTTTTTTTTGAGACAGAGTCTCACTCTGTTGCCTGGGCTAAAGTGCCGTGGCGTCAGCCTAGCTCACAGCAACCTCAAACTCCTGGGCTCCAGCAATCCTTCTGCCTCAGCCTCCCAAATAGCTGGGACTACAGGCATGCACCACCATGCCCGGCTAATTTTTTATATATATGTATATTTTTAGTTGTCCAGATCATTTCTTTCTATTTTTTTAGTAGAGATGGGGTCTCACTCTTGCTCAGGCTGGTCTCAAACTCCTGACCTTGAGTGATCCACCCGCCTCAGCCTCCCAGAGTGCTGGGATTACAGGTGTGAGCCACCGCGCCCAGCCTCGACAGACATATTCTTGAAGTTGAAGCCCACGTTGTCCCCTGGAAGAGCTTTGCTCAAAGCTTCATGATGCATTTCAACAGACTTTACTTCAGTTGTAACATTGACTGGAGCAAAGGTGACCACCATGCCGGATTTGAAAGTACCAGTCTCCACTTGGCCCACAGCGACAGGACCAATACCATCAATTTTGTAGACATCCTGGAGAGGCAGACATAGGAGCTTGTCAGTTGGATGAGCTGGTGGCAGGATGCAATCCAGGCCTTCAAGCAGTATGGTTCCACTGGCATTGCCATCTTTACAGGTGACTTTTCATCCGTTGAACCAAGGCATGTTAGCACTTGGCTCCAACATGTCACCATTCCAACCAGAAATTGGCACAAATGCCACCATGTGGGGGTTGTAGCCAATTTTCTTAATGTAAATGCTGTCTTCTTTAATAATTTCCTTGTATCTCTTCTGGCTGTAGGGTGGCTCAGTGGAATCCATTTTGTTAACACCAATAATTAGTTGTTTCACACCTAGTGTGTAATCCAGAAGGGCATGCCTACAGGTCTGCCCATTCTCTGAGACACCAGCTTCAAATTCACCAACACCAGCAGCAACAATCAGGACAGCACAGTCAGTCTGAGATGCACCTGTAATCATGTTTTTGATAAAATCTCTCTGTCCCAGGGCATCAATAATAGTCACGCAGTATTTGCTGATCTCAAACTTCCACAGGGAGAGATCAATGGTGATACCACATTCATGCTCAGCTTTCAGTTTATCCAAGACCCAGGCATACTTGAAGGAGCCTTTCCCATCTCAACAGCCTCCTTCTCAAATTTTCCAGTGGTTCTTTTGTTGATCTCACCACATTTGTAGATCAGAAGGCCAGTAGTGGTGGACTCACCCAAATCTATGTGTCCAATGACGATGATGTTGATATGAGTCTTTCCCTTCCCCATTTCGGCTTTTGTGGGTGGTTTTCATGCCACCTGTGTTCTGGTGACAAACCCATTGCAAAAAAGGTATATCTATATATGTTGATACACAATAGATATACATATTTTTGTGATATATGTGATAATTTGATAAATTCCTATGATCAAGTCAGGATAATTGGTATATCCTTCACCTTGAATATTTATCTTTATTTATGCTAGGAGCATGCAAATTATTCTCTTCTAGCTATTTTGAAATGTAGAATAGATTAATGTTAACTATAGTCACCTTATTGATCTATTGAACACTGGATCTTATTTCTTCTATATAACTGTATATTGGTACCCATTAATCAAACTCTCTTCATCCTTGCCCCACTACCCTTCCTGGCCTCTGGTAACCACCAATTTACTCTCTATCTTCATGAGTTCCACTCTTAGCTCCCACATACAAGTGAGAACATGCAATATTTGTCTTTCTGTGCTTGCTTGGCTTGCTTCACTTAACATAATGACCTCCAGTTCCATCCATATTGCTGTGAATGACAGAATTTCATTCATTTAATGGCTGAATAATATTCCATTGTATATATATACCACATTTTCTTTATCCATTCATTCATTGATGGACACTTAGGTTGATTCCATATTTTAGCTATTGTGAATAGTACTGCAATAAACAGGAGAGTGCAGATATCTCTTCAATATATTGATTTCCTTTCTTTTGGATATATACTCACGTATTTGTTCACTTTGCATTGCTATAAAGGAATATCTGAGATGAGTAATTTCTAAGGGAGAGAAGTTTATTTGGCTTGCAGTTCTGCAGGCTATATAAGAAGCATGACATCAGAATCTGCTTCTGGTTAGAGCTTCGGGGAGCTTATAATCCAGGCAGAAGGTGAAGGGGGAGCGAGCATGTTGTTTGGTGAGAGAGGGAGCAAGAGAAGGAGGAGGAGGTGCCAGGCTCTTTTAAACAGCCAGCTCTCGCATGAACTAATAGTAGGAGAACTCATTGCCAATGGAAGGCAAAAAGCCATTCATGAGGGGTCCACTCCCATGACCCAAACACCTCTCACCAGGTCCCACCTCCAATATTGGGGTTCAGATTTCAACAATGAGATTTGGAAAGGACGAATAATCGAAACCAAGTCAACCCAGAAGTAGAACTGCTGGATCATATGGTAGCTCTATTTTTAGTTTTTTTGAGGAACCTCCACACTTTTTTCCATAGTGGCTACACTAATTTGCATTCCTACCAACAGTGTATGAGGGTTTGAAGGTTCCCCTTTCTCCACATCCTTGCCAGCATCTGTTTTTCTCTGTCTTTTTGATACAAGCCATTCTAACTGGGATAAGATGATATTTCATTGCGGTTTTGATTTGCATTTCTCCAATGTTAGTGATGTTGAGCATTTTTTCAGATACCTGTTTGTCATTTGTTATGTCTTGTTTTGAGAAATATCTATTCAGATCTTTTGCCCATTTTAAAATAAGATTATTTGTTGGTTTTTTTTTTTTGGTATTGAGTTGTTTGAGTTCCTTATATATTCTTGATATTAATGCCTTGTCAGATGGACAGTTTGCAAATATTTTCTCCCATTCTGTAGGTTATCTCTTTATTTGTTGATTATTCCATTTTCTGTGTAGAAGCTTGCTAGCTTGATGTGATCCATTTGTCTATTTCCAATTTTGTTGCCTGTGCTTTTGAGGTCTTACATAAAAAATCTTTGCCCAGACCAATGTCCTAGAGTGTTTCCCCAATGTTTTCTTCTAGTAGTTTCATAGTTTCAGGTCTTAGTTTAAGTCTTTAATACATATTGATTTGATTTTTGTGTATGGTAAGAGATAGTGGCATAGTTTCATTCTTCTGCATATGGATATCCAGTTTCCCAGCACCATTTATTGAAAGATTATTCTTTCTTCATTGTATACTTTTGGCACCTTGTTGAAAATGAGTTGGCTATAAATGCACGGATTTATATCTGGGTCCTCTATTCTGTTCCATTTGTTTGTGTGTATCTAAGTCAATAGGTGGCACTCATGGGTAAGAATAAGCCATGCCCTTTATGGTTGAATCAGTAAATGCTGTAATGGGCTATAAAAGTTGTCTTCTCTGCCAGTAGGTGGCACGTGCAGGAGAGAGCCAGCTGCCCTGGTGATTTTTGGGACTTGTGATGGGCTCTAACCCCTCAGGAGAAGCACTCAGATGCTCCAGGTGGTGGATGGGGCCCTGGAGCTTCCCAGGGACTCCTTATTCCCCATCACAGCAGATGTGGGGGGAGGAGCAAGGCTGGATGGGGCTGGGTTGGGTGAGCCTGCCTTCAGGCTCCATAAAGGCAGGCAAAAGAGCTCTCTCAGCAGGGGTTGAGGGTCAGCTCCTGGGCCTCTGGGAAAAGCCACCAGGGAGGGGCTGAAGCAGCCCCACCAAGCCAGAAAGTCTGTTCATGGGGGAGGGGCAGTCTGGGATTCACAATTTGGCAGCTGGGAGTGGGTTTTGCTCTTTTCCCTCTTCCCTTGCCCTGCAGATCTCCTTCCAGTGTCTGAGCACAAGCAGAAGCCCAAACTAGCTGAGCTTGCCTGCAGTGGTGGTGCAGGGTGGGAGGTTCCCTGTGCAGGATCCTGCCTTGGACTGAAAATGTGGCTTTCCCATGGGGGAAGGGATGCTCTATGAGTGCACTGGGGCTCACACTGCACTCTCCTTTTAGCTACATCTGTGTGGGCTCCCTTGCCTCCCAAGATTAGTTCATAGATCTCCCCTCTGTGCCCACAAGCAATGTGATCGAGTCCTAAGGGTACAGGATCCAGCCTGCGGGCCTGTCCTCTGATTCTCCAAGTTCAGTCCTTGAGCATATAATATGATTTTGGTCAGTGAAATGTGAGACAAAGTCTGCAAAGTAGCTTCTGGGAAGGTTATCTTTGTTCATGATGAAGGACCTGGAAAAGGGCATTGTTGTGTGTGGATATTATATTTGAAGTGGCTACCGCTATTTTGCAGCCATGAGAGGATGTTCTTGAGGACCTCACTGAGAATGGAAGAATAGAAAGATGAAAAGAACCTGGATATTGATAATATTGTCAAACTGCTGACTTGTTTAACCCTGGAACAACCTCATATTTGGACTTTGTGTTGTGTGGGATAATAAATTTCCTTATTGTTTAACCTATTTTGAGGTTACTCATAGCTGAAATAATCTTAAACGATATAATAATAAAACAGACTTAATGCTTTTACTTTTGACTAAAACTTCTTTCTTCTATGCTTTCTTCAAATTTGAGAGAAGTACGATAATAAAAATAAAACTAGATAAAAGAATTGCAAATATTAAAGGATTCATAGAATGTCAGAACTGAAAGGGATGTTAATAAATTATTCAAAAAAAAACCCACTTATTTTTGAGAAGGATAGCACTATGCTAGATACTGGATATAGCAGAGAACAAGACACACTGTCCCTGCTCTTTTGGAACTTACAGCCTAGTGGGTTTTACAGAGTATTTGGTCTAATCTTCTTATTACACTGATAGGAACAACTTTTACATCTTGTACTGTTGGTATAATTATTTTTTGTCACTTAATGAAGGAGGCTGGATCCTATTAGAAGAAAGATTGTAAGTTTGTGGTTCTTTTTGCTTTTGAACATACAGCTAGCTCTTTTACTCATCTGAGTACCTGAAGGTTTTGGCTATTCAGGATTGGACCTTGAACTGAATTTAGGCATAATGGTTGGAGGGAGCTAAACTTCTTTGCAAAACAGGATGAGATGAATTTGGAATGACTTGGAAAATCTGTGTGTGTGTGTGTGTGTGTGTGTGTGTGTGTTTGTGTGTTGTGTGTGTAAGTGAGAGGAAGAGAGAGAAAAACAGCAAGATGGTCAAAGACTGAGGGGCTAAAGTAGGGAGATCAGTGAGAAATCCCCTGAGATGGTGGCCGAAAGGACTTCCAAGATGTGACATGATTGATATGTAGTTTTAAGTTTTTCGCTGTGTCATGCAGAAATGTAACTTTTTGGCAGTGACCTAGAAAACTTCAGTGAAAGTTTTGCTACACATCACAGGCTTTGTTCCCTTGTTGCTTGAGTTGGGGAACAGAGAGATAAAGGATTGACCTCAAGGTACAGAGCACAGAACAAGAATTCAGCAGTGGCAGGAAATGGGAGAGAATGCAGCAGAGGCAGGAAAATATACCCCATTCCCTTATTTTCCTTTCCTCAGGAATTTTGCAGAAATCTTGAAAGGGGGCTCTGGACTTTACACTGGATATGGAATGGGATTTGACCACTTTAATTGACATCTTACGGGACATCTGGATACTCTGCTGGTGGATGCAGGACTCATCATAATAGTAATTATTCAATTATTGGGTCATTGCCTTCCCCTCTAGACAGTAAGCTCCTTGATGACAGGGATTGTGTCTGTTTTATTGATAATGAGCAGTGCTTAAAAATTAGCATTCAATTAATATCTATTAAACAGTTTCCTCCTGACAAGGAAAGACTCTCTTTTAAATATTCACAGTGTTTTCCCTCCTCTCCTCTGCTTGCTGAGGAGAAGCAGCCTGCACCCCCTGGCCTCTCTCAAGAGAGTTGTGCATTGCCAGGTGGGCTCCCAAGTCATTCAGGTATGACTGATTGTGGGTAATGGAGACCTGGAGAAGTCGGGAGAGGTTTCAGGTTGATGCTGGAAATATTAGAGAGCTACACACAAGAGAAAAGCAATAGATAACAGATTCAGGCAAGGGAGACAGAGAAGAAATCTTGAGTGAGTTGAGTTTGAGCAATTTTGGGGAGCTTTGGAGGGAGGAGAGTCTTTGGGGACAGGTGCAATACATATGAATACACATGCACACACAAGTAAGATATTTATGTAGGTAGAAAGTGGAAGGAAAAAGTTGGTTTCAATAAGTTTTGCTGTGTGTTATGAATAGGATCTCTATGGGCAATTTTCCGTAGATTTCAATAAAGATTTAAAGTGCTTCTTGGTTATTTTCGACTATATTTCTTTGAGACTCCAGGCAGAGGCTGACTTCTAGGTGAGAAAAGGCTAGCCTGGATTTACGTGGGTTACAACAGTGTGTAGTAAACTGAATTTCACACTTTGGTATCCTACACTATGCCTCCAAACACTTAGTGGGGACAGCAAATATTTCTTGAAAAAAGCTGAAATAGCAGTAATCTAAGCTTGTATGCTATCAAATCTGATAGCTTCTACTATGGAGAGAATTAAGACTAAAATGAGGTACATTTTAGATTTTGTTCTTCTCTTTAGTAGATTCAAAGAATGTATTAGAAAATGCAATGTGAAAAAGGACATTGCATTTTGGAACTATTCCAGAAATATGCATAGGGATCATTTAGATTAAACTTATTGCCTATTTGAGTTAATCTGTGGGAAGCAAGACACTCCCTATTACTAACTGGATCCTTCCAAGGATCTTAAAATATTCAAATTCAAATTTCTTTTTTCAAACCCCCGAGGCTCACAGAAAAGTCACACATTAGGCTAGAGTCTAAGTTATGCCTCCCTGCTGGAACTCAGTAAAACAAAGATATTCCTCCTTGCTCATAAAACATCCCTGTGTCAGCTGAATTAACTGGATTTAAACTAAGTAGAATCTCAGATGAAAGGTTTCATTTCAAAGAGGCAACTTTCATTTTGGTGGCAGGGAGAGAAGGCTCGTCTATCACCTGGTGATAGAATGGGGGCTCTGGAAAGAGGCAGGGGGCCCAGAGTTCTGCAAATGTTAGATAGCTCAGTGGTAAGTTCAGGGGAGCACTGCTCTGTTCTTAAAGAGGCTGCCCCAGGGGCTTTCAGCGACCCGAATGCCTCATTCAATGAATTACAAATGGTGGGTACGTCTGTGAGATATCTAGTCATCTAGTTGTATTCCTTACTGATTCCATTTCTGTCTCCCTTGCTCCCACACTTCTTGGAGGTGAATATGGAACTGTATCTGTGGCCATGTTAAGGTAGAAGGAAAGTGCATCTCTTTCTCTCTCTTTTTTTTTTCTTTCAGAATGTTACAGGGGTACAACTGTTTTGATTATGTTTTGCTTTTGTGCAGTTTGAGTCAAAGCTGTAAGTGTGCCCATCACCAAGGTAGCCTGCATCGTACCTGTTAGGTATAAATTTATCCATCCTCTCCTCCTCCTTCCCACCTACTTGGTTTCTGCTGAGTTTTACTACTACATGTGCTCCACAGTATACATATACCACATTTTGTTAATCCACTCATATGGATTAATAAAATGTATTGATGGGCATGTATTGATGGGCACTTGGATTGATTCTACATCTTTGCGATTGTGAATTGTGCTGCAATGAACATTTGAGTGTGCATGTATTTTTGATAAAATTACTTCTTTTCCTTTTGATAAACAGCCAATAGTGGGATTGCTGGATCAAATGGTAGGTCTACTTTTAGTTCTTTGAGGTAGCTTCGTACTATTTTCCATAGAGTTTGTGCTAGTTTGCAGTCCCACCAACAGTGTATAAGTGTTCCCTTCTCTCTGCATCCATGCCAACATCTGTTGTTTTGGGACTTTTTGATAAAAGCTATTCTCACTTGGCATAGGTGCAAAGAATTTATGAAGAAGACCCCAAAGGCAAAGATAGCAAGAACAAAAATTAACAAATGGGACTTGATTAAACTAAAATGCTTCTGCACAGCCAAGGAAACAATCAATAGAGTGAATAGACAACCTACAGAATAGGAGAAAATATTTGCATGCTATATATCAGATAAAGGGCTGATAACTAGAATCTATAAATAACTCAAACAAATCAGCAAGAAAGAAATCAAACAATCCCACAAAAATGTGGGCAAAAGACATGAACAAAACCTTTGAGACTAATGGCCAATAAACATACGAAAAGTGCTCAAAGTCTGTAATCATCAGGGAAATGCGTCTCTTTATTTTTGTTTTTGGAGGCATTTAAAAAACCCTATGCCTGTCTGGAAGCACACACTCTGATATCACTTACAAGTGTTACTAAGAGGGTGATGTGAATGTCCAACAATGGCCAAATAGGAGATGTGATCCCTTGGGAAGCTTCTAGACTCTGCTCTCCTCACTGGGCTAGCCGAGGTGTTGAGTGTCCAGCAGATGAGCTGTGGCCTCTGAGGACTGTGTTAGGTTATTCAGGGGAACAAAACCACAGCAAACTGACTGGAACCCTTGCTGTTTGGGAGAAGTTCACTGTTTGAACCAGCCAGTCACTGCCCTGCCATCTTCTTGTCCATCTGAAAGAAAAGCAAGGAAGAGCTCATCATTCCTGTATAACAGCCTAATAGGGGAGGCTGCTTGGGAATATGAGAGATAGAGAAAAAAAGAGAGAAACTAAAATGCATTGGGAAGCCTTTGGAGAAGAGCTTAGAGCTCCTTGGCAGGGAAGTTGTTGGCTGAAAGGCTAATTACGTGGTCTGGGTTTGTGTCTTTAGCATGAAGCCAAGGCAAAGCTCAAGGGACCCATTCATCACACCTGGCCTCCAGCCTTTGCACCCCTGGGAATAAGGGTGCTTGGGGTTATGGGCTCCTGGGAGGCAGCCAGCACTGTGGGAAAATGGAATGCTCAAATAAGTGCCTATCTTCAAAGGTTCAGAAGAAATCTTATGAAAGAATCTGAAGTTGTTTCAGAAGTTGCTTCAACCTAGAAGCCTTTTCTTAAACTCAAAACTATTGCACACACGTGCGCACACACACACACACACCCTTCTCCCAGGGATAGTGCTTCTGTAGTTATTTGTTTCCCTTCTATTCAAAAGGGGAGAAAATACCATCGAGGTGGGATAAATAAAATGGGATTATTTCACAATGCATTTTCCTACCCATTCTACAGGGGATTGAGGAGGATTATGTGCAGCTTTCGTGAAAATGTCTTATGTTCCTCCCTGGGAAAGGAACTGCAAATGTCAAGTCATCAGTCTCCATGATAACAGCTCACACAGGTACAAACAGGCCCGGCAGGGAGGGAAGAGCACAGCTGGCTCACGCACGAATGTCATCTACAGTTACCAATACTAAGGCCCTAGTAGTAGTCCAGTGTAGCCAACAGATGGAGAGGTGACAACAATTGGAGTTGGCGAAGGGAGTGGGAAGCCTGGTGACACCCCAGAGAGACAAAGAACCCTGCAGCGGCTACACCAAGCAGAAGCAGCAGGCTTAGCAGGGGCAGCTTCTCAGTTCTCTGAACCCAAACTCCAGGTGCCTCTAATGCACTTGGTGTTAACAGAGCTTCTCAAACCCTGATGTGTATGCAAGCCACCTGGAGATCTTGTTAAAATGAAGTTTCTGATTCAGTAAATCTGGAGCTAGGGCTCCCCAGGTGATGCTGCTTCCTCTGGCTTGAGTGCTATGCTCTAATTAGCAAGGTGTTAAGAGAATCTCAGGTCACAGGTCTACTCTTAGGTAGCACAGCTTCAACAGGAAGGAGACTGAAATTATGTCCAAAGATATACAAACACATTCAGCTCTCACTTAACCTCACTAGTGTTAGGAGGAAATTGTCCAGCTAACTCCTAATCTTTTGGATTTGGGTTTGGAATATCTTTTGTGATTAAAAATTTTCTTTCTACAGCTGACAGCTGATGTTGGGCTGTTCCGGCCCATGTTAAGATGTCTTAGCAATTCCTGAGCACCAGCTGAGGGGAGGAGCATGCTGAGTGGTGGGGGAGGTGAGCTTGGCATGTGCATTGGCCTAGGACCACCTATTAAATATACAGTGCACAGCTCACCTATGCATAGTTGGGAGCTACCTTTGCATTGGATGCTTCTCTTCTGGCCAGGTTAGCAGAAGTTAAGCAGGGCTCTTCAGGTCCCCTTCTTCCCATACGGAAGAAAACTGAATTGGTAGGAAGAAATAGAAAATAGCAGCCAGAGAATGAAAGACAAGAGATTGTTTGAGTTTCTATTTTTATTTTTTGGGGGAAGAGAAAAATAAGCTCCATAGGAAGAAGGATGGATCACGAAGAACACTGTTAAAAAAAAAAAGGAGAAAGAAAAGAGATGAGTGATGAAGAGAGAAAGGAAATCTCCTTGGTAGATAAAACAGATTTGCCAAATATATTACATTCATTAAGATTTTTCTCTGCTTATCATGTGTGCTTTTCGGAGGCTTTTCTTAGCATTAACGGACGCCCTGGGAGAGGAGAAAGTTGGCAGAGAGAAGCCTAGCAAATATATAAATAAGCTTTGGAGGTTTCAGAAGTTTCATTTCCCACAATAGAATGTTCTCCAGGCTGGGCAAACTTTTCCTTACTTAAACAAATGCTTTGAAAGACAAAGATTTCATATCGTCAGTGGAACATTCAGACTAATAATTGCCTCTGTTCTTCCTGCCTTGAAGTCTCAACAGCCAGCAGATTTATGATTCACTTTTGGCAATAAGCTCCTTCAAATAAATATCACTTTCCTCGGCTGCAAATTGAGTTTTCGCAAACACACAGAGATCCGCCTCACTAATAGGAACTAAGTTTTCTTGGAATGTGTGTATATATGATTATGAAAAAATGTGTCTTTTCCCTCCTCTACTTTGGGGAGATTAACTCTAAAACTTTATTGAAAATAGCCATTTTGAAAATAGTTGATTTGCTACCAGAGAGATTTTGTAAAAACTTTTGTTCAGGGAGCAAAGGGTGGAGGTGAGAAGGGACAAGAAGGCAGTTTGACCTTTCTCTTAGATTTGTGGATCTCAGACATTTTATGCAGTCTAAGGCTGAGGACTTGAAGCCAGTTTACTTTGTAGTTGGAGGGAGATAATTCTAAAATTCTTAAAGCAAAAGAAATGATACAAGTGAGTGTAGACATAGGAATTAAATTGAGGGATATTGACCCCAAGTGTTGGGATTGAGACTTTAGAGCAACCAGGTATCTGTTAGAGCTGTTCAACTGTCAGCGCCAACTCAATGAACATTATTGGGGTCCTTATGTATGCCAGGTATAGGGGTGTCAAGGATATGAGACAAGACAATGACACTCAAATAGATACTTTTAAGTTGAGAACAAGATAGAGGAAACACAATGAGCTGAGGGAGTACAAAGGATGCCTAATCTGGGAAGTGGGGCAGGATGTCGGGTCCCTGAAGCATCCTGCTTCACTCTGGGAAGTGGCAGTCACCTACAGGCTCTTGTCCACAAGCATTAAGCAGATAGAAGGCAACAGACCTCTTCAATAGACCTAGGACACCATTTCTTTGGTCTGATCCCATGACACTGTTCTAAATTGTCTGGATTCCATTCTTTGTCCCTTCCTTGGTTTGACCTTTGTGTGTTGGCTGCCTTAATGATAATGATCCTTTATGGAACACTTAGTAGGTGCCAGGCATCATGGGGCTAACTCTTTTTTTAATGTATTATTTTCCTGATACAGGATTATTGCCACATTATAGACGAGGAAACTGAGTTTTACAAAATGTAACTGACATTCCCAAGGTCATATGCACTAGTAAATGGTAGAATATGGATTTAAACTCAAGTCTGTCTGACTGTAAAGCTGTAATTTATACCACTAGTAACAACAACAGCAACAGCAGCAGTTAACATTTATGGAACACTTAACTATGTGTACATAATTCCTATTATTATTTAATTTGTTTAACCCTCACATGAATCCTACGAGCGTAGCAGGGTTATTATTCACATTTTGGAAATGAGGAAATTGAGGCTCAGAGATACGACTCAGTTGTCTGAGGTCACACAGCTGGTAAGGGGTGAAGTCTAGATCCACACCTGGGTGGGCTGGCTCCAGAGCCCCCACTGCTAACCAGCCTCACTTCTGTGCTGACACCTACATTGATGTATGTCCTTCTTCAGGTTCTGAACACAGACTTTGGTCCTTCTGCTTGAACTTTTCGAATGCCCTGCTTCCTTCGGCATTGCTAGACCTGTCATCATGTCCTGTCTTTCTAGTCTAAGTGTCCCTTTCTGTTCCTTCACTATTCCCCAAACATTTACTGAGCACCTTTGGGTCCCAGGTGCTGCACTGGGCAACTGGGAGGTGTGGGTAGATGCCCAGAAGTATTTATTTAGAGAAATAATGGATCCTGCTCCGAAACTGCACAATCAAGTGGGAAGACAGACATGTCAGCAGAGTACTCTGGCACCATGCAACAAGAACAGCATTGCAACTAAGTGTGAGTGCCCAGGTAACCTCAGAGAGGGGGAAGCTGGCCACGAGGAAGCTAAGGGCACTCCTTGGAAGAAGCTTTCTTTGAAAAGAATTTTGGAAAAAAAAACCAAGATTCACAAGTAGTTAGCAAGGCAAAGGAGAAAGGAAAGGCATTTCACCTAAAGGGGAAAAATAGATTTCAATTCAAGTCTGTTTTTACCTTCTCACATGCAGGGGTGGAAGAATTGGAGGCTTGCTTCTGCCTTGGGAATCAACCATGCATAAAAGGCTTAATAATAGTAACATTTATTAAGAGCCTTCAACAGGCAAGGTGAATTTCTGAGTTGTTATATGTGTTATCTATTCTAATCCTCACATTCACACTATGACATACATTTTATTATTACTTCCAGGTTCCACAGAAGTTATCATGGGAGGCCTAGGGAGAGGAGAAGCTTCTTTTTCTAGTTTGTTTTGCTTGCAAGACAGGGCTAGAGACATTTCTAAAGCATTGTCCACAGACCATTTCCAACAGAACTATGAGGGGGCTTGTTTAAAATATAGACGCAAAACTTAGGACAACAGAATCTTAATTATTTCTACAACTCTCTAACTGGTAAGCATTGAGCATGTGAGACAACTTTGTTCCCAATTCATACACTTTGTGATATCGTTGGCCATTTACTAAAAGAACCAGACCAGACAGTTCAAGAGGGGCTGATATTCCTCCAGGAGGTGAAGTTTGAAGTTTTTCTCTCTCCTTTAGCCTTACGTATATGTTCCAAGAAGATATTTTTTTAAAATAAGATTGTAGGTCTTGCAACAGAGATTTTTAGAAACAAGACCTCTCTGTTCAACTAATGTCAAGGATGTGTTCATCTTTTAATAAGAGAGCTGGCTTATGGAATGATCTGGTAATGATTTTTCTCTTCGGCCTGTGTCTGGTGCTGGTGGTTGTATCAAGAAAGTTTTATTCTTCATGGTTTACTGGAATGCTCTAGCACAGTGGTCCCCAACCTTTTTGGCATCAGGGACTGTTTTCATGGAAAACAATTTTTCCACAGAACAGGGATTGGGGGATGGTTTGGGGATGATTCAAGTGCATTACATTTATTGGGCACTTTATTTCTATTATTATTACAATGTAATATGTAATGAAATGATTATACAACTCACTATAGGTTGGGGACCCCTGCTTTAGCACAAAAGGTACTTTTTGCTCACTTTTCATGGGAGACAGACCATGCAGTGGAGACTATAGAAAAGAAGAAAGTGTGGCTCTCCACTGGTAGGGAAGGGCAGTGTTCCTCTCAGACACAATCATTTCTCTTCCATCTTAAATGGCCTAGAGGTTAAGGACTTGGTGATCATGTAGCAGCAAAGATGGGCTAAATGATTGTACAGTGTAGTGAAATTATGTACCATCTAACTATGTTTTACAAAGATAAGGTATTCACTCACATTGTTACCAGAATAATAAAAAAAGTCAAAAACAAAAAGAGATAGGCTAAATGAGTCAAATCTCCATTTTCTCTTAGTTGATGGTAGCTGAACCCTCAACAATGCCAAACTCTGACAATTACGAATTTTCAGTGTTAAGCGAAGAGTTGGGATGTGTTATGGAATTAACAAGAGATTGTTGAATTCTCTGTATTTCTCTCTTTTCCAAAGCACCATGTGGAAACAGGTGCATGACATGGGCTCTTTGATGACTATTTCAGCACAGTTTTCACAAGTGCATTCAGGTTTCCAATAACCATTTACAGCAGGACAGGATCTTAATTCCTAACAGGTTTGCATATATTCAAAGACTGACTTTAATTTATACAGGTTGGAGAGATCTGGAGGAAGAGAGAATATGATGCCAAATGTAAGAATAAGCTTTATTTGTAAACCCTCATCCATCTGACTATAAAACCACAATGAGATTAAACAATAATAGATGAGCAAAATAGCACCTTGTATTCACATTCTGTCTAGCATGTGATCGAATAAGCATAATCTACTTTGCAGATTGTTTTCAGGTTTAAATGCTATACCTAGTGTGGGAGGGCTTTGAAAGTGTAGATGGGAAGTTTGCTGTTAGGGCTAGAGAGAGACTGAAAAAAATGTTATACAAAGATAAAATATTCATTTAACAATTACTTATTTAATGGGTATCCATTGTGTACCAACAGACTATGCTAAAACTTGAAATAATATAGGCAGCAAGACAGGCATAGTTTCAATTGTCTCAGAATATACAATCCTCAAAAGAGAAGAAATTAATCCAAGGATTTTAATAAGGTTTGAGAATTTCTACGATGGGAAAAAGTACTACTGCTATATAATAAACTGCCTCCAAATTCAGTGGCTTGAAACAGGAATCATTTGTAATCTCTCAGGTATCTGCAGGTTGGCTGACCTAGGCTAAGCGGCTTTGCAGATCTTTCCTGGACTCGCTCATGTGTCCGTGGGTGACCTGGGGAACAGCTGATCTGGTCTGGGCTTGGCTGGTGATGCTCGCCTGGGTGGCTCGACTCCCTATGTCTCTCATCTTCCTCCTGGGACCAGCAGGCTAGCCCAAGCATGTCCTCATGGCTGTGGCAGAAGCAAAGAAGGCAGGTGGAAATGCACCAGATCTCTAAAGGCCTAGGCTCAGAACTGCACATTGTTACTTCTGCCTTACTCTATTGGCTAAAGACAGTCACATGGCTGAACTCAAATTTAAAGGCTGGGGAAAGAGTCTCTAACTCTGCAGTTCGAAACCCCCAGGGCTGCGGATCCACATTGGTCCGCGAAGAACGAGGCTGCACAGCGGGCCGGGAGCAGCCGGCAAGCGAGTAAAGCCCCACCTGCACCCACTGCTGCTCCGTGTCGCTTACCTCGCCGCCTGAGTCAGGTCAGCGGCACGAGGGCCTCCTGGGAGCGCAAACCGCACTGCAAACTGCGCATGCGGGGGATCCAGGAGCCTACGCGGCCTGACGATCTGAGGTGAAGGCGAGGTGGCGCCCTCCGGCCCATTCTGTGGAAAAACTGACTTCCACAAAACCCGTTCCTGGTGTCAGAATGGTTGGGGACCGCTGCTTGTGAGAGAAAGCACAAAATCACAGAAAAAAGTATGTGACACATTGAGGTGAGTGACGCAACCTCTCTCCTTGGAGCACGCACGTCTAGTGAGACCCGGAGGGTGAGGAGGCCTCGTCCGCATGACGGGGGTGGCTGGCATAGGTAGGGGAAGAGGCGTTCCAAGGCAGGAGAGGCAGCAAGTGGGCACTTCTAGAGGCATGACCAGTTCGAGGGACGGGAAGAGGGCCGGGGTGAATGGACGGGAAGAAAATAGTGGTGGGAACAGTGGACGGTCGGGCCATCGCGAAGAGCCTTGTCTTCAGAGTTTCTCGTCAGGGCCGTTAGAGCCACTGAGGGGTTTTGGTATTTGCTAGTCACCGTTGGCTCCATGGTCTACACTTAAGGGAGAATGTCCTTGCTCCAGTTTGCAGTTGCATAGGAAACAAAAAGTGCACCTTCCTCAATATTTTGATTCGAGCTTTGCACTCTTTGCCCGATGTGTTCCTATTCTCTTGGGCTCGCTGATTAATGTCTCTGCACAATTCCATTTTGACCTTTGGTAATTAGTGCAAATATTTTAAGTTCAGCATATTAATTCCTCTTGCAGGAAAAGCATTTTCTTTGAGAATCGTCATAAATCATTAAAAAAATTAATTGGCCAGTGAGAGGAGAGGCCATTTTAGAGCAAATACTGGCAGTCTATCTCGTTATGGGCTAAAGCTCTAGATGTTGGGAACAGTTTCTGACCTGTTCAGACCTTTGACCCATTCAAAGCTAAGAAATATCTTTCTTCTCTCATTCCTCAGGGTCTTTAATCCTTTAAAGTATTTTAAGGAGTTATCATGGCAGAGCTGGAAGAACAGGATTTTACTTCCAACTCTGCCACTTACTGCTTGGATGACCTTGGGCAACTGACTTTTTCCTGCTGGGCTTCAGTGTTTTTTGTCAAAAAGTGGGTGTAAATGCTCCTCCATATTCTTTTCAGTTCTAAAATTCTTTGATTTTTGGGTTCTTCTCTGAATATAATGATAACTCTACAAATAGAGATTTGCGGTTTTGAGTCCTGGAGACTGCCTGAAGTACCCTTCACTATTCTACAAAGTCAGGAGTTGGGAAGATTCATTAAAGATGAAGCAGAAGGAAGCCAGGAAAAGGACATTTGTATGCACGTAGGCAATAAATGAACTTCTTATACGTTAACACATCTGCCAAGAGGCATTAGTGAGAACGGCAGTGGCTGCCTGATCACCTGTGTGCTGCTGGAGCAAGGGCAATATTATGTAACGTGATGTGAGCTCAAATTATGCTCGGGATCCTGTGGTTCTTATTTATTTAGTTGGTTTACTTTTCTTATAAGTATCTTTTACCTTAACTGTTGAGATTTGTGGCTATACAATGATATCAGAATATTTGCTAGGTCCAGTGATTCTTTGCACAGCCAGGGAAGCACCCCACCTCCCAGCCTGTCGGGGGCCGAGAACTGTGAGTGTAAGGAACAAGCATGAGTCAAATTCAATTTCAGAATTTAAATTTACATTGAGGCTGAACTTACTCGGTCTCCTGGACAGCAGCTGGATCAGGAGTCTCGCAGCCCAGTATTTGATGCGTTTGTAATTGCTATTTACTTACCATCTCTTAGGCACAAGAATTTTCTCAGAACTGAGTGTGAAAGGAAAGCAGAACTCCACTTCTCTGTTGTCTTTCCAACACTCCCCAGGACACTGATCACAGCATCTACAACTCAAATAGTTAGAATTTCCCAGAGCAACACAAGCACTCAATCCCAAAGATAAATCTCAAGCATTCTGAAGGTATCCCAGCACTTTAAAAGCCAAGTTAGTTATTTCCCAGGGAAGGGTTTGGCTGGTGGTGATTATAGAAATAAATCTGCACTTCATTTTTAGCCCAGTGGCCCATTACAGCTCACTTCAGAGTCTAAGCTCCCAAGAATAACGAGAGTCATTTTATGGGAATGAGAGATTATAAATCACCGACTTTGTCAGTTCAGTGTTTTCCTCTAGCGTTCTTTTCTCTGAGAGTTGTGCGTTCAGCGACTCTGGAGACCACCCTTTTGAGAAGCCTCACCTGTTCTTTGTTTGGTTTTGACGGAAGCCTCCACTTTGGTCCTGGCTGCCTCCCAGGGCCACCTGTTAGTCCCATATAGAGAGATGATTCAGAAAATGTTCATTTTTAATGCATATATAATTTCAGAAGGTTTGACTCTTGGTTCCTAAGTATGTTTTGCTCCTATACTTACCAAAAGCAGAACATTGCCTTGAAGTGCAAACCCCAGGTAAGCAAAAGATTTTTTTAAAAATGCATTGCAGAGTCTGTAGAACTCTTGACCAAGGAAGAGTATGTCCAAGGGTCTCCTTCACAAGACTCCACCACGAAGATGCCAGCTGAAGTGACAAACAGGACCATTCAGGATCTGGGAGATGCTCATGAAAGGGAGAGGCTCATATGGGTCTGTGGTCTCCAAGCTGGTGCTTAGGAAAAGAAAAAGAGAATTTCTGTCCCTACTCTTATCTGTTTAAATGAACACAATATATTAGGATGGTACTATATATATAGAATTTATTGGTATATATGGTGTGTGCTTTCAATTGTTTTACCCATAGGGTGCATGATCAGAAAAATTTGGAAACAGCTAATTAGTGTTGACTAATCTTTCTTTGTGAGAACTAGTTAACAATATTCACTCTTGAATGCAACTCTTCATTTTAGTCATTTCTGTGATTTTTTAGTCCTAGATGTTGATATTATTTTACCAGCCAAACAGACTGAAAAGCTTTGAGGGGTAGAAGGGAGGGTGAGCCTGGAGGGTGAGGGAGGGAGGTGGAGAGAACGGTAGAGAAGGGAGAGAGGCGATGGGCAGGATGCGTGGAGTTGTGACCTCTACGTTCCCTTTCAGCCTTGAGACTCAGCGACCCCAGGTTTTATCTCCTTGTGCCAGACATTACTGGGTGCAGGTGCTGAAGGGCTGTGAAATAGCCCAAAGGTATCACACTCTCTTGAAAAAGCTACAGGCAGGGTTAAATTCCCAACTACCATTAGCCCCTGAAAAATGGAGAGTTGGCTATAAAAAGCAAGGCAAGGATGACAATTATTAATGAATAATCACTTAATACAAGGCAGACGCTCAAGTGATAAACACATCAATGAGACTGCTTTAAAAACAGTTCACAGGGACATTCATCAGCCCGAACAGTTCTGCCTGCTTTGTCCTCCCTCTGCGTTGGTCATGTGTTAGTGTGGGTCAGACGCCGAGGGCTCTCTTTCTGGATTTACTGAAATATAAACCAAGGAAGTGTTTTCCATCTTAATTTGTCTTAGCATATCCAAGAGGCCTAATGAGTTGAAATTATTATTACTTTTTGATTCCTCTGTTCTCTATTTATATACCAAACAAATTATACTGGGTGTTGAGAGGTGAAATTAGCATTCTTCTGTGGTTACCAATAGGAAGCTAGTGTTGGATCACTCATTTTAAAGATTTGACTGGTGCTGAAATGAGCATGTATTAATATGGCAAGAATAGGGGATAAGTGTATTATACCATTGGGACAGTATGACTATTCATTTATCACCATTTATGAACTATGTGTGCATACACTGTCACAAATGAAGATGGATGTATTATCTCTTGAGGTCCCCTGATGCACAGATGTGATGTGTGTGGGCATATGTGATTTTAATATATATTAACTTACAAATAACTCTGTGATGCACGCAAGCCATTGCATGTGACAGGAGGGAGTGCTTATTCGTCAATACGTGGCTTAGATTTAGGAGACTCAGCTGGAATTATATGCTGGTTGATCAAGGCAATGCTCATAAACCTGTTACCTTCATTTCTTTAAAAAATATTGTGTCAGATAAGTAGACTAAAATAAATATTGTGTTTAAAGTAAGACAAAACCCTGTGGCTCAAGAAACCTGAGTAGTGATCCTAGCCCTAGAAATGATCCAATCCCTTGTATTGTATTGTGTTTAAAGAGCAAGATGATCTTTGCTGAGGAGAATTGACAGAGAGAGGTCATTTTCTTTATTCCAACTATACCTGTCCCTGATCTATTTGAGGGTTCGGCCATTTGGACCAGAACCTATTTATCATTTGGAATTTCCACTCAGAGATAAGCGTTGTTGAGATAGCATTCTGTAAAGAAGCTACTTCCATGATTCTACACATTGTGGGTCCCCAAGGGATGATTGTACCATTTAGACAGGGTCCACTTACTTTAATTTTTCTATTGATTCCCGAAAACGTCCTGGAATTAGGTAGGAACTTAATGGAGAAGACAAAAGGACTTACTGAGAATGACCAACTTACATTCAGTAATGAGAATGACTGCACAGCCTAATGTGTGTTATGGTAATAGAACTAGTAATTTATCAAAATAATGATTTTGTTATAATAAAGTATTGAGCACCCACTGTGTTCTAGGTCTTCTGATAAGTGCCTCATTCTTTTATGTATACCCCAAAAGTCTTGTGAGGAAGCTAAAATTATTATTCCCATTTTAGAGATGAAGGTTCATAAGATAAATTCAGTAGGCCAAGGTGTCCCAGCAGAGGCAGGGGTCTCAGACTCCAGAATGGAGGATGTTCTGATGGCTACCTCTGTCCTCCCCACTAAGGAGCCAGTGATAACCCTGAACTTGTGTGGCTAAGCAAGTAGCCTTAATGCTGGTCTGATGTCGACCATCTTCTAGGAGGCTCATACTGTCATTATCCCATAAAACCTGTGCTGCTTAGGGGACTTCTTGCTTCACTACTCCATCTTGCTCTCACCTTTGTTTATATGTTTTCCTGATGTGCAGTCTTGGGGTGCCACCAGGCTTGTTAGCTGAGGAATGGTGGGACAGTGCTTGTATTTGTGTTATTTCTGAGGGACCTATATCCAGCTCTCTTAGGCACATGTGTCTGTTTGGGAGGAACCTTTCAGCCTCTGCCCGGCTGTGGCTCTACCTGCCTAGAATCTTAACTGAAAACAGATCTTCCCATTGTTGTAAACACCCTTCTCTCCCAGAATAACCAAATTGTAGCTCAGGGACATTACTGTGTAATTACTCATACTCACTGTCATGTGAATTTTACTTATGAGTGTTTTATGTTTCTGTATTTATTAGGTAGATGCTAATCTCTTTTTATGTCTGTAAAACATAAAAAGTTGTAGTTATGGAGACTTTTTTCCAAACGAAAAATCAGGATGTTACCTGGCGTGGTTTAAAAGTAGAACAGAATGTCTGAAGTTATGACTAGCCAGGAAATCTGGGTTGCACCGTCACACAAGTGTAGGAGAAGGGGCACAGCCCTATGAGTGGATCCGGTTCCCATCCTAATTGTATAACTAGCTCACTCTGTGATCATGGTTGAGTCACTTAATGTCCCTGGCCTGCATTTTCTCTTTTGTAAATGAGGATAATCCATGCTCAAACTATTTCCGTAGGTTGTGGTGGTGCAAATGAGAATGTACACTCAGTCACAAATTTACCAACCATTTCTCAAGCATCTTTTATGTGTTGAACACTGTGCTGGACTCTGGAGATACAAGATGAGAAAGAGACAATCCCATTCCCTGACCTCACAAATGTCTCTGGTTCCTACTCATGAGAAACTCACAGTCTTGGGCACATAAAATTACATAGCATAGAAAGGCACTTTGTAAACTCTAAAGCTCTTGGTCAGGGTGATCGGTGAAGAAAGAGTTCTGGGGCCAAATGAGCTTGGGAAATGCTGTATCCATTATCTTTGGAAATTTAACCTTGGGAGTTCACAGTGAACATCAGGTATTAAATGCTCTGATAAGTCATGCAGCAAGGAAGCATATTTAACCTAGTCTGTTCCAGGCTTATAGGAAATATTTTTTATTGTGTATCACCTACTAACACCTGAAGTAACACCTCATTTGAGATAGTATCCATGCCTATTCATATTTGTATCCCTGGGACTTGGGTGGAAGGGGTATCCCTGGCCACTAGTAGACACTCAACAAATGCTTATTGAATGAACGTACAGAATTGTACATTCATACTATACAAATGTGAGTAGTGCTTTACCCAAAATTGTAAGATCCCATAAGGCAGTGATTAAATTTCATTAATCTGCTTTGTACAATGTCCGATTTAACTAATTTTTATGACCTTAATAATTTTTTTGTTATAGGGATAGAGGTTTGAAAACTGTGTCTTAATTTGGAAATAGGATAACTTTCAGTGAGAAAACAATTATATTCTATGTTTAAAAACTGTATATTGAGCTCCAATATTTTGAACAAATTTACCAAAAGGGAAAAAGACATTTTTATGTTTTTAAGAGCTCCAAGTGGATTCAGCTAAGAAGTAATATAGATTTGCCCTGGTAATAGGAGCCTAAGGTTATGGAAAAATTGGAAACAGTAGATTAAGCATTTATTGGAATGGAAGTCAAGCTAGATGGATGAGTGTTTCTGTGGAAGGATATTTCTGATAGGGGACCACTGACAGAAAAGGGGCTCCATGTTGGTTGCCTTTTAGTTTCAGCCAAGGAGTTAAGATAGAGGGGCTGATACTGCTGGAACAGTTGTGAGGCAAAATGAAACTCTGAGTACAGCAACTTGAGTGATAAAGTCTTTTCACACTTAGGGGCCAGCTACCAGTAAGTCTCCTCCCTAGGGCTCTTGGTGGGGACAGCAGGTAGAAATGGCAGGCTGTGGCTTCCCTCTTGTGTTCCATCAGTGAAGAGATAGGATACAATAAATCCAGATTGAGTAAAAGAACAATTGAGCACAGTTGGGGTAGTAGAAGTTAGTGCTTAGAAAGTTCTTTCTTTTCAGTCTTAAAGACATCGCTCTTATCCTTACCATGTTCACTGCAAAAAACTTGAGAATATTGACACATAAAAAAAGAAGATAAAATAAGTACAATCACATTAATTAGAGTTTCCATTTTGGAGTAAATTTTTTTGGTAAATATTTTGCATATATTTACTTATGTACACATAGTCATGCTACTTTCATAACCCTATTTTTAAACTTAACAGTGTAATATAAGCATGTTTTGGAATCACTGTATATTCGTCTGGATGGTTTTAATGACAGCATAGTGCTCTGTTTCATGTATGTATGATAATTTATTTAACCAATTCCTATTATTGGCTGTCTAGGTTATTTTCATTTTTTACTATTAAAAACAACACTGGGATGGATTTTCTTCTACCTAAATCTTTGTCCATATCCACAGTTACTTCCTTTGAATTCAATCCAGGAAGTAGAATTATTGATTCAAAGATAAAGTTTTAGATACATATTGTCACGTTGATCTTTGGAAATATTGAACTAATTTTTATAACTGCTTCTTAGAAAAAAGTCAGTACTGTTTATCATTGGGAACATTTGCCAGTTTGATAGAGAAAATGATATTTCCTTGTCTTAATTTACATTCATTGATTATTATTGAGGTTGATTTTTTAAATGTTTAAACATAATTTTTAAAGTGTTTATTATTGGTCATTTATATTTCTCTTGATTGATTTTATGTTCTTTGCCCACTTTTCTATTGTGGTGTTCACTTTTTTATTGATTTGTAAGAACTCTTTGTATATTAAAACTGTCACATAATAAGTAATTTGATTCTTTAAAAGCTCTTAAATAATATCTCATGAATATTTATTTAATTTAAGTTTACCTTAAAGGAAAAGTGACCATGTAGTTATGGTCCTTCACTCTCCAGTTTTTTGTGTTGTTGATATTAACCTGAATGTCTGGCATGGTAAGGAAGCAGCCTTGGTTGCTTGGTAGCAGCTCAAGAAGAAAGCGTAGGATCCTCAGAGATAACTGACAGTAGTTAGATGGTATGCCCTTCTGAGTTTCCAAATCATTTAACGTTATCTGAAGACAGTGCTTTTTCAATGTATCAAATTCTTCCTTTGTTCATATTTTCAAATAAGGACAAGTTTTAGAGTTCAGACTATCCTTAGGAACTGATATATTGTCTTCTTTCGGAATTAAAAGCCAGAATAAATTTTTAAACGTGCAGTTTGGCTGATTTTATTCAATATAGACTCTTGTTGGAAGTAAAAATATTTTACATTAGCAATAGACAGGTCCTACTGGTTCTATAATATTAAAGGTTGTAAAAATTCTAGTTAGACAAGTCCAATGCTGTAATCCAGCATTGTGAACCTAGTTTTCCACAAGTGTTTTGTTTTCAGAATTTTGACAATTATAAAATTTTGCCAACCTTGTTTTAGCCAATGTCTCTACTTTTTTCCCATGGTATTTTAAAACAAATCTCTGATACCATTTTATTTTACCTGTAAATACTTTAGTACGCATCTCTAATAAGAACCTTTCAAAACATAACCAGCAAATATTATCATACTTAACACAAATAATAATTTTAATATCATTTAAATCTCAGTTATGTTAATTTTTTTCTAATTTTCTCAAAGATGTTGTTTTACATTTGATTTCTTCAACTCGGAATCTAAAAAAGGCCTATCCATTGTATTTAACTATTTTGTTTCTTACAGCTTTTATTCTAAAGCAGCTCCCCTGCCTGGTTTCTTTTCACACTATTGATTTGTTGGAGAAACTGGGTCATGTGTCTTTAGAATGTCCCAATTTTGGGATTGTGAGGTTTAATTTCTTCCTTGATTCCTTGTAGTTAGAAGTAGAAGGTTGATTTGATTTAGGTTTAATATTTTTAGGCAAGATTATCTCATAGGTGATGTGTGCACTTCCCGCTGCATTGCATTATGAGACACAACATCTTTAATATTTTTGTGATTGATTAGTGAGTTCAGGAGTTGTCAACATAATCCCTCCATCATTAAGTTCTCCACAGTCATTTCACCTCATTGTTCTGGCATTCCTTGATATATGTTGTCTAGATCCATCATTTCATTAAGCATTGCAAAATGGTGATTTTTAATCCTATTATTTCTTCTGCAATTATTATACAAAATTACTTTAAAAAACTTATTCTCATCAATGATTTGGTTATATGGAAATACAATTCATGCAAGAAAGGCAAGATACATGCTTCATTCTTTTCCATTACTTGTCAACTTTTGGTAATAAGTTGGTGGCCTTAGCAACCTCTAGTAGTGGCCACTGAGTATTTTTTTTTTAGCATCATTATGAACTCATGGATATTTATATATTTGATATATTTCAATCCATTGCTATCATTATTCTTTCGATGTTCAGATGGTTCTATCGTAGGCCAAAGGGAGCTGTTCAAGTTGGTTCTTGTATCCTTTTTTGTCTTTGATATCCTATATATTTTTAATATAACAGCCTCACACTCCATCTTGCCATCACTCCCTATTGCAAGAATTGAAGTTACTCTACCTCACTGAATCTGGACTTTTTGGAAGGCATGCTAAGCTTCACTTTTTTAAAAATTTAATTCTTAGACTCAAACGTTATGCTGAAAAATTAATTCAGGTACCGAACAGGCACTCAATCAATGTGTATTGTTGAATTATATTCTGCTTTGTAGAGCCATGTATTTCACATGCTAATGAAAACAATATATAGACCCAGGGTAATTTAGCACATTTCCATTAACGTCTCTGAACCCACACCTATTGTTGTATCTTTAGAAAAGAGCTTAAACACACACCTATCAAGCTTAAAAATATCTTTGTGCAATTGTTCTTGCCATTTGGTGTATTAGCATTCTTCTCACAATGCTTTGCTTATAGAAATTTAACAAGATGAAAGGTTGATGCTGAGAGGAGTCTTTGGACAGATTCGTTACCTTAGCAACCTTGCCCCAGACTTCAACGGCCCTGACCCAGCTACAAAGTCCTTCACCGGCTAACGAGACACTCTTAATGACAGCTGGCTGAAACTCAAGCCTGCTGATAAAATGACTTGTTATCTGGACAGTAACCTTTGGAGGAATATTATCTTTATCAGATTTCCGAAAGAATGCAAACACCGAGTGAGGTTCCACTAATAACTATATTCATAAGGCCATCATGCTTAAGTGCTTCTGGGAAAGCATTAGTAACAGGAAATTAAGTGTTACAGAATAATTGCTAACCTCACTGCATAAAATAGAAGCTGGCCGCCCAGTGACTTTGTGTTGGTAGCAGTCATTAGATGCCACTGTCCTGTATAATTGAAAAATTATTCGTATAAAGGAAATATTGTCACTGCCTCATTAGACCCAACATTTAATTGTATTGGGAAAATATGAGTGCCCTTTTGAGGTCCAAATTACATATATATAAAGTTGTTGTCTAGGTAGTTTCAGTGGTTAAAAACAAAACCAATTTCTACATGAGCAAAGATTTTAAATTATCATAGGAATGTTCTTACAGCTGCCACTTCTAGAACACTATGAATAAAATCATAATTAATTATTAGTTTATTTATTCACCATTTATCATTTAGCAGGTATAGTACTAGGTAGGAGTGATAACCAGTGAGTAAAACCTAGATTTTGCCTTATACTGTGGTAGGGAGTGTTCAGTTCAGTGTCATCCAACAAACAGCTATTGAGCACTTTGGGTTGTAAACCTATTAGTAAGCCATAGATATTTCCTGACATATACCCAGATGATCATAGCACCTGTTTACAGCTGGTATGCATTCTGATTAGTTGTTGTCCATGCTGTGTAATTAACAAAAGAAGTTTCAAAATAGATTCTTTTATGCATTCAGTCATTGTATTAGTGATTGGGTTTTGTTGCTAAGACACTTAGATGCTTTTGCCTTGACTCAACAAATTTTATTTTGTAAATGAACCTAAGATCCACCATTTAAAAAAATATCTAGGAATGTAGGGAGACATCTTGTAGCTCTAGTGCAAAATCAGAAAACATTCCTACATAACTAGAGAAGAAATTGTAGATATAATAAGCTCCTGTTCAGTGTGTGCTAAGGAAGCTACCTGCTTAGAAGATCCTTTGTGTTTTAGGTTTTATCAGTAGTCCAAATTAGATCCTGTTATGAACTGCGTATTTATGTCCTCCCCACAAATTTTTATGTTGAAGCCCTAACCCCAATGCGATGATAGGCCCTCAGCAGGAACTGAATCTGCCGGCACCTGGATTTTGGACTTCCCAGCCTCCAGAACTGTGAGAAATAAATGTCCATTGATTAAGCCACCCAATCTATGGTATTTTGTTGTAACAGCCCATGCTGACTGAGACAGAGTCCTAAAGTTTACACATCTGGAGCTTATTAGTTTAGGTCAGCACCTCCACTCTATCAAAAGTAAGTCCATTGCCTCACTTACTATTGGTTAAACACACATTTGTGAAGCATTCATATGTGCCACTGTGCTAGGAACTTGGTTTCTGTAATAAGTCATGGACCCTATTATAGCAGGAAACATAATCAAACAGAAAAGATGGGCTCATAAACAGCAAAGATGTATGACAATACCCAAGGTTTTATTAAGGGTTGAAACATGAAAAAGTCGTGGAAATCTTAACTTTATTTTCTGCAAGAGAAAGGATGCATTTCTGTCATAGAAAACATTGTGTCTTATGTTGAGCAGTATCCATAGAATAAGGAAAAAAATAATATATTTCTTTAATTTTTTTTATTGGTGTCTGGAAGAACTGGTATGTATTGCTTTTCTTTTTAAGGCAGCAAAATCACATAATTCACTCATATTTCTCATTTCTTTTGGGCGCCCAGAGGCCCAGAGATAATATTCAAAACTCAATCTCTGATTAGCAGTTAGGAAGCTAAGTAAGTCTAAGTATTTATCTGGCCCAACTGCAAGACCTGTGCATCACCTTTGGAATTGCCTTCTCTTAGTCAGGTTGGGCCACTATAACAGAATACCACAGACTGGTATTTTAAATCCTGTCTCATCAGAGTCTCTCAGTTCTGATATCAACAGTGGATTCTGAGTCCACCTCATCCTGCACATCTGGCACATCTGGCTGAGTGTCTCAAAATAATGAGGCCCTAAATCCTTGGTGCAGATATGTTTGCACAAAAATTCCCACATGTAGCAGGTATGAATCCCAGTCCATTATTTAGATTGGTAAGAAATAAAACCCTTTTTTTTTTTTTTTTGAGACAAAGTCTCACTCTGTTGCCCAGGCTAGAGTGCCGTGGCATCAGCCTAGCTCACAGCAACCTCAAACTCCTGAGCTCAAGCAATCCTCTTGCCTCAGCCTCCTGAGTAACTGGAACTACAGGCATGCACCACCACACCTGTGGCGCATGCCCGGCTGATTTTTTCCTGTATATTTTTAGTTGTCTGGCTAATTTCTTTCTAAGAAATAAAACTCTTTATTTGCCTACATTTCAATTTAATTGTAGTGCCAAGTCCCTACTATGCCAGGGTAGTAGAAACCCAATGTCAGTTGCCTCCTAGATTCTGGGGTGCTTCACCCAAAATCCAAGTATTTAGGGAGTATTTCGTCTTTCATTTTATCTGTGGACAGAAGAGCCCACTGAGATGTCTGTTGTTGGATAAGGACATGCATTCACCTTTGCTACCGAGATGTCCTTTGTTCCTGTCCATTTGGCTCTTTCAGGCTGGTTGCTCTTACCTAGGACCTTGCTTGGGCACAGTAGTCATTTCTGTGCTTCTGTGCCATGTTAGATATGGGAATCCCTGAAAGCTGTTCATGGCCCAGTCTGCCTGTATTTGCTCTGCAGCCGTTCACTGCCTTTACAAAGTTCAGCAAAGGAGGCCGTTATTAACATCTCCTAAGGTCTAATAACTTCCTTCAGCAAGTCTTTCTTCCTTTGGGAAGTTGTTTTTTTTCTAACCCAACTGACCCCACATCCTTTCCTTAATTCAAGTTTGTTTACTTTGTTTTCATTTCCCAACAAAATGGTGCCAGCATGCACCATTTCTTTGCTGCTCAGTTTTTAGTAGGTTTTTTTTTTTCCTGATTTCATGCCAGGGAAAGTTATTTTCCTTTAAAAAGTTTGCTAACATGGCTAAATAGTCGATTAAATGAATTCATGAATAACATGAATCATGAATTGGACAGTTATGCCCATGCTTACACAGGTTCCTAATTCCCAAACTCTTTATAAGATTTGGAAATATTAATATTATTTTTGCAGGAGTTAAATTAAAATGTTTTGCTTCTACTCTTCTGGAGTTTTATTGTAATTTTGTTTCCTGGAACTGCGTAATCTTGTTTGTTTTATTAGATTGTTTGTTACTCCTCTATGAGATTACAATAAACTCTTTAATAAACATCAAAACTTGAGAGCTTATCACTCCCTGTTATCTCTCTATAAACACTTGTTAACCCCATTCTGTTATCACTTTTGCACAAAGAGGATCACTTCGACATTAGTTTATAATTTTTTTTTGATGTAGGTAATAGACATTATTTGAAGAAACCAATTATAATGCAATTCAGCACAAGACCACTAATCAAATTACCCCTTCCAAAGATGGCAGTTGGGAATATTTACTGTGGAAATATCTGTCTTTAGAATGATTTCTAAAATCAAATTGCAGTAAACGTAACTCAAAATTATAAAGACTGTCTCTACCAGGAACACCTCTTGAAGTAAGAAAAGATAATTTTACAAATAAGAGTTGGAATTTAGCCCTTTATTGGGGGTAAATTATAGTAGGTACAGTATTTTTTCTCATCAAAAATTATGCTTGTCAAATGCATGTCTGGTCAAGTTAGACATAATTTTACCAGCTCCAGACATTTATAAATTAAATTCAGCTTGGAAATCTGCTCTAAGTCATCCCAGTTTATTACAATATTTTTTTTTTGAGTTGGGAAAAGGATGTTGGAAATGAACACAAAAGAAAAATCTACATCTTTGATTTTTTTCTGTGCTCTACTCTTTATCTCCAAATGATCACCAAGTCCTACTGATTTTACCTCCTAAATATAATTTCTCCCTCTCTCCATTGCCTTATTTGAGCCCACTATCAACTCTTGCCTGGCTAACAACAATGTAGCTTCCTAACTGGTCACCCTACTTCAGGTTTGTCCCTCTCAAAGCCTATATCCTCTTCTAGAATAATGAGCTTCCCAATATCTTTGGTGTCAAGTCTGAGATCCATAGCATGTACTAAAAAACCTTCAAAAAGGTGTCCCAGCTGAACCTTCTTGAGCCGTAACCTTGACCCAGACTTTATGTTCTAGCAACAGTTCACCATCTGCTCCAAGATGTTTCTCACTTCCACTCGTTTGTCTTGGCACACAAAATGGTGCTCACTCAATGTGTGTTGAATGCTTGAAAACCCCAAATAGAGGAATGGTAGCATTCTCTGGCCCTGGACCCAAGCAGCAGGATGGTGTAGTGGACAGAGCGTTGGGCTGTCTGCCGGGTTTAACCCAGGTCTGAATCCCATCTCTACTTCTTATAGCCACATGATTTTGTTCACTTGGGATAAGTAATTGGTTAAAATGAGAGTGAAATTTAGCTTGTGTGTGGCACATAGTAAAAACTCAAGAAATGGTAGTCTCCTTTCTTTTTAAAAAATACCATCAAATTCCATCAAATTCTAGCATTTAAGAGAGTAGCCAGCTCTTCTTACAAGTGCCTCAAATCACAGTTACAGCTGATTACTTTTCTCGGCTGCCCCACATGCCTGTATTAACAACAAAACACAGAAACATAAATCTTGAAACTCATTCCATAGAGGATGAAATATTAAATTTTTATTGTCTCTGAGTAACATTTTGGTGGAATTTTCCTACTAGATTTCTCCTAGAAATGATGCAATGGGAAAAGGGACACGGGAAATAGACTTTTTGAAGGATGGCAGTAAAGGAAAAAACCAGACCGTCCAGTGTGTGGGGTACCCCTGTGGGAGGGTGACAGAAGTGAAGGAGAAAGCACTAAGAGCGTGTATAGCAGCACTCTCACATCATTTATACTTTACAAATCTGCCTGGGGACAGCTTTTTCGGAGAGATTTCGGGAGGCTGACTAGCTTGGTGTCAGTAACTCAAACATGGAAAATCAGCGAAGTCTGGCATGATGAAGTAACCACTTGAGTTAGTGCTTGGCCACCATCTCTAACTAGAGCCAGTCCTCGTGATGAGAAAGGAGAGAGGAAGAGAAGCAGATGGGAAACTTCAGAGCAGATGCAAGTTATTTAAAAG
This sequence comes from Propithecus coquereli, assembly GCF_000956105.1. Taxonomy (NCBI): domain Eukaryota; kingdom Metazoa; phylum Chordata; class Mammalia; order Primates; family Indriidae; genus Propithecus; species Propithecus coquereli. The sequence continues at coordinate 2,644,487 of NW_012154729.1, forward strand.
TAATACAATAATTCAGCTGGAATGGAGTGGAAATTCAGCCAGTTATTGGATATGACTTTTGGATAAATTAAACTGAACAGAACAGAACATCCAGGAAATACCAGCTAGGAAAAGGAAAATGAGGGTGAAAGTTGGCAGACAAGGGAAGGAAAAAGAATGGATTTAAAAAAAAAAGAGTTTAGGGCAAAGGGAACGTCATCCACATTTACTATTAATATTTATGTTTAACGTCCAGATTTTCATGTTTTTAATAAAAATTCAATCATACATATTTGCAAATAGCTAGGCATTTAGTACCAGGTAGATAAAAAACCTGTCTAAGTTACTGATTTTCCTCTCCCCTTTCCTCCGGTGGCACGTATACAAATACAGACACAAAGACATACATTCACACACAGACCCACACACTTATTCACACACACACACGTGCACACACACAACTGCCTCACGTTTCCTCTTTGTATTTTTGTGAGGTAAATGTTCAGATTTAGTTTGTTTACTGCAAAGGCAACAAAAACTATATGAAATATGCATGTTCCCATTCAGGAGAGATCCGTTTCTTCTTTTAATTGTCCACTTTTGATCTGTAGCTGCTCTAGAAGTAACGGGATGGTCGGAGTAGAATTATAGATGGATGAAAGAGTCAGGCACTGCCTGTGGGAAGACAGGCAGGTGAAAGATAAATCAAACAAAGGTGAGCTCCAGGGAGAGAGGGCGAGTAAACAGCTGGATCTGAAACACAAAACTGCCTATTAAATAGAGATGGGAACAACTATTTGTCAAAATTTCTGTTATTGATTGTTGATCTTTCTGCCTGAGACTCATACTGTGGCCATTCTTAACTGATTCATTGAATAGATATCTTGCTTTAGATATGTTTAAGGAGTTTGGGCTTGCTTCATCTAAATCAACACTAACAAACTTCGAGTGGAATTCTGAATTTCACTTACTAGTGAGTTGGTTTCAAGTTAGAGACAGAGTTAATTTGTCAAGTTTGGCTTCCTACAGGGCGATACTTTCACTCATGCCTTCAAAGTAAATTTGACTCGGTCTGTCGGACATTGAACCAAGATTCTAATTAAAGGAATCTGTTTTCTCAGCGTTTCCATGTTCGACAAGACACATTTTTATATAGGTGCCTGTGTACATGTCATTATTTTTCATCTTCAAAGGTTTTACACTTTGGAGACCAAAAAAGAATCAGGCCTTAGACCAGTCTTTTTTTTTTTTTTTTTTTCTTTCAAATATGTTTCTCTTTTTCACCTGTCTGCTGCCTCCACTGCAACGTGGCTTGGTACTTTTCCTTTTCATTTCCCTTGCTGGTAGGTCAGGCTGAAAAATAAAGACTACGATGACAATAAAAGCTCTCATGGAAATAAAACAAAGGGGAGAAAATATGAAAAGGACTTGAAAATAAAAGGATACAAAAGCACAGTGCATAAAGGATGAGAGAGTTGAAAAGATTATGGAATTAAAGAAAATGTGATAATACAATCTTAAAAGAGAAATGTTTTAGATAAAAAGTCATAGGGAAGTGGGTTAAAAAGGGAAAATAAATTAAAAATGAGGATTGTTTTTTTCAGAAAGTCTCATCACCTAAGACGACTTTTCAGGCAGACTTATAATATTTTACTACAATTATATAACAAAGTTTATAACTAAACACAAGACACCATAAAATAAACAATAGAGAAGGCAAAATATATTCCTTTCCCTCCATAAAGTGTGAATTGGAACTGGCCACAAATTCAACTTTAGTGGATGCCATAACATTAATGGAGGCTGACCGCTTAGTGAAGAAGTGAATCTGTGGTCTATTCCACAGAATAAAGCTGTCTTCCCAGAGCCATGTAAATGATCAGCCACAAATGTGTTTTTATAACAATCCTGTGGGTTATGGAAAGTGAAGAGAACTCAGCACCAGTTGTATGAACTTCAGCAGGTTTTTAGTCTGTAATTTAGAGGTAATAACATTTTCTCCACTCACCTTGAATAAACCACACTGTGCATGAGCTAGAATGTGATTAACTATAAAGAACCAGACATATATAAGGCAGTCCTATATTACGATGTACTTATTTGACTGATAATTCCAATTTCAGGACACTGAATAGTAGAGTTTATAGTTAGGAAAATCTGGTGGAATTTGGTCCCCGAATGATGCTATCAGAACCACTTAGAATGTTGAAATTTATTAGTCATTGCAATTTCCCATCCCCCACATGAGTTAGGGGAACGTATATGGTTCAAAATTCAACATATACAAAAGGATAATTAGCGAAATGCTCATCAGCTAATTTCTCCCTTATGATTGATTGGTTTTTTGATTGATTGAGTCATTCAACACATTTATTTATTGCATGTGTTATGTGTATGGCAACTCTTCTGGTGCTAGGGGTACTGCAGTCCTTATTGTCAAGGAGATCCCGTTTCCCAGAGGCAACTGTTGATACCAGTTTCTTGTGTATCATTCTAGACATTATATACATCCCCTCACACACAAACACACATATGTTCTTTAAAAAATGCTATGCATTGAATGTTTGTGTCCTCCCAAAATTCTGTGTTGAAATCCTAACCTCCAATGTGATGGTATTAGGAGGTGGAGCCTTTGGAAGGCAATTAGTTCATGAGGGTGGAGCCCTCATGAATGGAATTAGTGCCCTTATAAGAAGAGACGAGAGAGCTTGCTCTCTATCTCTGCTCTCTGCCATGTGAGTGTACAACCAGAAGATGGCCTTGTGTGAACCAGAACAGGGTCCTCGGAAGACACTATATTTACCTGTACCTTATCTTAGACTGCCTAAGCTTGCAAAACTGTAAGAAATAAATATTCGCTTTTTAAGCCACCAGTTTCTGGTAACTTGTTGTAGCAGCCAGAACTAAGACAAAAAATTTTACACGTGGTATATTTAGCCAGTGCCATGTTAGTGGACACTTAGGATCTGGTAGGATTATTTCCATTATATATAGTGCTGTACTCAGACCCTCCCGTAGCAATTGTGTAGCTCAGGGCAAGAGTACAAATGGAGCCTGCACACAGTGTGTCTAATTATTTAAAAGTTATGAATCAAGTTCACAATTAACTAAAATATATCCTATCCCTTTACTTTGACAAATACGTTTATCAAAGTAGAAATGGAAAAAATGTGCATAAAGCTATGATTTTTCTATAATTGAAAGTTGGCAAAATATGAAAGACTAAATTTATTATAATGTATATGTCTGGATATTCTGTCAGCGTACTACTGATATTTGGATTAATAACAAAATGAAGCATATAATTCATAATTTATTATGTATTATAAATTTCTAAAGAAATTTATTTTTCTTTAATTTTAGGAGAATTACTAATTATGGTATTATAGTCAAGATTTTCAATTGTGAATTGTGCTGCTATAAACATTTGAGTGCAGATGTCTTTTTTATAGAGTGCCTTTTGTTCTTTTGGGTAGATGCCCAGTAATGGGATTGCTAGATCAAATGGTAGATATACTTATATCTCTTTAAGGTATCTCCATATTGCTTTAAACTAGTGCAGAGGTTTAAACTAGTGCAGAGGTTGCACTAGATTTAAACAACCCAAGTGCCCATCAATACATGAGTGGATTAATAAAATGTGGTATATGTATACCATGGAGTACTATTCAGCTGTAAGAAACAATGGTGACATAGCACCTCTTATATTTTCCTGGATAGAGCTGGAACCCATTCTACTAAGTGAAGTATCCCAAGAATAGAAAAATAAGCACCACATGTACTCACCATCAAACTGGTTTCACTGATCAACACCTAAGTGCAATTATAGGAATAACATTTATTGGGCATTGGGCATATGGGAGGGGGGAGGAGAGGATGGGTATATACATACATAATGAGTATGATGCGTGCCATCTGGGGGATGGACATGCTTGAAGCTCTGACTGGAGGGGAGGAAGGGGTGGCAAGGGCAATATATGTAACCTAAACATTTGTACCTCTATAATACGCTGAAATAAAAAAAAGATTTTCATATAATTGTGTCCCATTGACAGTAATGATTTTAGGATTAAAAATGTAATTGTACACAAAATGTACAAAATTTAGATACATTTTCATCAAAATGTAAACATATATTTTGTTAAATGTAAATGTAAAACATTGATTAAAATTCATTTTTATATGTCTTAAAAATGTTTTTCTTTTAAAAAATAACCATCTAAATGTAAAATTTTAATTTTAGAAAGGAAAATTTTAATGGTTGACTATCAAAAACAGAAATTTAAATTAGCTGAATTTCTTAGACATTTATTTTTCAAATTTAATTAAATCTCATTTGATATTTTAACTTAAAACTATTAATAAAAGAATTTTTTGTTACTAAAATATTTTAATTTCAGTGAAGTCTCATTTAATATAAAGCTTTTCAGTTCTGGTGTTCAATGTCCATACGGTGGCCAAGTTGTAATGAATCCATACCATGCCACAATTAGAACTAATACAGAAGTAATATTAATTGTTTATATTGGATAATGTTCTTCAACTGTTACTTAGCAAATGCTCTGGATACTATTATAATTTGAGCATTAAAATGAAAAAAAGAAAACAAAAAGCAAGAAAATGTATGATCAGCTCTATTGTAAAGAAAGAATGCAAGAGTCTATTGCATTTCTGGTGAGAGGAAGGTTTGACAAGTTAATTAATTTGTCTTTGCTCTTACATAAGTGCTTCCATAGCTTATGATTTTCCTGCTCTTCAAAGCAGTGGTCATTTGTGCCCTGCAGTGGCACAACCCACAAATATCCACAGTATTTGGACAGAGTTGCCTTTTGTTTTGAAGATGTAGGGCAAATAATGAGAAGTTTTCCCTTGGGGCCTGAATGGTGTTTGGCATGTGAATAGATGTTTAGCGTTGCAATTTACACTGTGCTGTGCTGAGTGCCAGATCCTGTGTGACAAAGGTGCCCTGTGCTTTTTAATAAATACATTGTATGTGTGATAAATAGGGCCCTCTCAAACGGTCAAAAGACATCCTTTTCGCTGATGTCAAAAGGATCGTACTGTAGTGAGTATATCTGAACATATGGCATTTTATTTTTAGTGTCTTCAGGATCAATTCCTTAGAAATCCAATTTTATTAAAGGGTATAGACATTTTAGTTTTTGATACATATTTCCAAATTGCTCTCCTTAGTGGTTGTGGCAATTTGCAATTTCATCAGAAATGTAAGAGAATGATTTTTTTCCCACATCCTTGTTAACAGAGTGTTTTATCATACACTACAGATCTTTGCCAATCTGTTAGGAGAGAAATACCATCTCATAATTTGAATTTAAATTTCTCTGGTTATGCGTAAAATGAACAGTTTTTCATGTAGTTACATTGTTATTTATATTTTTTTGCTAGTAAACTAACTGTTCATGTCTTTTGCCTGTTCTTTTCTATTGGATTATTCATCTTTTGCTTATTTATTTATACATGCTCTTGATATATTAGGAAAATTATTCTTTTGTTATGAGTTGCAAAAGTTTTTCCCAGGTTGTTTTTTTTCCTATATAGAGATTTTAAATATTCTTATGTAGTCAAACTTACTAATCATTTATTTATGACTTCTGGGATTTTTAATAATACTTAGGAAGTTCTTCCCCACTTGAAGATGATACAAAATAAAAAGTAAAATACCTGCCATTGTTTCTTCTAATTCTTTCAAGGTTTTATATTTCACCTTTAAATCTTCGATCTATTTGGGATGTAATTTTGTGAAAATTGTGAGGTAGGTATCCAATGTAATGTTTTTCTCTGATGGATATTTTGTTGTCCCAATAATATTTATTGTATATCTTATCTTTTCCCACTGATTTCAAATATCCTTAGCGTACATAAATTTCAATATGCATTTGGGTCTTTTTCAGGGCCTTCTAGTTTTCATTATCTGCATATTCATATTATGTGTATGTACCATATTATTTAGTTATCGTAGCTTTATTTTACATTTTAATATTTGGTAGGGCTAATCTCACATCATAATTCTCTTATTTTCCCTCAGAATTTTCTACTATTCTTTCTTCTTTTTCTCTTATAAACTTTAAATCAATTATTTTAGTTTTAAGAAATCCCCTTGGTAGATTTTTAGGGTTATGTAAACTTTTCAATTAACTTGGATGACAATTAACATCTTTATGATGGTAAGACTTTCTATTAAGAATGTGGTATGCCTTTCTGTTAGCTTAAATCATTTTTCTGTGGGCCTTTTTAAAAAAAACATTTTAACACTATTTTGTATAGCTTTTATACATTTCTTGTAAAGTTTATCCATAGGTATTTTATATATATATATATATTTTGCTTTTGTAAATAAGGATCTTTTCCATTATTTCTTCTAATTGTTGTGGACATACATGAAGGCTGTTGATTTTCATATATTAATTTTTTAGCATTACCTTGTTGAATTTTCTTGTGTTTATGATTTCTCAGTTGATTTTCTTGGGTTCTAGGCAATCATCTTATTTGCAAATCATGATAATATTATAATTTTTATCTTTATTTCATTTACCTAAATGCATTGGTTAGCTAGGTACTCCAGGGGAATATGAAATATGGCACAAGTGAACTTTTTCCTGACTTCAATGGGAATCTCCTAGTATTTCTCCATTAATTATGCTCTTAACTGTTGGGTTGATATATATGTTTATATGTGTATCACGTTAATGAGCTATCAATAGTTTATCAGTTTTTTTCTTTTAAAATTAGGAATAGAGATTACATTTTATCAAATGACTTTTTAGCACCTATGGAAATGGTAATATGTTTATTTTTTTATCTGTTTAAATAAAGTGAATTTTATAAATAGATTTCCTAATACTTTAGCTTTCCTTTCAATTTCAGAGTAAAGTCCATTTGGTTATGATATTTTATTCTTTTATTATGTCTTCTGAATTCTGTTTTTCAATGTGACATAGCTTTTTTACATTAATATTTTTAAGAAGGATTGGTCTTTTGTTTGGATTTTTAAAAAAAAATTGTATAAATGTCATGCTAGCTTTTTGAATCTCTCTCTCTCTTTTTTTTTTTATGTTCTGGAAGAATTGCCCTTCTTTGCCTTGTTTAGTGTTCTTTGCTCTGAGCACTATTGGATTTTAGATTGCATGGTTTGGAACTATGGGGTCTGTATGTGTTAAATTACTGGTTTCCTTAGAGTGAATTAGTCAGCCAAATATTTTAACATACAAAATTTTAGCCTTCTAAACCTTGTATCTCAGCACAGCTCTGCTCACCCCATCTCCCCAAGCCAAAGTGGATCTCATATTGACAGATCCCTACCTGTCCTCCAAGGTCCTGTTCAAATGATACCCTCACGAAGCCTTTCTGGTCCCTCCAACTTAAAGATGATCTCTTTCTTTGAGGTTAATTTTATGTTTTTCTTTATAACATCCCATTTTTTTCTGACACATTATTCAGTAGATTCATTAGACGTTTGCAGACATCAGACAAAGTGTTTCCATAATGCTATATTGTTTAATCCTTATCATAGCCCTATGATTTGAACACCTTACAGATAAACGGATGTTAACCTAGAGAGAGTCAATAATTATTTTTTCAGTCACAGAGCTAGCAGTCTTCAAAATAAAAATGAAGCCCAATTCTGTCTGATTCCAAACCATACACTCTTTTCACCAGATCATGTTGATAGAGTAGAAGATCATTTTTATGATTATTTTGTACATGTCTCCCTCTCCTCTATGACGATCCAAGCCCCTTCAGGGTCTGGACTGTGTCTTATTTCTCTTGGAATTCCCTGTATCTTCTTGTACATGGGAAGAATAAAACAAAAGATGATCAAATTGCTAGAAGTGAACAGAGTGAGTATCTCGAATTTGGTTCCAATAAAACTTCAAAATGAATTATGGAGTTTTGCTCATGCATTTAATCCCTGTTTATAGTCCATTAATCCACACATTTATAAGCTCTTGGCAAAAGGTATTTCAGAAGGATTTCTGAAGCTATGGAGTAGGAGGTTTGCTTTCATGGCCATCCAGCTATGGTGTGTTCTGGTGGACATTCTCTGGGGCCAGGTCGGTGGGCAGAATTTCCCATGTTAATTGTCTGCAGCTTATCTTGATGCTGGAAAATTGGCGTGGGGCTTATCCATCACCTCCAGGATGCCTGATTGCCTTCTGGGCAAGCCAGAGATTCATCATAGCTTCACCTAAGAAGCAATAGCTTTCTCTTTTCAGTCCTCATGGAACTCTGTCTGCATCTCTCCTTTACCCATCTCTCACTTCAGACCTGACATTACGATTTATGTGCGTGTCTTCTCTCCCTGACACATAGTGAGCATCTTAAAGTGTGGGGCCATGTCTAATTCATTCTAACATCCCCCACTGTGCTCACAGGAGGCCTGGCACATAGTAGGAGCTCAACACATTTAAAGAAGTAATTAAAGTAGGTTCTAAATTCAGCAAATATTGCTCCCCCTATTTTACTAGCACCATTTCAGCATTTTTGCTGCTGCCCACTATTCATGTGGGTGGTATGAGCTGAAATTGCTGAAGAGAGATGTAATTTCCCTTGTTAATATAATTACTCCCATATATTATCACAGCACTAAAGTCATAACATTCTCATTTTCGGTGGCCTATACACATCACCAAAATTATCTCTGGAGGAGAAATTTATCATGTTTGTTTTCAGTCTCAGAGTGAAATGCTGCCAAGGTTGGTGAATATGTGCTCAGCCCCCTTTGAGTGACAAGTGTGTGAATAAATGGGGACATTTCACCTCTTATGGAAAAAAAAGTAAGGCTCTTATTTGCATCCAGATAATTTATTAACTGCTTGGATTCCCAATTCAGGGCAGGGGGTGGGTAGTGAGCATGGTTTTCTCTGTGGGCCTTTCTTAGTTTGGGAAAATAATTGATGAGGAACCGAAGAACCTGGAGAGGGAGGGGGTGAGGAGGAAATACTTGAATTCTGTTCGTTATGAGGGCAGCAGGCTCATCCGGGGCAGGCTAATGGCCTTGTCAGCTGAACTCGGACTGGACAGGGACAGGATTTCCAATTGTGAGTGTGTGATCAGCCTGCAGTAGTCAATAACACAGTCCAATATGTGTTAATTTTTTTTTGTTGTTTTGGGGGAAGGAGACCTGGCTTTTAGGAGTCTTGTCTCATCCCAGGATTTAAAGGGAACTTTACCTGACGCAAGACCTGGCTGGTCCTTGTCATGTTCTTGGGTGGATAGAAGTGGGGCATCTGTTCTGCTGCTGGAAGGTCAGACACGAGGGATGAAGCCCTGACTCTTTAGGGCGGCCACAGCCTCTACCCAGGAGTAGCTGAACCGACGGCACCAGTGACAGAGCTGCGTCCCAACAGGGAGTCCGGGCCCTTCACCAGGGAATCTAGGCTGCTAAAAGGCGGCAGCTGGGGCAGAGTTAAGTTCAGAGTCCAGGAGCCTGGGTGTGGCTAGGATTTTTAGGAATAAGCTAAGCAAGGGCGCCTGTAAAGAGGGAGAATCTAAAACGAAAAATCCTAAAGAACAGATTCTGAACTTGGGACAATGTTACTTGGGCACTAGCATTTTTAACTTCTTTATGTCTCCCTCAGAAACATCTGTTTCCTAGCCACATCACGTCCAAAAAGTCCTTGGGCTTGGTCCTTTCTAGCCATTCTTCGTTGGTAGTGGCTTTCAGCCCTGCTGCACACTGGAGTCACTTGGGAAGCTTTAAAAGAGAGATGCGCAGGCCCCTTCCCCAGACACGTATGTGTACACATACACGTATGCATAGATATAACACATGCACGTATATATTCATCCCTAGAGATTTGAATGCAGAGTCAGGGGAGAACCACTGACAACTAGATGTTGTGAGAGGCAGGAAGTAGAGGCTTGAGCGAACCCTAGAGGCCAACAGGAACATTACCAGAACAGAAATGGCACATGGCAAGGGGTGTATAGCTTATAGTAGTATTATAGCTACTGTTTATGGCTTACTTTGTGCCAAAAACTTTCTTCATTAACTTATCTGATCCTCACATGACCCTATGAAGTAGATTTTATTAACTGTATTTCAGAGGTGAAGATGCTAAAGACCAAGGTCCCACAGTTGAACTGGACCTTGGACCCAACTTGGAATGGGACCATGGCTGCTTTGATCAGCCTAATTAATAGGGCTATTGCGATGATTTCATCCTGAGTTATGGGGCATTATAGTCTTGAGGTTAAGAGTTTGGGCTTTGGAGTCAGACTTAAATCAATTCAAATCCTGGCTCTGCAATTTAAAACTAGGTGATTGGGACAAGTTACTTGACTTCTCTGAACCCTCAGTTTTCTCACCTGTATAATGGGAATAGAATGGTTGTGAGGCTGAAGTGAGATAGTTCTTGTAAAGCACTTAGGATACTGGCTGGCCCAAACTAAGTACCAATGAGTGTTGCCTGTTAGTATTAGAACTGGCTCAGGAACCAGAGGCAGGGTAGAAAATGCAGATGTCCAGCCTAGGAGCCCAGTTGTGAGGAACTGGAAAAGGCATTGTAAAAAGGTATGTGGGGAATGCGGATACAGTCTTGCATGAACTTTCTATGGCAGTCTCAATAGGTTAGCACATGGGAAAAATGAGGAAAATTACAAATACAGTTAATCAAAGATGCTGTTAGGTGCCTCCTTTCTGCACTTATGTCTTGAAACCCTTCCCTCCATTGTTCCTCCATCCTTTCTGTCCAGTATGCTCTCTGCCAGCTGTGATTTAATACTTTGGTTCAATCTCAGGTGATAATGGCTTAAGAAGGTACCCATCCCAGGAGTATTTGACCTTTGCTGAAAGATTCAATTAACCTTCAAGACCTGAAAACATTAATCTTTAATGATGTAATTTAAGGCCCTGTGGGGGGTAATGGGGATCCAGTGTTGGGCGGGGCTCTTCCTTTGGTCACCTGAGATGGATTGTTGCCTTGATGGTGCAAGGGACTGTTGCCAGATGGTCATGTGGAAGTCAGGGGCCACCTCTAGTTTATCTTGGTATCTCTCAAAGTCTCGTGTTTGGCCATGGGGATGCAGTAAATTCTCAAAGGCATTTTATTGAATGAAATTTAAAGAACATATTTAGTTGTCATCTTAATGTTGCTTCTGTCTAGGTATTCATGAAATTTTATAAATTTACTGCAAGGTTTTGAAAAGTAAAAAGTCTTACTGAAGTAGCTGCTTATATTTTATACCCTTAATAATTTTAATTATTTTATTCTTAAAATTCATTTGTTCATTCAGCAAATATATATGGAGTGTCTACTCTGTGCCAGTTGCTGGGGGAAACTTCTTGGGTTGAGGACATTCTTTCTAGGACCCCTGGGATGATTTTCTTCACAGTCTGCTTGAAGTTGGCCCGTCTGTCCTTCAAGCCCCTTCTTGGTTAAGTGATTGCCTGATCCTTTGGATCGAGCTGTTCAGAGCTCCCATTCTTCAGCTCCTGACTCTTTCCCACTCACATTCTAAGTGCTCATTGGATAGGTGTTTAAATTCTATGTATTCAAAAAGGTAGTCAATTAAAAATAAGATAATCCATTACCCTTCAGATGGAGATTTCACCAAATGAATTATGAAGTACATCTCTTATTTTTATTACTTAGGACCTGGTCTTGTTGTGACTCTTGATGAACTTGAAGCTCTGATGTTAATGTCAACTCATCCTCAGTCACTCAGTTGGTTTTCGAGGGAGATTGCATGCAGCATTTCCCCCCCCCCAGTTGTGTTAGCACTATATTTACAGTAAAGGCAAGAAAAAATTAGTCATTGAATCTTCAATGATAGCAGACCAGAGAACAGTAATGTTGCATTTTTGACTATTTTCACATGTGGAGTTTTCACTTTTGGATTGCATTTATTTTGGATTATTGTTTCAATTTTGCATCCTGGATAATTTTGACAGTCTGAGAAGGCAGTGACTCTGGGGACCGGCTGTGTGAGTTTTAAAATATGAAAAGGGGGAAGGGAGGATTGTACAATGGCATAGAGCAGAATGAGAGTAGTGGGGCCAATGTGGGAGAGTGGAGGAAGAGTCAGACGGGTGGAGGAGAAGGGAGCACAGGGAAGAATGCCAAGCGTGAAAATAGATGCCACTTCTTCTGGGGCCTTGCTGAGCTTTGTATGAAACTCTGTTATGGCCTTTCCACAGCAACAATGCTCCTTCAACATTTATTTATGGTGGCTGGGCTTACATAGGTCTGCCCACACCCCTCAGAAAAGCAGATCACGTAGGGAGGGGGAGAAGAATTCCCAAAGGAGCAGCCCCTCTCTCAACTGCTTTCCTGAATCTTTCTTTGGACTGTTTTGGGAAGTGAGGTAGCAGGGGTAGCCTTTCCATGCCAACTGCTAGGAGGTGGGATGGGAGATGCACAGACCCAAGCTTTAGTCCCAGTCCTGCTACTCAAGTGGCTTCACCTCCCTGATTCTTCCATTCACCATCTGTAAAATGGAGATGATAATAATACACATCTTGTAGGATTGTTGGTGAGGATTAACGTTGACTTACATAAAACATTGGCCATGATGGTTAGTTTTATGTGTCGACTTGACTGGATCACAGGGTGCCCAGATATTTGGTTAAATGTATCCTGGGTGTGTCTGTGAGGATGTTTTCAGGTAGGATTAGCATTTCAAGCAGGTGACTGAGTAAAGCAGACAGCCCTTCCAAGTCTGGGTGGGCATTACCCAATCTGTTGAGGGACTCAAGAGAACAAAAAGGCAGAGAAAGGGAAAATTTGCTCTTTCTCTGCTTGACTGCTAGAGAAGGGACATCGGTCTTCTCTTGACCTCTTGACCTTGAATGCATTCCTGGTTCTCAGACCTTCATACTCAGACTCAGTACATCACTGGCTTTCCTGTGTCTCCAGTTTATAGATGGCAGATTGTGGGACTTCTTAACTTCCATAATTCCTTCATGAGTCAATTCCTTATAATAAATCTCTTTCTCTCTCTGTGTGTGTGTGTGTGTGTGTGTGTGTGTGTGTGTGTGTGTGTGTGTGTAAACACACACATATATATATACTCATGTTTTGTTTCTCTCGAGAACCTTGATTAACACATTGACTGCTATGTGAGTTATATTTAACTCAGGCTAGTTTTGACCCTGGGGATGCGTGTAGCAAAACCCTGCAGTTGGTTTGTGAAAATCTAGTTGATATTCTTATTGTTAGAGTTAATATTGATAATTTAATTCTAAAAGTGTGGATTGCATTGCATATAACCCATGCACAGAAAAAAATAAAAAATAACAAATTGGAAAGGATAGTTTTGTTTTAATAAAACACCGTGGCCCCAGGGAAACCTTTTTTTTTCTAGTGTGGCAGTCAGTGTGTTAATATGCCTGCTAATCTATGTAAATGGCAATTGATCAGTAATAATAGCCTTTTTTTAGAGAGGAGACCTATAAAGTAGAAGCGAGGGTTACTTAGTTTTACCCAAGCTGACTCTAATTATGGATGTATGTGAGTTGACAAAATTTATGGTAACCTATTTTTACATAATCTTGTGTAGGTGTATTTGAAGGTAAATTCCATTCAACAAGGATTTATTGAGTGCCTACACTGTTCCTGTTAATAGTATAGTGCGTATAAAGATAAGTAAAACACAGGCTCATGCATTCTATCGATAGCAGTCACAAATAAGCAAAGGAAGCAGATTCACATATAACTGACTGACCAATCAACCAGCCAACCATAAGACAAGTGTTCAGTTGGTAGGTATGCATAAAAGGCTAAGAAAGCTTGAAAATGGAGGTGATTAACTTTGTCTACGGGATTAGAAAGGACATGAAGAATAAAATTTTACTGAGAGTGAAGGCATGGGTTTTCTAGGCAGAAATGACTGCTTCAGTAAAGACTTGGAGAAGTGAGTTGACATGGTTTACTTGGAATAGTGGCCAATAGACTGGTGAGGTGGGATTGCTGGGCACTTGGGAAGGAGGAGTGGAAGGTAAGGTTAGCGAGATAAGTTTGGGCCAGAGTATGAAGGGAAAGATGATGGATTGCAAAGGTGAATTGATGCAAAGTTGGAAAATATCCTCCAAAGAACAGGATCACTGGAGACAGTGAAAGGGAGATTTAATAGTATTTAAGTTCATGACACTAGTTGTTCTTTATCTTAGCAGAGGACAGAAGGAAAAGAGAAGCCCCACCTGAGTAATCATATGAGTACAACACTAGGAATTATATCCTATGAGCCTGGGCATCCCAATGTTTTCTGGAGGAGGGTGAGTGGAGGATGCCCTGAGAGCAAGCTTCTGAAATATAAGGGGTTCACAGTTTCCCAGGTGTGTTGCCCTCCCTGATACACCTTGGACAGGTTTTTTTTTTTTTTTTAATTTCAGCATATTATGGGGGTACAGATGTTTAGGTTACGTATGTTGCCCTTGCCCTCCCCTCCAAGTCTGAGTTTCAAATATGTCCATCCTTCGGGTGGTGCGCATTGCACTCTTTGTGTATGCATATACCCGTCCCCTCCTCCCTCCTCCCCCCTCCCCCCTGCCCAACATCCAATAGGTGTTATTCTTATATGTGCACTTATGTGTTGATCAGTTAATACCAATTTGATGGTGAGTACATGTGGTGCTTGTCTTTCCATTCTTGGGATACCTCACTTAGTAGAATGCGTTCCAGCTCTATCCAGGAGTATACAAGAGGTGCTATATCACCATTGTTTCTTAAAGCTGAATAGTACTCCATGGTATACATATACCACATTTTATTAATCCACTCATGTACTGATGGACACTTGGGTTGTTTCCACATCTTTGCAATTGTGAATTGTGCTGCTATAAACATTCGGGTGCAGGTGTCTTTCTTATACAGTATCATTTGGTCTTTTGGGTAGATGCCCAGTAATGGGATTGCTGGATTGAATGGTACTTCTACTTGTATCTCTTTAAGGTATCTCCATATTGCTTTCCACAGCACCTTGGACAGGTTTAACTGCACCTCTCTCACTGGGACTTCAGTGGCATGCGCCAGGAGGGAAGGGGAGGGAGCTGTACCCAGTGCACCCAGGGCTGTGGAAATGCCTCAATTGTTAGCTAGTCCAGGCCACATGAACTGGGCTATCATGAAGGCATCCAGCGGAAGGATGCTACCCAGTGAAGCAGCCCCCAGCTTATTCTGGGTATGCCAGCTCTGGGGTCTAAGGCGGCAGCTCATTCAATTCCAGACATCCCCCTGCCTGGGGAGTCAGCCTTCTTATTGTTTTCCTTCTTTTGATCTGGAATGATTCAGAACTGAGTTAGGATGAGCCTTTCTTTTTGGCAGACAGTCAGCAGTCGTCTCCTTTCCCCTTTTTAAAATGCCTGTAGAATAGGAACACTGTTATGGAAATTAGTTAGCAGCTGCTGTGCACGAATGTTTAGAAAATTAATATTACTCACATTATACAGTACGGAAGCAGAATTTTAATGAAGTGCTGAAACTATAGGCACATTGACCCTTTCCCCTTATCAGGGAAATCTCAGAATGCCTAACTTTCCTTGAGAAAACTTCTCATTTCCACTAAGCTTCTATAGACCTATTAGTGACAAAAATAGCACATTCACAACCTAAAGGAGCAAATATTTCAGAACATATTGTACTAAAATATGACAGTGTCAGCTAAACCATTATCTATAGTTATTTCTCATTATTAATTCTTAACAATTAGCTGTTCTTTGTTGCATGGTAACAGGATTTGCTGTACTATAAAAAATGCTTTAAAGTCGTAAGTTGTCAGACTTTGTGCTGATTCTGTTAGAGATGATTGTTATTTTTGCATTACAGACTGCTGGGAATGTGCCTGGTATTGGGCAAGAATATGGGGTGAAGGTGGGGTGTGGTCGAGAAGGAGGAAATGACCCAAGATTCAACTCAGAAGAGCCTGTCTTTGCAAAATTGAACTGAGAACTACTTACCAAAGTCAATGCAAATGGCCCCAGTTAATTCTGGAAGAGGAGGGGGGTTTAGGTGACAGGATCAGGGATGTTATCTCAGGTGTGTGAGGCCCCTGGAAAGGATGCAGGGGGAAATTTGGGTGAAGCAGACAGAGAGCTGTCGGGGTGGGGGATAAAAAGAATTGAGCTTTCAGGTGGTTTTTAGGTGGCGCGGTGAAGAGGAACAGGCAGCACCGCGCCAGGGGCAGCCCTGGGAAGTGCTGCAAAGGTGAGAGAACATTTCAAAGAAGGAAGCTCAAGAAGGAGAAGAAAAGGCAAGTTTCTCAGACAGGGTGTCTGTCTTTTAAGTGATTTATAACCTCAACCCATGCAAAAATATGGTGTTCTCTGGTGTCAGAGTGTTCTTGCCAAAGAGAAGCATTGTTAACAGTGCAGGGTGTAGGAAAAAAAGAAAAGCAAGAACAATGGAACAAAAGCTAGAAATTACATGGAGAAAGAGTTTATTTTCTTTTTGTGGGCAAGTTTTCTTTACACAAATGTGTTATATTTAGTGTCTTGTATTTATTTTTCAAACGTACTACTAACCACATTGGGAATAAAGTGTGTGTGTATGTGTGTGTGTGTGTGTGTGTGTGCAGATATTTGATGCTGGGTATGAGTGGGAGGCTGCAAAGTCTTTGTCCTCACTAGCATCACCATCCATATTTACTGAGCATTCACTGGGTACAGGCACTGGGTATGGATCCTAAATCTGGTTAGGTCCAAGGGTACATGTTATTTACAGTGTAACACTAAAAAATGCAGCTGTAGTATACTGGAGACAGCTCACAGCAGCTCACAAGAGCTTGCAACCTGACGTGAGGTTGGTGGCTTGAAATCAGCCTTGGTAGGAATATTTATACCGCAGAAACTGGCAAATGTTGTAAACAGGGCTTCTGATCTGTCGGCACCACCATCCAGAGAGCTAGGTGGTAAACATTCACCAGCACCCAGGGCTTTGCCTTTCATATGCAGAGAAAATAGTGAAGGGAAATAACTCCTTTCAGAGAAGAGCATAGCTATTTGCCAACTCATTGTGGGTTCTTCCACATTATTCTGTTGGCCAAGAGTGGCAGTTTTGTTAACAATGGAAAGAATATGAGTATTGCCACTGAACAAGCCCAGACTGGAATCCCCACTCAGCCACGTATTTGTGTTACTGCCTTAGCTGAATCATTCAGCCTCCCTGAGTCTCTGTTTCCTCATCTGCAAAATGGGGATATAATATCCACCTTGCAACATTGTTGAGAGGTTTAGAAACTATATCTATGTAATGGCTGCATTTGTTAAATGTCTGCAATTTACTTTGAAATGCATTAAAAATATGGCTTGATAAATGAATAGTGAGATAGACAGAGGGATAGATGTGTGGAAAAGCAAGTATAGCAAAATGGTAGGATCCAATTGGTGACCATAGGTGTTTGTTCACTGTAAAATATTTCAACTTTTCTGTAATCTTCATAATAAAATGCTGAAACGGGAAACCTGTTAAACAGTAGTATTGACAAAAATAACAACAGTAAATCATAACAGTAGTAGAGATGACTCATCTCCTATTGCCTTCCTCCTCCTTCACTCTGCTTCAGCTCCAGTGGCTTTCTGGTTCTGGAACATTCCAGGCCTGATCTGTCCTGCACTTGTTTCTTCCTGCCTAGACTAATGCCCTGCCTCCCTGGCTTGCTCCCTTTCCTCCAGGTCTTTGTTCACAAGTTACCTTCTTGTTCAGGCCTTCACTGACTACCTGTTTACAGTTGTACACCTCAACCCCTGGCATTCCCTGTCTTGCTTCTGAGCTTTATTTTCCTCTGCTTATCAAAATCCGTCTTGCAATATATTTTCCATAATTTATCCTCTCGCCTCCCAAGAATATAAATTCTACAAAGGCAGAGATTTTGTTTATTTGGTCACTACTGGATTTCCAAGGAAAAGAACAATGCCTGGAACATAGTAGGTTCTCAATAAACATTCACTGAATAATAACAATAATAACAGTCTTGGCTGACCTGCATTTCAGCCCCAAATGAAGGCAGCTGTCTTAGCTTGAGTTCCCTCAGAATCAGATCCTGATAGAAGGATTCAAATGTGTAGGGGAAGAAAATAATTTTTTTCATCAACCCTCATACTTTCTTAGAACAGATTCCTGTAACAAAAGACAGATTAATAAGAGAAAAACAAGCAGAAGTTTGTTAACATATTGTTTTATGTATAGATGGGAGACACCTAGAAAATGGGTAGTTCTCACAGAGATGGCTTTGAATTCTGGCTTATGTAGCATCTTCAGCAAAGAACAGTACATTTTTAGAGAAGGGACAAGACAAAGGAAAAGGATTTTGAGTCTCTAGGGGCAGCAACTTAGAGGAAGGCAAATAAATAGCTGGCAGATAAAGGCTAGATAGTAAAGCTTGTTAATCTAGATTCCTCTGGTGCCATCTCTGGGTTGATAAGGTCTAAAGTTCTTCAGTGGTTAACCTTTGTTCTAACTGGTAAAAATGAGGGCCAGCATGCCTTTTGTCTTTTTAAATCTATGTCCTGCTTTTAGGCAAACAGAGAGAGGGCTGAAAGCTTTCCTGTATCTGCTTCTTCTTAATTGTCTTTACCTCAACAATCCTTATTCCTAAAGAGGCATATTTTGGGGTGGCATATTTCTGGTCTCCCAGAAATGCAAGTAGATCACTGGGAAACACTGGTTAGGGAGTAGAGAATTGAGATGCAGCTAATAAAGTATGTATTGTCAGGCAAGTTACCGCTGTGGGAAACTGGTGCTTCTGTGGGCTGCAGTAGGAGCCAGAATGAGACGTGCACCTCAGAGTCATCGTCCTGTGGTATGAGGGAGCTGGGGTATTTATACACCAATTCCCATCAATCCTTATTCGAGGGCTGCTCCCAGGGGTGTACATTTCCGGATACTTCTGGCCTATATGTTTGGGCAGAAGAAGCTCAGAAAGCCAAAGAAAGTTCTCAGGCAAGGCATGGAGCTGGTGGCCCTTAGAAATCAAGCTGGCACATAAAGAAAGGGTATGGCTCAGAGGGATATGGGTAGAGCACCCACAGAATCCACCTTCTCACCCAACGTTTTAATGCAGTAAGGTCTCCAATATTGTGACTACGGGTTTAAGATTAATTAACACCACAGATCCTAGAAAAGTTCTAAAAAATCTGTGAGGGCATTTCCTTTTTACAACATTCCAATTTAATTTTACCATGTAGATCCTAGATACCTTACCAGCTAACCAAAAAAAAAACCAAAAAAAAAAAACAAAAAAACAAACTTGTTTAGTTTATGGAGGAGAAATTATTTCTTTACCTATTATACTAAATTTAAGATGGTCTTATTCTTTTAGCAATACCCTAACTAATATTAATCTCACACATAAAATAGGAGCCTCAAGAACAAAATAGCATTTATAGATCCAAAAGCAAATGTGCTGACATTAAAAAAATTTTCCAAATTACCGAAGAGTTCCGAACTGGAATTAACTATCTCATAAAAAACCTCATGTTTCACTGATTGCTGTTTATGACTAAAGCTAATAAGTTGGGCCAAAGGGAGAAATACAGATCTTCACAGCAGAAGTAAACAAACCAAAACACCACTCCCAGAGGCAAAAGGTTATTTGGAACTTAATAATAAAGTCACAAAGCTTGAAGGAATCTTAAAGACCATCATTTTGCCTAGGACCACACTTAATTTTTATGTATATAAAATTAAAGTACTGCTCAATTTAGCGACATTCATCTGAATAGTTGGTATCATGGAAATCCAAAAAAGGATGGGGCAAGAGGGTGGGTGGATATGTAGCCTTTAACTGGTTGGATTGCATTAGGAGGAGGAGTATGGCAAAGTGGTTAAAATCTCCCATTTAGCAGGTGGACAGATTTGCATTTAACCCCCTTCCTCTCCCCTCATTCATTCTGCTACATGCTAGAGTATGACCTTGGTGACTTATTAACCTTCTGGATGTCAGTTTTCTACAGTGGGAGAACAGGAATAATAATATCTCACTTGCTACCCCTGGCACCTGCCCTTACTGCTCTTCCTTGCATCCCATTGATGCAAGGCTTAAATGAGATAATACGCAAAGTGCTTAGTTTAGTGCTTATAAGGAGAACTGCACTTAATAAATCATAGCTGATTTTATTATGTCCATTTATTTGTTCAGCAAATATTTACTGAGCATCTACTGTGTGCCAGGTACCGTTAAATGTTCTTGGGATATATCAATGAGCAAAACAAACAGATCCCTGCTCTTAGGGTGTTTATAGTCTAGTGGGAAGAGGGGATATAGACAATAAGCAACAGATACAGCAGATAAGTAAATTATGCAATAGATTAAAGACAATAAGTGCTATGGGAGAAGAAAAAGGGGCAGCAAGGAAAATGGGATGAGGAGTGCCAGAAGGATAACACTTTGTAATTTTACACATGGTGGTCAAGGTGGGCCTTACTGAGAAGGAGGTATTTGGACAGAGATTTGAGGGAAGTGAGGGAATTGGCTGTGGGTAGCTGGGGAAGAGTGTTCCAGGCAGAGGGAACAGTCAGTAGAAAGACCCTGAGGACTTTGCATGATGAAGAAATAGCAGGAAAGCCAGTTGGGCTAAAACAGAGTGAATGAGAGTCGGGGTGGGGCATGTAGAGGAATATGAAGTCAGAGTGGTAATTGGTGGTGAGGGGAAAGTGAGTGGATCATGTAGGGCTTTTGTACGCTATCATGAGAACCTTGGGTTTTTTGCTGAGTTAAATGAGCAGTCACTATGAGGTTTTGATATCAAGAAGAGGCTTGATGTGAATTACATTTAAAAAGATCACTTTAGCTGCTGTATTGAGAATAGACCTAATGGAGAAAAGGCAGAAGCTGGAGACCTGTTAGGGGGCGATTACCGTCATTTAGGTGAGAGATGGTGGTGGCTTGAATCACAGTAGTAACATGGGGGTTGGTGAGAAGTGGTTGGATTCTGGTCATATTGTGAAAGCAGCCCGAGGTTTCCTGATGGGTGAGATGTGGGGTGTTAAAGGAGAGACATCATGGACAACTCTAAGCCAAGGTTTTGGCTCAAGGACCTGGGAGTCTGGAATCACCATCAACTAAGAAGAAATAAACTAGGATGCAGAGCATCTGGGGGGACTCTCTGGGTGTGTTTTTAGACATGTTGAGACTAACATGTCTATTGGATGGACATCCAAGGAAGTTGAGAATTTGAGTCAGAAGATGAGGAGAGAGGCCTGGGCTGGAGGTATACGTTCGGAAGTTGAGGGCTTGGTATTTCAAGACTTTGAGACTGGCTGGGATTACCAAAGAGGACTGAGGACTGAGCTCCAGGGTACTCCAATACTGGACAGTCAGGGAGAAGAGGAGGAGCAAGGAAAGGGACTGGGAAGAGCAAGCAGTGAGGTAGGAGGAGTCCAGAAGGTGTGGGGTTCTGGATGCCAGGTGAAAACAGTAATCACTGGGTCAGATCTTGACTGGTCAAGTGAGATGAGGACCAAGAGCTGACCCACAGGCCAATGGAGGTGTTGAGAGGAGCAGGTGTGGAAGAGCATGAGCTCAAATCTGGATCTGAAGGGGCCTGAGAGAGAAATGGGAGACAGTGAGTACAGACTAGAGGCTCAGGGGGTTTGCTTCTGTGGAGAATGAAGAAAAGGGGGGAAGGAGTGGGGGAAGTGGGGTTAGAACGTTTGTTTTCTTTTTTATTAAATGGGACAAAGAGCAACATTTTCATATGCTGAAAATAATCCAGAGGGGAGAGAAACTTGGATGACGTGAGAGCTTTGCTGGGGCAGGCCTGGTTCTTAACACTTTGCACCCGTGAACTCCCTCTATCCTCCCAACACCTCTGTGAGGCAGGTGATGTTATGACCATCTCCATTTCCAGGTGAAAACCCAAGTGCTGCTAAGTTCACAGTGTAGTGTGAAGAAGTCACCGTGTCAGTACATTGGACACCTCATTCTTTGTTCATGGCTGCATAGTACCCCATTATACAGAAGTATCTATTTATTTAGTCATTCCTGTTTTAGTGGAAATTAAGGTTGCTTATAATTTGTGATATGTTTGATATTACAAACAATGCTACAATGAGCAGTCTTCTGTGTGCGTGTATAAATATTTCTGTAGGATGGGATTCTAGAAGTAGAATTACTGAGTAGAAAGGGATAGGCTTTTAAAACCTTGATGGATTTGGCCAACTGGCCCTCAGTGCTGGTACCAGTATTCTTGCCCACCATGAGGGTGTGAGCAGATGTCTCTGTGGACTCTGCCTAATCTTCTGTCTACCGTGGTAAATTATGATAGGATTATTTAAAAAACTGCCTCTGGCAAAACTGCCTGGCATAGTTGGGTCTTTCACACCCCTCTAGATTTGTTACTAGACACTAAGCGTTAGCAAACTTTGGAGACAGTTCTAAAATGAAATATTTAGGTATTTCTTTTAGAGAGAAGGCTGATGACATTCTAGTGACAAAGCTGGGGAGTGTTAACAGCATTAACTTAAAGGTCACCAGATGTGGGATGAAATTGTCACTAATCTATTTTTTATGCCAATGTGGAATTGATAAGGAAAGTGGGTATCTTTATCAGTTAATGTCACAGTGTTCAATAATTATTCTATTTATTATTTCCCCATCCAAAGTTAAAATCCTGATTGGCGGGGAAGCACTTTATGAGTCTGGGGAGATCTTCTGACATTTAATACAATCTCCCAATAAGTCAGATGGGTGGTTGTTTTGATGAAAGCTGTGGACAAAATGCTATTAAACCAAATGCAATGAAGACACTATTTTGTAAATAACTATGGTGATTAAAGCTTTGTTTCACATCATTAAAAACGTGTTACTCCATCCAGCATTGCTTCTTACTAACACTGTTCAGCATCTCCTGATGCCTCAGTTAGAAGAAGCAAAGAGAAAAGACATACATTTGGAGGAGGACTTAAATAGAACTAAAAATCTGATAAATGCATCATAGAAGGCTGAGCTTAGTCTGCGTGTAACTTTTTTAGATGTGCCCTTGTGCCCTTAGCTATCATGGGCTTCTGGAACTTTCTAATAGAATCTGCTCTATGGGCTGAAGATTTATGTAAATGTGGCTTTAGCATTGCCCCTGGCCTTGAGCCAGTCAGGTCTTATTGACCAAGTGAGAAGTTTAAAAACTCGGTGTGGTCTCATTTAGGCAACATTCAACTTCTGCCAAGCCTCCAGCCCCTGTGGTGTCAGCTATTGCTCTTAGGATTAGGGACGGCTGCCTGAGAGGGGCTCCCTGCAGCAGCCTCTCTCCCAAGTCCATCGTTTCCCCTTGCCCAGCATGCTGGCTCTGGGCTCATTTCAGCTTTCATTAGCCTCTGCAGCTCCTGGGTGTGAAGATGCAGCTCACCTAATCTCAGCCATTCTGGAGTGTGCAATAATACACCCCTGTTTTGGGGCCCCTGCTCTTGCCACTCGAGTGTTTAACTGGAGGCTGAAAAACTTGGTTTCTATATGCAGGTCAATCCCATCAGGAGGGAATCATCAAACACCTGATGTCCTCTGTCCTGAAGTTTGTCTCTGTGGAAGAGAATGGGATCTACTCAATGCCACCTCCACGCATTTAGGGATAATTAATGAAGAAATAGGCGGCTGCCAGTTTGGGAGTCGATTTGGACTGATAGGTACATGCCTGACAGATCTGATGGTGATGACAGCAGTAACTGGTCTGGGCCAAGGTGCTGGGTTTTTATAGAAGTCACCATTCTCCAGTTGATTTAAATCACTGCTTTAGTGACTACTGTGGATGAGTATTTCATATGTCATATATTGGTTTAAGGAAAAATAAATTGGTTTATATAATCGAAAAGTCCAACTTCTGGCACAGATGGCTCCAGAAGTGCACACGAGGTGTTTAGGAATCTTTTTCACCCAGCTCCAAGTCTGCTTTCTGTAGACAGAGTCTTCCTTCATGATGGCAAAGTGGCCACACAGCAACTTCCAGCTTGTAGCCTCTTGTGCAGAAAAAGAATCTCTTCTCCAGTAATTCCAGTTAACGGTGTGGGACTGCATGCCATCCTTCTGGCTACAACTGCATGCCTGCACTTGGGCAATCACAGGGACTGGGAAGATGTGGCATCATCTGGTTCTGTTGGCCAGATCTAGAACCCGTACCCACCTCTGAAACCACAGAAGGGTCAGTCCCACCAGTGCACATGACATGAGAGAGGTGGTTTCTGAAAGAAAATTGGGGTGTTGTTTCTAGAAAGGGAGAGGATGGATGCTGGGTGGGAAAAAATAACAGATATCCATTCTAGTTGTTAACTAAAAAAATATTAATGAGGTTTATTACTTTGGAAAAAGGAGAGCTTTATTTCTCATAAAGAGTAGCCACCTGCTGGGTGGCCATTCTAATGGGTTGGGAAGCAGAGTCCTGGCCAGAAACCAGGCACACGTGCTTCAAAGAAGAGACAAAAGGCAACAGGATTTTATAATGAGCAGTGTGGTCAAATGTACATATTTAACAAACTATAGGAGGAGTCATGAATATTTATGAGGGAAAATCATATACATATAATTGGGCTTTATTGCTCCCATCCTGTCATAGCTGGGAACTCAGTTTTAAGGTATTTGTGGGGTCCCCTTGGCCAAGAGGGGTTAGTTAGCATTAGCACCATTAGTTAGTTAGTTATTACCATTCAGTTAGCAGAGGATTTAGGATTTTGTTTTTCATTAACATAGTATATAACTATGTCAGGTCCCAGGCTCCACAGAGCATCAGTAACCAGAGTAGCACTGCAGTGTATGCCTCCAAAGTTCAAAGTTTATCCAGCACACAGCACATTTTATAGGCGAGAAAACTGAGTCCATTAGTAGCAGGATTAAATGAAATAAGGTTTGGCATATAGTAAATGCACAATAAATGGCTGAGTTTTTTTGTGGTTTATCATTGTCTAGATGCTTTTTCATATATACATATTTCATCACATGCAGTGCACTTATGAAAAAATTCTGAAAAATTTTAATGCATGATATTACTCCAGAAACAAATTTCATAGTTGCAGTTTGGTGTCCAAGGGTGGATAATTCCACTAAAATGGGTAATGGGGTTGCGGGGAGAGATGGATTGGAAGCCTTATGGCTCCAAGGGAAGACAGCTAGTGGAGTTGAAGGAAGAGGCTGGAAGTGAATGAGGGGTTACAATGAAAGGGAAATACAATTTTTTCTCCCTACAGAAAGGTCTGTTGTGCAAGAAATGGTCCTGGGGGACTGAGAATAAAACCCCACAGGAGCACAGGCCTGATCGAGTCTTCCTGGAAATCATTCAAGGGAGTAGGAGGAAGCAGGGTTTGTAAATTAATAAATGTGAAGCTGAGCCCTGGGACCCATTTCTTTCAGTTCCCTGGTTAGCCTTATACTTAAGGGTGGCAGATGTTTCTGGTTGGATTTGAGTTTTGCAATTAATTCTGAAGACCAATAACTCCATGAAGCTTAGAGGAAGAACTCTTTGCAGGTGAGATAAAACTGGGACTGCTGTTTAGATTTTTAGAAATTTTTTTTTTTTTTTTTCCCCCCACTGATTGTTGGTAAAGCAGATTTCTAAAATCTTTCTGGTCTCAGAATCTTCCCTTCACATGTGTATCCAGGCCGGCAAAGGTTGCAGTATAGCATTGGGGGGTCCAGGCCTGGGGGTTCGGGTAAGAGGACAGTTGGGAGATCCTATTCTTCCTTTATTCATTTATTCATGTCATCTCTATGGAGAACTTATTTGAAGCAGCCTTAGGACCAGGTGAGACGAGGGAGGCTCCTGGGGCACAAGATTTAAGGAGATATTTATTCTCAGTGTCGTGAAAGTGTTGAGTTGGTACCCAAGGATTACTGCTCTGCTAGATTTTTGTGCCCAAGGAGGCTCACCTGTCTTACCCTAGATTTGGGCCTGCTGTTATGGGCCAACTTCTATCTATGTAAGGTGTCAGAGCCAAAGATAAATGAGACATGATCTCTCATTCTAGTAAGTTCCCTGCCGGAGAAGTCCATGAAGGGTCAGAGTAAGTGTTGGAAAGTGTTAGGTCCACCTGAAGCTCAAAAGGAAGGGATGTAAAAAAATTTGAAGTTTAAGGCCTCCAGATTGGGAGAAGCACAGATGTCTAAAATGGCCTGGGGGCCACATTCTGATACTTGCATTGAAATTTTCTTGGCCAGTTATTGTTTTTAGAGTAAAAAAATTAGATGCCATACTTTTATCATTATTAGTAGAATTAACATTATCACTTAATAGGACAAAACATATCATAATAATGCTAAGAGTAAGCATATACCGATAAATGTATAATAAATACATTATTCTATTTAGTCTTCACAGCAACCCTTTGAGGTAGGTAATATTATTATTTCTATTTTATGGAAGATGAAATTGAAATTCAGAGACACCAAGGTCAAATAGCCCCATGTGCTGAAGCCAGATTTCAAACCCATGACTGTCCGCTGCACTGCCTCAAGCGGTCAATTGAAGCCAGTAGTGGTGGGAGTTTTACAGGTAACTTCTCCTAACTCCTAACTCTGAATGAACTTTTAAAAAAAAAAATTGCCTTTTTTTTTTTTTTTTAAAAAGAAACCAACCCAAAGGCAAACCAAATTTCTTTAAAGAGTTTCCCAGCTTTCCGAGGTGAAGACTGGAAAGAGACACAGCCACCTACACTCTGAAAGCCCCCTTCCACTTTGCCACAGCCCACCTCTCGCCCTTTCTCTCTCCTCCACTGCTGCATAGCAGAACCAACCCGGGAGAGAAAATAGGAAGACAGTGGGAATTGCTGTCACCTCCCCACTTCCCCCAGGGACCAGGAAAGCAGTTATGCCATGCTGGGTCAGCTAGACAGGCCCTGGCTTTCTGTTCTTCTATGTTAATTAGCAGAATCTTAAGAGCCAATTTTGACTAAGAACTCTGTGTCCAATTTTCTCCTGGCCCTCATTGTGAAGGGCCTGATCAATATTAAATCTAATTTACAATGATGGCCCCTGTGAAGCTGGCAAATGTTATGTCAACATACCATAATGACTTGGGCTTCCTAAGCACACTTGTTAGCCATGGCTGCATCTGCCACGGCCACTCTCACACCCGCTCCTGCCTCTCTGCCACATCTGTGATAACGCCCCCTTGAGTTCTCCTGCCTTCCATCAACAGAGCCCCAGTCCTGTCAATTCTGGTTGCCTCACTGCTGTCTGACGAACTCCAGACAAGAAGGAGAACACAATTAATTTTTCTCCCCAAACTGATGAACCAAAGAAAGAAATAATTGCTACTCAGTTTTAATAATGGCAGATTTTATGAAACTTCCATGAAGACAATTCAGAAAAGAGTAGGGGGGAATTATTTCTCCACGGGGGGCCCAACTGGTTTGCATTGTTTCATAATGTTTATGTTATTACAATTCCATGTTATTTGCATTTGCATCCTGTTGTCTCCAGGGCAAGTTCTTGCAACTAATTTGTGAGACAGTGAATAAAAGAGTCCTAATGGAGCCAGGCTCCTGTTCTGAAGGCTTCCAGTCTTTCCTTATCTCAGGGGAGTCCTGGGAGCGTCTCTGCTGAAGAGAGATGCTAAGGTTCCAGAGACGTTTCTGAAAGCCAGGAGGTAGCTATCGTTGACATCATCCTCCTGCAAAACACTTCTTGGGCTCACATTGTCTGTGAGAAAAAGTCAAAACTCCTTAGCTCTTGCGTCTTGGCTCCTTCAGACAATGTTCTCCCATTGCCTGCTCCAGCCCATGGACCTCCCTCGGGTTCTTGTATTTGTCATACTTCTTCCACCGGAGGGATTTGGCATGTGCCATTCCCTCAGCCTGGAAGACTGTTCCCTCTCCTCCTTCCCTAGGTAAGGCTTCCTCAACCTTCACATTATCAGCCCTCCTGGTCTCTTTTCCTCAAGGCTCACCCACCAGGCCAAATCTCTCTTTATTGGTTCTCATTGCCACCTCTCCTCTGTCTCACTTGCATCTTGATGTGTGTTGGTGGAATTGTGTGACTAACATCTTCCTCTTCATTCTTCCGTAAGCTCTTGGGGGCAGGGGCCTTGTCTGTCTTAGCACAACAGTTTACCGCCTTTCTGTAGAGCATATCCAGAAGTCGAGCATGATGCCATAGTGAGGCGTTGTTCCACCTCTGCAGAAAGTGGAAATGACAATCTCTTTATTAGTTAATTACTGCTTTGGCTGCTGTAACACAGGAAAATGTGATAGTGACCTTAAAATAGTGGTTTGCTTCTCTCTAAAGCGGCTCCACAGTGTCAGGGATCTGGGCTCCTCTATCCCTTTCCTTTATTCAGTACATATTTATTAAGCACCTACTATATTCTGAGCACCCTTCCAGGCCTTGAGGACACAGCAGTGATTGAAACAGAATAAATCCCTACCATCATGGAGTGAATATACTAGTGGAATAGACAGGCAACTGGACATGATAAAAGTACATTTATAGCATGTTATATGGTGATAAGTGCTATGAGGAAAGATAAAGCAAGGGTGGGGGTAGGAAGAGTTGGGGGAGTGGATGCTGTTGAAATTTTAGATTAGATGGCCAGAGAATATTTCACTGGGATGCTGGTGTTTGAGCGAAGACCTGGGGACAGTGAAGGTGTAAGCAGGGGGCATTATGGGGGAGGGGCATTCAGCAAGTGCAAAGGCCCTGTGGCAAAAGCATGTCTGGTTTGTTTGGTAACAGCAAGGAGGCCAATGTGGCTGTCACGGAGTGATCAATGGGAGAGTAGTGGGTGCTGAGGAGAGAGGTTATGCAAGGCCAGGTCATGTAGGGCCTCAGATGTCATTGTGGGGATTTTGGCTTGTTGCTTTGCTCTTCTTACTCACAACTTGCATCTTGTAGTCTAAGACAGCTGTCCTAACTCCTGGCATTCCATCCAGCAGCAAAAGGAGAAGAGAAAGGGGTGGGCATGACCCTTGTCTTCAAGGTACAAGCTGGAAGTTGACCTCATTTCCTCCGGCATCCCATTAGACAGAATTAGCCACATGGC
This sequence comes from Propithecus coquereli, assembly GCF_000956105.1. Taxonomy (NCBI): domain Eukaryota; kingdom Metazoa; phylum Chordata; class Mammalia; order Primates; family Indriidae; genus Propithecus; species Propithecus coquereli. The sequence goes on from NW_012154729.1 coordinate 2,673,378, forward strand.
TATACCTAGCTGCAAGGAGGGTGCACGGTATATTCTTGGCTACCACAAATGCAGATAAATATGAGAGATTCTAATATTTATGAAACAAGGGGAGAGGGATCTTGGAGAACAGTAACAGTCTCTGTCAACAAACACATTCTTTGAAAAAGAAAAACATGAAATTAGAAATCTGATTATCCCTTTCATAATGGAATCAGCTTTCAATGAAAGGAAAACTACAATGCAAACGTTTTAGCCATAAAAGTACTTTATTTTTGGGAAATTGTGCTGAAAATCTTTTCTTGTTCTGTTGGGGAAGCTCTGTTTATGATCCAGTGAACTAAACAAAAAGCCTTGTCAGGCTGCCCAATCAACAAAGGAGAAAGACCCAGGTAGGATTAAGTTTAACTATTTCTCTCCTCAACCATAAGTGACAATTTTCTTTTATGTTTCCTACTCTGCAGTGTAAAAATATGTGAATTCCCTTGGTAAGTTGTTTTACTATAGTCTGTCTTTACCCACCTACAGAATTTGTGTAGACATCAAGTTTTGTGAAGCATGTCTGACTTTGATGATAATGGAAAGTCATAAAACAAGGCTAATGCAGAAAATAGTTGTAGTTCATAAATTGAACTTATTGTCAGTCACACCAGAAATAAATAAATGAACAACGAACTTAGGAGGTTTTCTTTGGGCATCCGGAGAAAATACCGTTGATTCTCTAACACTATACGAATCATAGTTTAATTGCTGGTATTTAATACAGAAACCATCTGCAGTGGTTTAAAAAAAAAGTGCTTCTGACATCTCCGAACCAAACCACCTCTGAACCAAACCACCACTTGTAGTCATGTGTTCTTTGATGGTTAATGTTGAATGAGTGAATGAACCCTGAAAGGCTGCCTGTTTTCTACGCATTAGAAGCTCGGGGTTGGAAAGAAGCTTAACAATTAGGCAGTCAGTTCTTAGTCCCTCCACAGTAGTGGTCCCCAACCTTTTTGGCAACAGGGACTGGTTTCATGGAAGACAATTTTTCCACAGAAGGGGAGGGTGTGGAGATGGTTTGGGGATGATTCAAGTGCATAACATTTATTGTGCACTTTATTTCTATTATTATTACATTGTAATATAAAATAATTATACAACTCATCATAAAGCAGAATTTAATGCCATCACCGATCTGACAGGAGACGGAGCTCAGGTGGTGATGCAAATGATGGGGAGTGGCTGTAAATACAGATAAAGCTTTACTCACCTCCTGCTGTGTGGCCTGGCTCCTAACAGGCCATGGACAGGGGTTGGGGACCATAGCTCTACAGCATCTGGACTAGCTGGAGTACCTTGAGTGATGCGGCACTTGTTATCTTCCACAACAGTCTGTTCCTTTGTCTTTTGGCTCCAGATGATTGGAACTTTCTTATTTTCTTGAGCCACTTTCTGTTTTCCTCCATATGATCCCAGTTTTCCTATGCATGACCAATATAAGGTAAGTTTAATTACTTTCTCACATGACAGCTTTTCTGATGAAAAAGGGGAAGCAGACCCAGAACTTGCCCTTCCAAAATCCACAGTGATCAGAGAGCTCCAAGACTGAGAGCTTCCTACTTTGGGCAACAGATCAACACCACCAGGTCAGCTCTAAAAATAAATCAGGGCAAGTTGGTGGCTTAGAATTTTGACATCTGCTTGTTCTCTGTGTTTGGGCAAGTGACCTAATAATAACAGTTAATCATTGCTACTGATTATAGAATATTTGGCAGATAGAAAATGTATTCAGCTATTTACAGTCTTCTTAAATTTTATTCCCCTATAATGCTAATGGTAATTACTACTATTATCCTCATTTTGCAGAGGAAACTAAAGTTCAGAGAAATTAAGTAGCTTGCCCAAGAGTGACCCCATCCCTGTGACATTACATCTGTGCTTTTGACCCCTATACTGAACTTCCTCTCTCAACCTACTCAGGAAACAGTGAGTAACCCTCATGAACAAGGCCGCCCCAGGTGAGATGGCTAGTGTGGGTCCTGGGACTCCAATAGGGCAAGGCACATGATGGGCCAGTGGTTTTCAGCAGGAAGTAGGAGAAAGCCCAAGGAAGAGGTCAGTGAGGGCTGTGTGGCCAAGATGTAGGCAACAGTGAGTGCCCCAAGAGACCAGTGGCTGGGAATGTTGTGAAAATCTGGTAACAGGCAAACAATAGTGGGTAACATTCATGTTCTTAAGAGGTTGTAAGTGCCAAAGAGATTATAATAGTCCGGTCATATTGATTTAAAATAAAAACAAGAGAAAACAAAAAAATAAGTGTAAAAAAGTTCTATGATGTTCTTTTTTCCATGCTGGAAAACACCTAGCAGAACATCTGACACCTGAGGGATACTCAGCAGAGGTAAGGAGCATTTACTGACTTATAGGAGCCACAGGACAAGCAGGTGGTGGCAGGGGAACGTTGCTAAAGGAAATAACACAAGATAAGAGCTCAGTTACCATAACAGGGTGTAAGAATGGCCCGTATTTGCTGAGATTTTGGGGGATGTAGGGAGCTGGATTGGCCACAAAGTCCAATCGTGAGATTGAATTTATGCAGTGGTTGAATGGCTTCCTCATAGGATTGTGGAAGGCATTAAACATCCTAGGAGACAAGTAAATCTTTGGGTGTTGATCCAGATAGCTCCTAAGTTATCCAGAAGAAGCTCTGATTTCAGTGATTTTAAGATGATATAGATTATAAGGCACTCCTTGATTTAATAACATTTTAGCGAAAAAAAAAAAAAGAAAAGAAATACTATAATCAATATACACATTGGTTTTTAGGCACTTCAACAATTTAGAAATGTCAAAATGTAAAAACAAAAGGATAGTAGATACTATAGTAAATATGATAAATAGAACCCTACCCCAGCTCCATAATGAATGGTTTAGACTAGAACTTAAACAAAGTGGGGTGAGGAGAAGCTCATTTATTGAATATAGTGGAAAAAATAAACAGATGGTATCAATTTACCCCTTTTGTTGTTCCACTTCTGTCTAGTTAAGATATTCTTCTTTGCGGAACACACGTCTGATGGATGGGGTGGTAGGGTTTCCTCTTGAATATTGAGATTCACTACTTTGGGTCTTGGGTTGGGTCTTAAAATGTCATCTGAACCACATGGATATGTCAAATCCAGAGGTCTTGCAGAGAAGAACAGACACTCCCCCACCCTGCAAATTCTGAGCTTTATTCAGAAGTGGGATTATCTCCTTAGCCCCATGCAGAAAACTGGAGGGCTTAGTTACTTCAGGCTTGGTTGCTTTAGGTTGCTTATGGTGACAAAACTGGGCTAATGCTTGGAGGTCATCTGGATTTCCAACCCACTGTAATAAGTCTGAGGCTCTCTCAAAAAATTTGTAGCTTATTGAGTAGAAATCACTGGTGTAAATTCTCCATTTCTGAAGGTTCCAAAGGGAAAAATGGGAGAAAGATATGAGAATAGGAGGCTGAAATGAGACAGTAAAGCTTTCCCAAGAGGGCACGGCTGTTACTACCACTTCCATTTTATCTTGAACCCGAGAGAAACATTCTAATCAAATGGAAAGTGTGTCAGTGGAAATACCACTCTTTGACACTACCCTGTTGCTAAGGTTACTTCAGAGATAGGAAAGTTTCAAACAGATTTTTGGTATGTGCCCCTGAGGACTGCACACTTCAAACAGAAAATTTAACTGTTAGGATAATACCGTATTACATTTTCATTTTACAAGTTTAATTTTCTTAATAATCAATAGCATACATTTTAATTATCTTAAAATTAGTGTTTGAGTGGGCAGGAAACACATCTTTTTGCAAGAAGATGTTGGTGTAATGCTTGTTAACAAAAAAAAAGGTTTCAAGCTCTTCTGTGTAGCTCAAAGTTGCCTTCCTTTCAGAGATACAAATGCTGAGTTGGTTTCCTTATGAGGCCTTTTTAATATAGGGAAACTAAACTTGGGTTCACGTCATGGTTGAGACACTGGATGTGTGTGAGGGGTGCCTGGTCACTTTTTTAATGTAGGGAAGCCAGAGACTTGTTTGATGAAGTTGAGCACTCTAGTCTATTTTTAGTGTTTACATGAACATTCTCATCAAAAGGGACTCTGAGTATTTGCAGCAAAGTTCACCTCAAAACCAGGATGCCAATGTAAGACATAGGATTTTGGAGAGGGCTGTTTGAGGTCTTGGCATTGTCACAGCTACAGAAGAATAAGTGAGACTTTCAATAACAATCCAATAACCTTCTGGAACCTTGAACTTTTTAATTAAGAGAGAGCAATAAAGGAGCAAAAGGGATAGAGGAAAGAAGAGAGAATGGGGAGAATAGAAAATATATGCAAAAGTTGAGTACAAATAAAGAACAATCACTGGGTTTTCCTGCCTTTAAGTTAGGAGAAAAATCTCTAAAATCGCAAAATCTCTCTTTCTTGTTCTTTTTGAAAGTGCAATCAAGATGTCTGTTTTTGCTGATTAACATCAAAAGTATCTTACATTTCACAAGGTCCCTAAAAGTCTTCCTTAATTCAAGGTAAGATATGAGAGACACACAAGTTATTCTTGATAGGAACTCAAAGAACCTGTGCACTCATTCAAAACACAATGAGCTTAGGCAGAACGCCATCCTACAATATCAATTATCCTCACTGAATACCATTTCTGCCCTCTTTTTGTGTGTCTTTTTGGAATAAGAATGTGCGTTGCCCTTATTAATCCTGCGGAATTACTTTTTTCCTGCTCCTTAGGAAATCTAGCAAATGCAGACAGTTTCAGCGAGTTAACAAAAAAAATCTAATTTCCACTTGAGCAGCTCTGAGGTTAGGTCAGCAGAAAAAAAAACTGCAGTAGCTTGTGTTGATGAATATTTTATAAGCTCTACCATCTAATAAAAGATGTATTTAAAAATGGGCAGGATGCTGGTTAAGAAAATGTTCTATTATTTAATTATCATGTAGATAAAAGTTGAGTTTCAGGTGCAATGAAAGAATGCACCAGCCCATAGACAGGTTCGATTTCAGGTCTTTGGACTCTTTTTGTTCTGTTCACCATAGATCTTCCATCATGGCTCCAACTGCTGACTTATACAATCAATGAGGCAACGGGGTGATTACAGAGCTTGACCCATGTGGAGATTATTTAGTGGCCTCAATAGACAGGAGAAATCTTTAAAAAGCTTCTAATTAGCACACCCAGTCAATGAAATTGCAAACCGCATTATTTCAGTCAGGGCGAGGAAAGTATAGGCCAATAGGACCCCCAAATGACATGTTAGCAATATGTGGAGCTCGTTACCCACAGAGCTTAGAATTACTCTCAGCATGATCCATAATAATCATAATGACGATGATGATGACAGCAACAATCCTACATATAGCAGCAATCATTTATTGAACACCTACTATGTGCCAGGCATGGTGCTAAGTACTTTGCATGCATCATCTGTTCTAGTCCTCATAATAACTCCATGAGATAGGTACTGGTATCATCTTCATTGCATAGCTAAGAAAAATGAGGCTCGAAGTCTCATAGCTAGCAGGTGATTGAGTTGACTCCAAGACTGACTTCAAAGCCAACAGGCTTTTCTGGAACGGAGGCCCATAACCTCACCCTTTGTCTCTTTCTAACAAAATCATAGTTTTTTTTTTTTTTTTTTGAGACAGAGTCTCACTTTGTTGCCCTGGCTAGAGTGAGTGCCGTGACGTTAGCCTAGCTCACAGCAACCTCAAACTCCTGGGCTGAAGTGATCCTACTGCCTCAGCCTCCTGAGTAGCTGGGACTACAGGCATGCGCCACCATGCCTGGCTAATTTTTTCTATATATTTTTAGTTGTTCAGATAATTTCTTTCTATTTTTTTTAGGTAGGACGGGGTCTCGCTCTTGCTCAGGCTGGTCTCGAACTCCTGAGCTCAAACAATCCGCCCGCCTCGGCCTCCCAGAGTGCTAGGATTACAGGCGTGAGCCACCGTGCCCGGCCAAAACCATAGTTTTTTGATGTGTGCAATGGAAAGATGAGAAATGCTCATAAAAGAAATTAAAATATTAATTTTGCCATCAGCTTATACTCCTTCTGCCTCTAAAAGGATCCACACTCAGGTCTTTCTAGTTACTTCTATGGGAGCTGTGGTAGAAAGAATATCAGGTTAGGAGTTAGGTGTCCCGAATTCTAGCCTCAGCTCCGTCCCTAACAAGTTGTGTGATCTCATCAAATCACTTCATCTCTCTCAGTCTTAGTGACTTATTTTGGAAAGTGATGATTGTAATATTTGCTCTCTCTTCTTGTAGGGTTGTGCTGAAGAACAAATGTGATAATGTACCTGAAAGCTCTTGGAAGAGCTTCAAGTGTTATGTAAATGAAAGGTGGTAATTAAAAACCTCTAGAGAAGGGCAGCCTATCTCAGTCATCAATTACCATGCTTTCTTCCTTGTCAGGAAACCTATATTTTTCAGTGCTTCTTGGGGGTATAGATAGCTCTGCACAAAATTTTTGTCTGGGAAATGTGTGAAGAAAAGGATCATCCTGACAGCTGAAAACCTATTTATGATAAGAAATAACCACATATAAATTGATGAAACCAAAGGCAGATGCATTCTCATAGAAAATTGTGAAAATTCATATATCCATTTATTGGTTTTTATATTTAGTTATAAGAAGATGGAATATTTAACTAGCATAACACACACAAAGCCCAACTCTTTAAATAAGAAAGTGGTATTGAAATTGACTTGTTACCTAGAAAAACAGAAAAAGACTTCAGGGGAAAAAGCATGAAAAATATGAACACCAAAAAGCTTGGTATGTTCTTAAACTTTGGGAACTTGGGTGCTCGGACACACTTGGTAAGTTTGAACTCAGTCTTTGCTCACATTATATTTCTGATGAAATTCATTTATATTCCTGAATGAAAGCCAAAACTAAATTAGGAAGGTGCGTTACTTCCCAGATGGTAGAATGGCATAGGGGAAGGCTTTTGTCTCAGGAAGACCTGGGCTAGAATTCTAGTTCTGCTGCTTCCAAGGAGCTAATTAACCTGTCTGAGCTTCCGTTGCTACACAGCTACTGCATATAAGACACCCGATGTCCTAGATAGACCAACAGTATAATCTGAGTGATAAAGACCTAGTCAATGTACCATACGTGTCTAACTGCCATCGAGATTCTAGACTTTTCCTTACCTAATATGCTTTCAACACAGATAAATAGGGACATGTAGTAGTTTGAGCTTTATATCCTCAAGTTTTTCTTGCTTTTCTTGCCAAAGATGCTCACGGAAAGCAAGTTGGACTGATAGGATTACTGAGAAGTTAAGACTGGATAAAGGCGAGATAGGACCTGGATAATCAGGATTTGCAGGGATAGAAATCTGAGTTCACTATTTTAAGCATATTGAGGAGTACTGAATTATAATCTAAACTGAGTAAGTAGACATGTACTCACCATGAAATTGGTATTAACTGATCAACACATAAGTGCACATATAAGAATAACATCTATTGGATGTTGGGCGGGGGGGGAGGGGGAGGACGGGATGGGTATATGCATTCACAAAGAGTGCGATGCACACCATCCGAGGGATGGACGCACTTGAAACTCGGACTTGGGGGAGGGGAGGGGGGCAAGGGCAACATACGTAACCTAAACATCTGTACCCCTATAATATCCTGAAATAAAAAAATAAAAAAAAATAAAATGAATGAGTAGGTTAGATCTCTTAGAGATAGCATGGCACTGAAGTTAAAGCATGTGGATGTCCCATTGACTACACAGAATCTGTGTGTGCCTGAAAGTGTCAGGGAGTATAATCTTTGACTCAGAGCTGTATAAAATTTACCAAAAGCTTGACAACGCAAAGCTTTGTGTTATTTGACAGGAGTCTAAATTCTATAGTATATTTTCTGATTTTAGCTGCACCATTAGAAAGCCTTAATGTAGACCAGTTGGTCTGCTCATAGAGTTTGCTTTTAGTAATCTAGTTGAACTTTTTTGCCATCAACCTCTACGAAGGAATGCTAAAAGACATGGTCCTATGAAGTGCATTGTTGTATTTGTGGTAGGGTCCCTGTCCTTCCCAGAGGTCTGCCTGTCTTTATTTTAGCAACTCTCAAATCTTTCTTCCATATTGAGAACAGAGAGATTTTTCTAATAATTAGGTATAATGATGCTATTCCCCTACATAATAATTTTAACTGCTCTAGATTAACTGCAGAACAAATCCAAGTTTCTTTTCAAAGCACTCAAGGTCCTTCTTAAAGTAGCCTGATGTTACTCCCTAGACTCACCTCTTCCCATTACCCTCCTGAACCCCTGCTCTTGCAGTACTAAATACACACACACACACACACACACACACACACACACACACACACACACACACACGTGCGTGCCTACAGTGGCCTTTCTGCATTCTTGGAGCCTCATTTAAATGTTAATTTTCTGTAAGATTTTGACTCCACCACGCTGACTATAGAGCTGCATTGTTTGCATAGGCTTCCATTCCAAGAATGCTTTCACTGTTTTATAATTGCTTTTGTGTTTTGGGTCATGTTGTGGTCTGTCTCCTCTCTCAACTGCAAGGCCCTGCAAGGCAGGGTTGGTTTCCCATCACATCTGGAACTCCAGTGCCCACTGCAGTGCCTGGACCATTGTTGCCACTCCTTTTCTCTCTCTGTTGCATGCATGCTGCCACCTTCCCTTCTTTCTTTTTCCTTTGTGTCCTTATCTTAAAAATGGCTTGTTAATAATTTGAGTCGAGTGCTGGGAAGAGTTGGAAGACAAGCTTTGACACATCCTAAGCTATTTTTTGGAAGATGGTGCAGTCCTGTGATGGAAGTGCTTGTCTAAAAATTCACCTCCGTTCTCATTTTGTGTGACACTTCCCATCATGTAGAACATGATTAGCTGTCTTTTCAAGTGCTTCTTTAGGCCAAGTCTATTAATGAGATTTTGTTTGGTCCAGTGTGAGTCAGAATCAAGCATGTTTGCTCACAGATGCGCATTAGAGGAACAGGGTTTGACTGGCAAGTGGCAGCCCAATCTTTAGGGCTGAAGTAATTTTCCAAAGCCGATTTTCTTAGTGTTCAGCAAAGTGTAATGTAATTTTAATTTGCAAGAAGAACTTTGGCTTCCATGAAACATAACTATCAGCTTTTTCTCAAAGCATTTCTTCACAATGATGTCAGGGAGGTCAGAATGGAACAGTTAGAGATACAAACAAATTAAATAATAGAGAGACCCAAAACAAATTAAAAAGTCTGTCCTGGAATTTTATTTTATAAAAGGGGGGCAAAAAAGTTCAGTAAGTTGTTCTTGTTTAATGATGTCCTGATACTCATTTAGTACAAATGTGAGAGCAACACATCACAGGAATGTATATTTAAAGATATTACAAAGCCAATTTGAATAAAGTTTTAGTTCACCAAGCATTCAAAGGCATCCAAGACATTTATCTTCTTGCAGAAGATACTTTATGCAGAAGACTCAAATTGGCAAAACTTTTTAATTGGTTCACTTCTACAGTGCAACACATAAAAAGTTTATGGAGGCAACAATTCATTAGACACTGCAGCATCAGACCAGAGCATCAACTATTTATAATTCAGCCTTCCATTCAGACACGAGGCCACATCAGAATGAAATATGAAAATTCACCAAGTGGGTAGATTTTCATTAACCATTCATTTCCTTTTGTAAAGTTGAGGGCCATACAAAAATTCTTTCACCTTGTTCTTCCTATGTAAAATAATAAGTGTGAGTAAGTATACCAGTCAGGTATCTGGTATGATAGAAAGATGGTTGACTCCAATGCAAGTAAATGCACCACACAATAAACTCATGGATGGTATAATTTTCCATTCTCTGCCCTCTTTTCTCTCCTTCCTCCAATTTATGGTCCCTTTGAAATGTCAGGAGTACAGCTCACACAGGGATGGAAGACAGCATATTGCTCTCATTTCCAGTTCTTTTCTGATGCATTTATTTGTAAGTACAGAGTTGGGAGGAATATGTTAGGGATATTTAGCCATGTGTACAAATAGGAGTGGGGGTCATATCTCCCTGTGGTCAATGTGGTACCATGTGACTCTTTGCAAATGATAGCAGAACCCAGATATAGGGAGACATTGTTTTGCTAAAGAATAACCGTAGGATGTGAGTTTGTTGGCTTTTTCTACCATTTTTTTGTTTTTGTTTAACAAAAAAATGAGGAGAAGCAAAGTAAGAACAGAATATGAAAAGCTAGGCATTATTTAAAAAATCAACAAACATTCATAGAAGTTAGAAGCAGTATTCCTTTTATTTAACAAACAGGACTACCTGATGACAGCTACAGTTGTGTCTTTTTCGCCTTGTAGAAATGACGGTCTAAGGGTTGGGACAAAGGTGGCTGATTAGGGCTGGTGGTGCCATTAGCCCAAGAGGATTGGAGCTTTGCTAGAGGGGTGGAGGTGAGAGAGTCTTGGCTTTAAGGTTAATAGAAATCAGAGTCAGCATATCCCTTAAGTAACATCAATATCAGCAGCCCACTGACTTTGTCACATGACATTTTTCATTCAAATGTAACAAGGGATTCTGATGAGTGAAAATGGAAAGAGAGAGAGAGAGAGAGAGATGGAATCGTTTCTCAGTTGAATATCCTGCTGCAGAAACTTGCCTAAGTCACACAGTGGGTAAGGGGGAGACCAGAATTCAAACTCGAGTCTGGTATTATCCTACCTCGTTGCAGCACTGTAGCATTTGCTGGCAGTCTCTGCCTGTATTCCTGTGGCCCTTTTTGAGGTCACCAGCACAGAAGTTCCTTCACTTATTGATGACATTTTGTCTCTCTCAACCCTAAGGTGTTCTCTGGCTACTGACTGTGTTCAGTGAGAACGCAGGGCAGGCCAGAAGTGTTAAAAAGTTAAAGTCCCCAGAGCAATCCTTAGCCACTGAGGTTTAGAAACAGAAAGATTAGCACCGCATCCCCTTGCCTTTCAGCAATTCTGAGGTGTTGTCTACATAACCTCTCAGAGGATTCTCATGGGGATAGAGTCCCAGGTGCCCGCAGTGTCGTCTCTTACTAACCCACACTTTACTGGTCTTCCTTCCTTTCCTCTCTTGCTCTCCCTGCCCCTGTTTGCTCTCGGTGTTTCCTGAGGTCACCTCCCAAATATTACCTTCATTGGAGACCTTGTATTAGGCTCTGCTTTTGGAAAACTCAAACCAAGACAACTGCATACCGCTTGGGAGGCCGTCCCTTCTGCTGGTTGATGACAGAATTATGCGGTATTTAGAACAAAAAATTAAGACAGATGAGAAAGACATTGGGAACTCTGAAGTCCATGTGTTCCTTTTGTGCAGAGACAGACTGGGGGTTTTAGGGAAATGCAGACATTTCCTCCCTTTTAGTACAGTGGCTGTGTGGGAAAAAATATTTTCTCAAGTGTCTACACATGTCTCTAAACCAACAGATCCCAGAATTAGGCCTTCCAGTTGACTGATAATGTGGGAGTAGCTTAGGAGTACTAAAATGAGTTTAAACATGACCACAGGCCACACAAATGCTCCCCCGAACCAACGAGACTGAATTAGAAATGATCTGAAGAAAAATGAGCTTGCTACATCTCATTAGGGAATATACTGCTAGATTTGCATTTTTGTTTAACACTCAAATGCTGCCACATTAGAGCTGACTCATGACTTCAACTTCCTTTAACATATTGTTTAATAAAATGAGATTGGGTAAACAAATACCGGGCAGACATTAAGGAGAGTCTGAACATGGTGCCAGTGATCAGCCAGGACTTACCTATGGAGCTAAGTGCCTGTGGGCATCCAATTTCCTTCCGATTCTTTGAATTTGTTGTTATTATTACATAGAGTCAATTCAAGTGGTATTTCATTAGTTGGGATAAATGTGTATATCTGTAGGGAAGAAAAAATGGTAGAGTAAAAAAATAGACCAAAGGTATGTAGATACGACATGAGGGTCTTGCTGATAGTGAAAAACAAAAACAAAAGCAAAAACACTTCTGCTGTGACTCCTAGTTTCCTATCATTATCAGAGAAGAATGTTGCCCGTCTTCAGGGTCGTATTTAGTCTTCCAAACAGGACTTATCCTCTATTGATGAGATAGTAGTTCACTTATACCCAGGATTATAAATGCAGTTTAGAATCATTCTTTGCCTTTCAATTTGCTCCCCTCTTCCAATATTATCACATTCACAGTTAGTTATAAAGGAGATTTATGGTTTTAAAATATCATCTTATTTTCTTCCTGTCTACTAATGAGTTGTATAAAATAAGTATGATTTTCCTAATATTCATTTTCAGGGTCAGAAATATATAATTTAGGAAGGAGCATCAAAGCACTATTAATGCTGCAATTTAGTGACAAAACACCTCTCAGTTTTCAAGTGCCTCTTGCTACATTTCTTCATTTCAAAGGATTTATTGTATTATTTCCTTGACTGTAATGGTTGGGTCCTAGTGTAATAGGCTTATTTTCATATTTTCTCCACAGTGTAAGTTATTTCAATAACTGCTAACTCTACCTTTGAATCATGCTCAGCAAACAGGAAAACAGTAGGTGTCCCATTTTAGCTTTTCCTTCTCAGCACCTTCAAGGGACCATTTTATCACTGACAAGTGTGCGTGGTATCTGAATACTGACTTGGATGAGAACTTTCTCCCCCTCCCTGAGGAAAACCATGGCCTCTGGCTTGATCACCCCAGGTTTTTTTTTAAAAAAAATTTCAAATAACCCCTACCATAAAAGCTTGAACTTCTAAGATATAAACGTCAGTAATGACATGGATCAGAACGAATTGTGAGCAAATATATTTACTCCTCAGGGGGAAGCAGGTGCTTGAAGTGTTGTGGTTTCTCTAACTACTGTTTAAATCAGGTTTGGGTGTAAGTGGGACATAAACACTGTTTGTTAAAATTCTTACTCGTCTGTAGTCTTCCTAATATCCCACTCTTGGCCCTGCAGATCTCTTAGGATTTTACTGGTATGTGATAACAACTAAAGGTAGAGATACAATAAACTTGATTCAGCCATTCGTCACTGGCAAATAGATGTAGTGTATCCACACAGGAACATCTTTTCTGGGCTTCCTTGAGGGGTGGGAGAGAGAGATGTTAAATGTGTTTCTAAAGAAACATTAAGGGTGATGTTTATGACTACCTGGCTTTATGTGCTTCCAGCTTATGCCCTGGAGAGTTTCAGTGGTAGTAGTGAAGGGTGTATGTTTATCCCAGGGAGGCTAAGTAAATCATCAGCCCCTGTTGCAGTTGGCAGACTCCTAAGGATCATTTATATTTTTATGCATTCAAAATTTAGAGAAATCACAATCCTATAGGCAATAAAACTAGGTATTTAAGGATCCTTGAAATAAATTGGACATCCATGGAATTTCTTTTTATTGTAAATATAATGTTAAGAGCATGTACAAGAAAGTTTTAACTAACAGAAAAAATTTGAATATTGTGATATGTGTCATTTCTCCATATTCAATTTGTTTTTGAAATCAGTCACTAATTGGAAACAATTATATTCTCAGAACCAATGGTAATACCTTTGCCTGGTCTGGTGGCTCAGAAACATTCTTTAGGGGAACCAAGGATTGTTGGGCTACAGGAGGAGAGCCTTCAACCCGAGAATCCACTCTTTGTGGTCAGTGGCAGCCTTGTAACTGGTGGTTCTGCTTCCACCACTGACCCCTGGTCTATTTTCAACACAGCAACCAGAATGATCCTTCTCATGAGGTCAGATGATGTCACTCTTCTTCTTAAAACCTCCAATGGGCAGCCGATTTCATCTGGAGTAAAAGCCATTAGGCATGCAAGCTGCTTTCCAAGTTATCACAAAGACGGTTTTACCACATGTAGCTGTGGATACAGATCACTTGATCTCCAGCTTTCCAGGTTGAGAGTCCATTTCCCTTCTACCCACAACTCAACTGCAAATCAATGACACGTATTTAAGTTTTTGATACAATGACATTCATCTTCTATATTATATTGTTAGTGTAGCATGAATTGCGATAAAAGATAAACGTAAAATCTCTGTGGCTTAGAATGGTGCAAGTTTACTTGTTGCTGACACAGCCCTTTGAGTCTGTTCCTGGTTGGACAGCCTTCCGCGTGGTCAGGCAGGAAGCCAGACTCCTTCACTCCTGGGTCTCCTCTCTCACCTAAGTTCTTGTAGTCTCCCCATGTGGCCAGGGACTAGAGGAAAGAAAGAGGGAGGATTGTATTACAAGATGCTCTGCCCAAGATTTTCTGGCCAAAACTCAGTCACCTGGTCACACCTGACTATAAGGAAGGCTGTGTGCATGGGAGGAAGGGGAAATAGGTTTGTTGATCAGCTGGTAGGCTCTGCCATATCTGGCATTCTTTCCCTTAGCTATAAGATCACATGGCCTGGTACATTATTTCTCATTTCCCAGTTGTTTAGCTCTGTTTCTGTGGCCATCATGATTATACACCATGATATATTCTTCCTGGGAAGGCCGCGGAAGGGAAGGAGCAAGTCTCTTGGAGTTGGACACATCTGGGTTTACATCATAACTGGGGCACTTACCAGCCATGTGCCTTAGAGTAAGTTATTTAATCTCTCTGGCCATCAGCTTCTTCATCTGTCAAAACAGGTATAAAATACCTGCCTCATGAGATGGCTTAATAAGAAATGTATCAGAGAACAGAATAGTAAAGGTTAAGAGCACAGATCCTGGAGCCAGACTGCTTGGGTTTGAATCCTGGTTGTGTCCCTTATTTGCTAGATGATCTTGGATGAGCTTCAGTTTTCTCATTAGTAAAATGAGGATCATTATATTGCCTACCTCACAGAGGTTTTGGGGGGAATTCAATGAGTTAGTATATCTAAGGCACTTACAATAGTGCCAGAAATATAGAGTAAGTGGTATATAAGTGTTAGCTCTAATCCAGAGTATCTGGTGCATATTATGGCTTTGATAAGTGGCATTCTCTCCAGGTTGTTGCTTGGTGTGCTTTAAGATGTTGTTCTTTCCAGCAACTCCTGAAGACTGTACGCCCCCAAAGATTCCCCCAAAGGGCTCTTCAAGGACGAGATTTCAAGCATCTTAATGGGATGTCAAGGAGCTGTTTGTGTAGAAAGCTGCCAAATGACCACTCACTTTGATTACTTCAGTGTGGGTTCTGAGTCCTGGAGATAATTGCCCAAGAGAGGGTGTTTACCCAGCGCTCTTTGGAGTGATTTTTAAAAATGTGTGATGTGAGGTTAAATAACACAAGACTCATTACCCATTTAGGGTGCACAATGGAGAGGGGAGGTTATTCATGTTATTAGGCTCATCTAAGTAGAAGATTACACTTTGAAAATTGTTTAAAGAGAAATATAATTAGAATAATGGGACAACATAATGGGAAATCAATGCTATTAATGTAACTGCTAATTACTGCATTAGAACATTTACCCAAATCCCTTCCCTTTAAAACTAAAAACATAAAATTAAGTCACCACAGTAGACAATTTATATAGAGGGACTCAGGGATCTTGGATTACTCTGGGAGATCTTTCCAGAACAATTTGCTGTACCAAACGTCCCTCTTGGTTTCAGGGAGAGAGCGTTAGCAAGGGAGGGCTTATACTTCCACTGTGTGCATATGGGTCATTTTATGTCTCTTTGGTTCTGGGCATTGAGAGTGTCCTAATGCTGTTTGGAGGAGACTTTGTGCTCCTGTCCTTGGAAGTGTTGGCGTGTTGAATGTGGGTCTTTTTGATAATTTCATAAAGCTAAGATTCTGAATGTTGTGAGTACCCTCTGGGAAGGTGAGGGTGAAGAGCTTGGGCCAATTTGGAATTGTTTGGGTTGAATTAGACAGTGTGGCATTCCTGGCAGGTAGATCAGAGGTCCCACAATAAGTAGAAGGGAATGTAACAACTCAAGTGCCCCAAGGACTGGGGTAAAAGGCTAAGTGTTCAGATTTGAGGTATCCAGTACTGGAAAAACTCTGGTCTCCTTGATGCCAGTGTGAGTTCAGGTTGGAGCCCGAGGAGTATCATTTGGGGTGCTGAGAGGAGTCCAGAAGTAAGGGGTGGAGCTGGGAACTAGGAGCTGAGGACCCCCAGCAAAACGGTAGAGATAGAGTTTTTTAAAAATGGTGGAAAAATATATGTAACACAATGTTGCCATTTTAACTATTTTAGGTGTACAGTTCAGTGGCATTAATTGCATTCACAATGTTGTGCAACCATCATCACTATTTCTAAGCTTTTTCATCATCACTCCAAATAGGAACTGAGTAACCATTAAGAAATAATAACTCTCCCTTCTCTCCTCTCTCAGCCCTTGATAACCTCTAGTTTACTTTCTGTTTTTATGAGTTTGTCCCTTTTGGCTGTGTAATATAAGCAGAATCATACAATATTTCTTCTTTTCTGTCTGGGTTATTTCACTTAGTGTAATGTTTTCAAGGTTCATCCATGATGTAACATTTATTAGGATTTCCTTGATTTTTAAGGCTGAACAATATTCTATTGTATGCATACATATGCCACATTTTGTTTATCTACTCATCTGTCAGTGGACATTTGGGTTGTTTTCACCTTTTGGCTATTGTGAATAATGCTGCAGTGAACATTGGTATATAAGTATCTGCTTGAGTCACTGTTTTCAGTTCCCTTGGGTATATACTTAGGAGTGGAATTGCTGGGTCATATGGTAATTGTACATTTTGCTCTTGGAGGAAAAGCCAAGTTGTTTTCCTGGAACTTTTCTCGATAGCTGTGAAGCAGGCAGCAGGTGTGCAGAGGTGGGGATGAGGATTGACACTAGGAAGCAGAGTGAAGTGGATGAAACTGGACCTCAGGAACATAGCAGCAGCTCCAGCAAGCAGCCTGGCCGGGCACCATGCGAGTATATTAGAGAGAGTGCAACATGATATTTTATGTGCACCTGGAGCACCTCTAGATACCCGGGACAAAAATCAACAAACCAGAGATGTGTAGAGTCAGAGTCCAGCTGCAGGGGATGAAATATGTCAAAGCAACAGCTGACTTAAGGTTATGTCCTGCTTCCAATCCCCAGAGAACTGGGGAATCTGGAGCCAGGTTCCCATTTAAGAGGTCTGAGGGGCAGACCCAGATAGCTGGACCAGGAGGCTCTGGCCCAGTCCAGCATGTGAACTAAAGTCACTGCAAGCACCTGTATTAAACATGGAGTAGATATTTCCACAGTAGTCAAAATAGGCAGGTTTCATTACTTTCTCTTCCCACCATCCCTGGCAAGGGCAACCCAATGCACAGTCTTACCCCATCCCCAGAGCACATCTGGCTGGACCAGGAAAGGACATCTGACCCACCAATTCACTGGCTGGTCAGTGACTTATTATTTTATCCCTGCTTAAGAATTTGAACTAAGAACCACGAAGATTGCTGTTGGTGGATGGTGGGTATTTGTGCTTAAAGATCACATAACATCCGTGGCAGAATCCATGCTGAGGCAGGCTGAAGGCACAGGCAATCTGTATTTATGGAGAAAAGAAGCTTTGCATAAGTGGAGGAAGCCCTCTGGCAGAGAGGGAAGAGATAGATGTTCAGGGAAACAGATAAAAATTCTTGTGGGGAGAAGAGGTAGATAGGAAAAGACAGGGTGGGGAGGGAGAATAGAGAATATGGCTTGGTTCCTGACAGTCTAATTTTTACCTAGTTTAAAGTTAATTTGAATGGGTTTTTGTCCCTTGCAAGCAAAGGACATTTAACTAGAACAGTAACAGATTTGGGGCCGTTTACAAACTCTCAGCCCTGAACGCATTGGCTCACTAGTGAGCTGAGGCTAGCAGGGGCTAGGTCACCAGGGCCCTGAACCAGAGAAGCCTGCAAGGACCAAGTGATAAGGAAAGAAAAAGAAATTCCAGTGGCACACAGACTTTGTCCCTAGCCTTCCAACAGCTTTCTGGCTGCACAGAGATGATTGACTGATGGTGGGAACTCATATGCCCAACGGCTCCATATCAGCTTCCCTATGACCTTCACTTCTCTGCTTGTAGGACCTGCAGTGAATCATGCAGGAGCCAGCTATGGAGTTTCCTTCTTAGGGAAGGAGAAGAGGGGTTGAGACCTTTACCAGGAAAACCAAGTAAAAGCCGAAACAAAGTTATCTGTTTAGTTAAACATGGAGTCAAAATGCTACATCCTTAAACACATAAAAAAAAGTGCTATATTTTGTTGAAGACAGTAAGAACCAGGCAGTTAGCCTGGCTGCCTGGTTTGAAACCCTGGCTCCACCACTTTTTATCTGTGTGTCCTGGGGCATGTTAATTAGACTCTTTATACTGCTTTTCCCCATCTGTAGAGTGAGTTAAATAATAGTAGTACACTTCATAAAATATTTGTATAGACTAAATGAGTTAGTACATATAAAATACTTGGATTGATGTTTTTTTTTATATGGGAAGCAACACTCAAGTATTACCTATAATTATGACTTGCCAGGCAATCCACGTACACTGCCCAATACTCTACAGTTCTCACACAAGCAGATATTACCTACTTTAGAGATACAGATATTATTCTACTTTAAAAATGGGGAAACTGAGGCTCAGGGCAGTTAAGCAGCTTGTCCAAGGTTATAATATCTAGTAAGTTAGTTGCTGTGCTAGGATTAAAACCCGTGTGTCTATTTCTAAAACCCATCTTCCTTCCTCCTTCCTTCCTTCCTTCCTTCCTTCCCTCCCTCCCTCTTTTTTTTCTTTTTTCTTCTTTTAGTATTATAGGAGTACAAACTTTGGTTACATAAATTGCCTTTGCACTGCCCAAGTCAGAGCTACAAGCATGTTCATCCCCCAGACAGCATGCACCACATCCGATAGGTGTGAATTTACCCAACCTCCCCATCCCCCTTCCACCTGCCCAACACCTTATGAATGTTACTTCCCATATGTGCACATAAATGTTGATCAGTTAGTACCAATTTAATGGTAAGTACACGTAGTGTTTGTTTTTCCATTCTTGTGATACTTCACTTAGAAGAATGTGCTCCAGCTCCATCCAGGATAACACAATAGGTAGTTCAGCATTTTTTATGGCTGAGCAGTACTCCGTGGTATACATTTACTACATTTTATCAATCCACTCATGTATTGATGGGCACTTGGGTGGTTTCTACATCTTTGCAATGGTGAATTGTGCTGCTATAAACATTTGAGTGCAGGTGTCTTTTTCATAGAATGTCTTTTTTTTCCCCTTTGTAAAACTCATCATCATTCAATGGCTGCATCTCCAGGATTATATTCAGGTATTAACTAAAGACAGGGGAAAGAGGGAGCTAAGGCTTGTGGAGAGCCTACTGTTGACCAAGCACTTGGTTCTCTTGCTGTCATTGACCGTAGCCAGCAAAAACATGAACCAACGCCAACATCACCTTCTGCTGGGCACTGCCAGAGGTGAGGCATGAGAGGCTGTACAGGTGGTGTCTGTGTTTGCTGTGTCTGAGGTCCCCTGCCCCATCTCCACATACCACGTGGGTGGTATCACCTGCTCTCACCGATTTCCTCTTCCTTCCACATTAGGGACTTTTGTGCGAGAGTATTGAATGCTCTGCTTGTCTTCCAGGTACATGACCAAAGAGATAAGCTACTATCATGCTTAGCTGGGGTCCTTGCTTAGTGAAAAAATAACTGGACCACAAAAAATCTTGGCCAGCCCCAGAGTGGCAGCCTCAGAATGACAAGGACTCTTCTTGTGTCTTGCAAGGGGAAACCAGAACTTAGTTTTATTGTCCAGCACCAGAGTTTAAGAAGGTAACTGAGATAATCTAGGGTCACTTTCTCTCCTTTTCTCACCCACCTGCAGAAGTGTCAATTCCTCTAGATCACTAATTCTTAAAATGTGGTTCTTTTACCAGCAGCATCAGTAATACCTGGGAACTGCGTTAGACCAGTGGTTCTCAAACTTGAATTTATGTCAGAATCACCTGGAAGACTTGTTAAGCTACAGATTGTTGGGCCCCCACCCCTACAGTTGATAATTTAGTAGGTCTGGGGTAGACCCCAGGATTAGCATTCCTAACCTGTTCTCAGGTTTGGTCTGTGGACCCGCATTTGACCTCACCTGGGCACTCCTTATAACTGCAGCATCTCAGGGCCTGCCCGGGAAGCACTTGCTTGTGCTACTCTGACTTAAAGGTGCTTGTACATATTACCTGGGCATCTAGTTAATATGCATATTCTGAGTGGACTGGTCTGAGAGTTGGCATTTTTTACACACTCCCAGGTGAGCTGAACCTGTTGGTCCCTGGAACTACAATTTGAAGAGTGAGTTTCAAATCTGCGTATTGGAATCACCTGAGGAGCTTTACAAATATGCTAATGCCTGGGCCCCACTGCAGAGGTTCTGATTTAACGGGTCTGGGGTGGGCCCTGGGATCCACTATTTTAATGAAGTTGCTCGAAACATTCTAACACTGCAGCCAGAATTGAGAACTTCTACTCTGGCTTTGTATGTCCTCATCCCTCTTGCATGTGTGTCCCCCTGCCCGCTTTCTTGCTTTCTTTCCAAACTCTTCTGCTTCAAATTGAGTCAGACTGCCAACTGATTGATCTCTCTGGCTCCTGTTTATCATTCAGATTGTCTCCAGATGAATCTTTCTAAAGCCTGTTCCAAATGGACTGCTTTGTTGCAAAAACCTTCAGTGACTTCCCGTGCACTCCAGAAGTCAAAAAGACCTTCCGCTTATGCTTTATTCTCTTTGGTGTAGCTCCAACCTACTTTTCCAGTGACATCTGCCTCTTGACTAAGCCCTGTATGTTAGAAAACCTAAATGAGTCTCTATTTTCTGAATACACCATGGGTTTGCCCATCTCTCTGCTTTTGCTTGGGTTGATCCTCCAGCCGGTTAGGGTCTTTTCTATGTATCTGTCAGGCAAGGACCGTCTCTACTTTTACAGTCTTCCCTCATCCCTGCAGCTATTGTAATCCATTTCCCCCTAGCGATTTATTTCTTGTGTTCTTACAGCACTTACATTTTTTTCCTTGCATTTCTAGAATTTGCATTCTTTTCTTACCCTCCTTTCTGGAGTGTAAACTCTTTGGGGGCCAGGACCTCTTATTGCTCATGTTTGTATCCCCTGCAGGGCTTACTACAGTGCCTGGCACATAGTAGGTGCCCACAAAGATTTGTTAAGTTGTATTGAATTGAGTAATTTGCCTCTGTGTTATTAATTCTATTTTGACCTCTCTGTCATATGCTGACATTTTAATTTCGCTGCCTGACATTTAGTAAATCTGTAGGGATTTTATCTAAATAAATGCTTTTCAGAAGGCTCCAAATGTTCTTCATAAACATACGGTGTAGTTTCCACGGTGCCTTCAAAAAGTTCACAGCGTTTTAATTGTTCACTCTTTGTACTAGTTTGTTAGCATTTTGGCTTCCTTGTGTCCTGAGACAGTGTGGGATCCAGTAGGAAGTCAGAGGCCATGTTCATTTCACTTTCAAAAACTCACTACGTTTCTAAAAACTTCAGAGTGCAATGGTAATGAGCCATGATTTTGGAAAACTGATCCAGCTCCGATTCCTCATCACTGTTTGAGTGGGACCTTTGTGGTAGTTCAGTGGATGATGGGACTTGGGAGGTAATGACGTTTCTTGCAATTAAATCATACCCACAGCAGTTGCTTGCAATCCTGTAGGAACAATTATAAGGAATCCCCTCTCATTTGGCACAATGAGATATGAACATTTTCTAACGGGCTAATTAGTGTAGTTATCATTTTTTTAGCCAAAAATGTCAATGTGTAGGATTTAATTAGTCTACCCTAGGATTATAAGATAACTTCTTAGTTTAGTTAGTCTGTCAGCATTTTCAGGATTTGGAAAGAGGCCAGAGACTATCACCTACACACTTGCATAAACTTTTAAGCACTTCTAGAAAAATTACTATGCAGGGTAAGTAAAGTTTCCAGAAATAAAATCTCCTGAGTTAGATGGGTGGAGGAATGGTGACAAAAGGAATATGTAGTTAATGGAAAGTGGAAAAGAACAGGCCTTGACATCCTGTTGTTCTTCTGCATTTCAGGACTTAGGTAGTTCAGACGTTGTAGTCTCTGATTTAGACTTCTTTGGTTTCTAGTAGTGACACTTGATTCCAGCTGGTTAAGCTCTGTGGGAGTTTATTGGCAGGATATTGAATAAGGCACAGAATTGAAGGAGACTCTTAATAGCTAAGCCATGCAAAGTAGGGGGCAAAAGAACTTTCTGAGAGGTAGGTAATAGAAACTAGTGGGCAGTCTCTTCAGAATTTTGCTGGTGGAATAAATGCATTGCAAATAGTTTCAGTTCTTTTGGTTTTTGGAGCGAGTTGGGTCAGCCTGTCTTGAGTCATGAAATGAGTTGAAGAGTGTCCCACCATAATTCATGTCCACCTGGGACCTCAGAAGGAGATTTATTTGGAATAAGGGTCATTGCAGATGTAATTAAGATGGAGATGAGACCATATTGGTATAGGCAGGGCCTTACATCTGATGAGAATATCCTTCCTCATTAGAGACAGAAAAGGAGGAGGCACAGGGATACAGAGAAGAAGGTGTTGTGAAATGGAGGCAGATATTGGCATGATTGGTCTACAGGCCACAGAACACCAAGGATTGCCAGCAGCCACCATAAGTTGGAAAGGAGGCAGGGGATGGCTTCTTTCTCAGAGCCTCCAGAAAGAACCAATCCTGCCAACAGCTTGATTTGGGACTTATGTCCTCCTACACTGTGAGAGGATAAACTTGTTGTTTCAAGCCACTATGTTCGCGGTAATTTGTTTCAGCACCCCTAGGAAACTAATAGAGGTCATGTGTTCATTTTTGGTCTAGGACAGGTAGGGAACCTTAATTGACAGCCTCACTATAATGGGATGCAATGGAGTAGAGGGACTTCCCAAGAGAAAATACAGTGGTTGTCAACAAAGAAAAGAGCCTGGAAGGTGGACAGGAGAGGAACCACGGGAATGTCTACTACACATCATGAACCACAGAAGAGCTTTCGCTGCATTCACATCTCTGGGTTGCTAGGGGACAAGGATAGGAAGTGCATGGTGCCTGGCACCTACCTCAAGTGATATCAGAAGCCCATCCTCAGATTTTCCAAGTTGCAACTAGTAACACCACAAATCTTTTGGGGAGAATTGGTGGTGTTGTGGGTGGCAAAAGGTACCCGAAGGCAATGTGTAGGACAAAGCCCTCATTCATATGGGTCTAGAAGGAAAACTCTGAAATGAAAGAAAATTTACTATTGTAAATTGTTCATGTACTAACTAAAAGCAGCTTGTAATCATGATCGCAACCTCATACCTGACTTGAGACATTGTGACAAATGTAGGTTGAACATCATCAAAAGAACAAGTTCTAGCCCACGAGTAGAGAAATCATAATGGGTTAAATGAAAATTGTCGATTCCATTTGAGTGGTTCTGTATTCCATTTCCCTTAAGTTACTAGGCATTTGTTGGCCAGAGAGGTATATTTGTATTCATTTCCATTGCAACTCCAACAAGAACAAGAACAACAACAGCAGCTGCTAATATTTATTGAGCCAAGAACCATATTAAATGTGTTACCCACACATCATCTTATTTAATCCTTAAACAACTCAATGTTGTTGATATTATTAGTGGCTCTGATTTTTGGGTGTGGAAATGGATGTTTAGACAGGTTAAATAATTTGCGAGGGTCACATAACTGGTAATTGGTGGTGCCAGGATTTGAACCCTGAGTCTTGATCTCAGAATACAAATTCTTGACTAATTGTTTAGCTAGTATGTGTACCTTTATTGTGAATATGTATATCATTTCATTAAAGAATTATAATTTTTTTTTTGGTTATTGTTATAATGTTTCCTTCCAAAGCCCAGAAGCCTTGCTCATGTGGCATATTCCTTGAAAACTTCCAAATGCCAGTGGAGTGACCAGAACTTTCTTTGTGCCATGAACTATACTGTCTGCTAAGCTTCTCTCTCTCCTACTGGGAAATATGTATAACACGAACTGGTTTAGCTAGACTGAAAATCAATCACCAAGGCCACTGAAGATGCTAAAAAAAAATCAAAAGCAGTTAGCATACAAATGAAAGTGATTCCCTATAACTCTATGTGGGACAAATTTCCTGAACCACACCAATAAATCAAGGCTGTTGAGGCTCAGTTATAAAGGAAGATAGATTGAACAATTTTCCTGTTACAAACAAGCTGTTTTGTATAATACTAGGTATCTATCAGCCAGTTATTCAGGTCTAATTTAGGAATGTGCAAGTAAACATGGCCAAATATATTTAAATACACTAGCATTAAAAGTTGCCAAGTAGTGCTCTGTATCAACACAACAAAATTATTTCTGGATTCTTTAAAGTGCTTTTTGCATAACCGTAATTAGAAATTCTTTGCTACAAAATCATAGTCTTTAAGAACACTCCCATCTTTTTTTGCCCGGTTCTCTGAGGTTACATTTTTGTTGTTTGTGGAAGACTTTTTGAATTCCTAGGTCCCAGTGTTGGAGTCTGCCTTCCCAGTTGTGTTGAGTGATTTCCCTGCTGGGATTTTCAAGGTATAGATGAAGTTAGACAGATAAAGCTGCTTCCAGCTGCCATTATCCCAAGAGGTTGGCTGACTGCAAGGCCTAGGGACTCTGTCAGGTGCTCAAATAATTTCTATCAGGACTTCAGGGCTGTAAATGAATAGAGAGGATGCTTTATTTTGACTGGCTTTAGGTTCTTTCTTCTAACTCAAGAGTTGGACCAAGACACATGAGCGTTCTGGGAAGGCTATTGATGGCCAGGAGAATTTGGGGACATACATTTACACATAATGTCAAATATTTGTTCGACATTTATTTAGAACTGTGGGGACTTTGGAAATGGAGGACCGCTGGCGACAGCTGTGATCCTCTCCTCTAAGAGATCTCTCGTCACCTTCCAAGAGCTCTAACACTGGCCCCAAACATGCTTGCCACACTACGTGGGGAGACATCATGAGTTAGATTTAAGACCAGGGGCTCCGGAATCCTACTCCCTGGCTTCAAATGTCCCGGCTTTTTCACGCACTGGCTTGTGACCTTGGGCAAATTACTTAATTACTGCTGTAGGGGAGGCAAAACTTTACCTTCATCCTCTTAGGGTCTTTGGCTGGGCTTGAGAATTAAATTGATATAAAATAGATTAACAGGAGAAAAGCATACAGATTTTTATGTGTACAAGGGAGACTTCATAAGAAGATGAAGACCCAAAGAAATGGCAAGACCCAAATGCTTATGTAGTAGGTTGAACAAATAGTGGCAATTGTGGAAAAGTAACTGAAATATATGAGGAGACTAAAGAAAGATAAGAATTATTTTAACAAGTTCTATTTGTGCAGACTTTTCTCAGCCTCTGCTTCCCACAGCTGGTGACAAGAATGCTTCTCTTCTCCTGGTACTTTGAGGACAGTGTTACCTATGTATCTGCTGTTTTTCAAGTGTCTCTAGCTTAAAATAATCCTTATGCTAAAGTGGCATATTTTTGGGGTGACGTATTCTGCTGCCCTTCACTGTGTATCTCAGTCATGTCATCATTAATATGCACATAATAATAGTATCTAACTTATAGGATTGTTTTGAAGTTTAAGTGGGATAATCCATATAGAGCCATTAAGATGGTTCCTGGCACATAGGGATCCTACAAAAAGTGTTAACTATTATTTTGAGCCAAACAAAAGTTCTGGAATCAGTGAATATTTGTTGGTTTTACCTGCCCAGCATAATTCACCTTCTTACAGATTTATGTCTTGTTTTTCTTTGGAAAATCATCCTTTGCCCAGGCTCTGTCTATGTGGTTTTGCTGCAGTAGGAGACTAGAAGACAGGGCTGAGACTGGACGCAGGAGCTTGCAGAATAGGTGCAGGTGTTAAAGTCTAACTAAGGGGCAATTGGGTTCCCTCCCTCCATAGTTGCTCTCTTTCGAATATTTACTTTTGCCAGGGCTAGGGCCAAGTAGTTCATGTGCATTATATTACATAATCCTCACAATGAAACAATGAAGGTATGTGCCATTAGTTTACACATTTTTCAGATAAAGAAATTAAAGCAAATAATTGGCAGAATCAAGATTCAAACCCAGTTCTGTTTGATTCCAAAGACTTTGCTTGTAAGGGCACTGTTGCTCTGCTCATCCTATGCCTTGGCAAGAACATTCAATCTGAAGTTGGGAACTCGGGGTTCCATTTCCCCATCTGCCCCTAACCGCCTGGGTGACCTTAGGCAAGTCGATTTACCAAATGGGCCTTTATTTCTCTGACAAATGAGGGATGGGATTAAATGACTCCTGAGGTCTCTTGGGGCCCAAGGATTTTATGATTCTAGGTATTTGGCCTTGGGGTCAAGAGTTCAATTTCTCTTCAATGTCTAAAGGTCTAAATCTTCCCTTTGGGGCAATGCGTTTTATCACAAACATTAGTCACCAAGGCTCCCAGATGCAAATCAGTAATAAAGGAGAGGGGGTGGTGTGCGGGAGTGATGAAGTAGAAGAATTTCCTTCTAGATATTTAGAAAATGGTTAAATTTGCATTGAAAGTATATTATTAGTAGTAGAAAATAATGATTAATGCCATTTCATGTTTCTTTCACAAGTCATGGGAGATAATGAACGATGATAACACTATGCATGATTGCTGATCCTTGTGACATTCAAAACAGATTCAAAATTCCTATTCCATATACAGGACTCAGTTAGGGCACTATATTAAATTCAAACTTAGGGATCAGATTTACAATTCAAATGCATATCTTTTTGCATATCTATTTTGACACAGCATTACAAATTACTCACCGTAATATGAATTAAAGATGGACTTTTTCACAATGGGGGAAACATAAAAAGAAATACTATTTAAATTTAAATCCCTTTCTTCCCTTTTCAGTTTTTCCCCCCCATATTTTCCCCTCAATATATCTGCTAATTATCAAAAGTATTGCTGTTTCAACAGTGATTTGTTCATTCACATTTTATTATTTTCTGCTGGTAGCAACTGCCAAGAATCCATGTTGATATCTGGAATGACAGTTATTTTATTGTGATGTTTTTAAGAGAAAGAATTTTATAAATACTTTGTCCTGTCTCCATTTTAGTATTTACCTAATGGACATGGTATGGAGTGGGTCGATGTCAAAAGAGGACAGAGTGGCAAATGTGCTTCTAAGTACATCACAATAGAGCCAGTGAAATGTGCAAAATGACAAATTAAATTTAATGTTCAGGTGCATTGCCAATTTGTTTGGGGGTAAAAAGCGGCACCCTTTGCTAACCTGATGAGAATTAATCAGATTTTAATTACTCCATGTGCAACCTGGACTGTTTAGCACATCTATGCGAGTAATCACTGGGGCATCTCCATCCAAATGGCTGAAAATTTCCATTTTCTAAACCGTGATAGTGTTCTCTGTTAATCAGTTTTGGGCCTTCTAATTTTTTTTTTTGTTGCAACCTCATTTTTTCTGTGGCATTAATAATTTCCTTCAGGGTTTTTCTTTTTAAAAGAGGGGAGTAATTTGCTGGTTTGTATAAATGAAGGTGATGCTGATCTTATTTGCTCAGGCCCTAAAATTGTTTATCCAGTATTGTGGGATGGATTTGTGCAAATTCAAATATCCTCCCTGCTTCCATCAACCAGGGAAGCTCCCTGAGGTTAAGGGTGCAGTTTGTCACTACAGAAATGGAGCTTGACATTTTGGCCTCATTAATGTGGTGCTATAACAAAGCGAGTGAACCTCAAACCTAATTTAGCAAAGCAACCAAGCCCATAAAAAAGGGCAGGAAAAGAAAATGAGAGGTACTTTCAATAAACTTTTATTATTGAACTTAAAAATCTTTCTTAAAATTGCCAGAAGCTTCCCAGCTTTGTGCTGGTACTTATGAAGTTCCACTCACAAATGCTTTCAAAGTTATCACACAAGGCTCAGTAGATACAATGAAATTCAGAATTGCATTCATTTTTGTGCTTCTTCAATTCCTGGAGCTCCTAGTTTTAGTCTTCAATAAAATCAACACTGGGCTAATCAATGAAAAATTGCAAGAGAATATGAATCTTTCAAAATCAATAATTCGTACAGTAATTACACAAGCATATTAGGGAAGCACGGTAGTGCATAGTGAAGCAAATCCCAGGGAACACGCTCTTGAAATCTTTAAAACTCAGCCAGACATGAAGTTTTATGTACTTTGCCTCAGTTTGGGATAATCCTAGAGTTCAATAGAAAGAATATCGTAAGGTTTTCCTCTAATTTATGAAAGTTAAAAAAAAATGAACACGTATAACTCTTTTAAAAGCTAAGTTATTAGTGAGTAGAAAAGTTTAAATGAATTTTGAAAGAAAAGAGGCCCGCTGGTCCTAGATTTAGGGTTCTTTCACGTGTCTGAAATATTAAGTCTATTCTCTTCCCCATGTAGGCAAACTCATAGCTGTTTTTGTGATCTGCCACAAGAACTACTCCCCCGCCATCTATCAGCCCTAGTCACTAATCTCCTTGTTTTTCCCCAACCCAAGGCCATGGTGTCATGAAAGGATGATTGGAACCATAAATTGGAACCACAAGAATTGGAACTGTGGGACTGGAGTTCTAGTTATGACTGTGTTGGGAAACTTTTATATCTCAGTCTCAGTTCTCATCCCTAAAGTGAGGTGTCTTAGTCTGTGTTGCTGTAACAAAATACCTCAGAATGGGTAATTTATAAAGAACAGAAATTTATTTCTTACAATTCTGGAGGCTGGAAAGTCAAGATCAAGGCACAGGCAGGTTTGCTGTTTGGTGAGGGCCTCGTTCTCTGCTTCTAAGGTGCTACCTTGAATGCTGTGTCCTTACCTGGCAGAAAGGAGGAAGGGCAAAAAGGACCAGCGCTAGTTCCCTCCAGCCCTTTTATAAGGCACTAATCCATTCAGGAGGGCAGAGCCCTGTGACATAATCACTTCCCCCAAAGACTCCATTTCTTAATACCACCACAATGGGGATTAAGTTTCAACATGAATTTTGGAGGGGACACCGTCATTCAAACCATAGCATGGGTGTTGCAATAATGCTGAGTGTAGAAGGTGAAACTTAGTGAAAGTGCTTTCAAAATTTTTTACCTTCTATAGTCCCCGGATAGTTTACTGACCTGGAATAGCTTCATCTCTGAGGAGAAGAGTCATAGTGGGTGCCCAAGGACTTTATGGAGGGGTTCAATGAGGGGAGAGCTCAGGAGAACAGGCTGGGGGAGCTGCCTCCATTTATTCTACAAATGTTTCCTGAGCACCTCCCACGTACCAGGCACCGTGTTCCGTGTTGGGGTGCAATGGTGAGAAAGATCAATGACAGAGCTTATAGTCTAGTAAGTGAGAAAGACTTTGTCATATTACCAAAGATAAAGGTAAAATATAAACTGTGGTAAATATAACAAAGGGGAGGAATATAGTGCTTTGAAGACATATGATGGTGACTTTAGGTGATGCTGTATTACTGGATTGTATTCCTACATTTGCATGTGCTTTCCTGTGGAGGAACTCAGGCTACTACACACACATCAGGCCCTTTCTTGTCTTTTAAATTTGAGAGTGGTTAATATAAATTTGAATGTTTATGTATTCTGCACAGAATAAAAGTTTCAGATCTCACTGGTTTTGTGCATTTTTATTTTGCCTAAATATCTTTAGAAAATTCTTTTAGGTTAGATGGCATGATACTACTCAAGTGGAAAGTTTTAAAAAGAGTCATCAAAACTTAGCTTAGTACATAAAAATTTAATGATAAAATAAATGTTATCATTGGAGTGAAGAGGTATGCTCTGTTAGTGCTTTTATAAAGGGAGGCAGTGTCTACAATGGTCAGAGCCAGGCATTCAGGTCAGATACAATCTGCTTTGCCAATGACCAATAAGTGAATTTGATATTTGCTTCAGGGTTTTTGCAAGATTAAAGTAGAATTTTCACAATTCTAGGTGCACTAGGTTCTGCATACCTCCAATTGTACATGAAATTTACAGATATTTATAAATGAGTTTTATTTTGGAGGGTGGAGAAAATAAGAGAAAAAATTTTTTAACATATTTTATTTTTAGGTGGGGAGAGAGATCTCTCAAAGTAAATTCATAGTGAGAAGACTAGAGGGAGTTTGTTCCTCTTCATCTGGCTGAAAATGTGTAGCATAAGAGAGCTTGTGTTTCTCACTGCAGTTACCTGGAAGAAGGTAACACTTCAACTTTTAAATAACTTTGCACTTTATGGTGACAGTAGGGTGGTGTCTACATACTGAAAATGGGATGGATGCTACAGAGACTCCAATCATTTGTATTTGTATAGTAATTTATAGTTTATAAAAAGAAGCTTTGTTCTAGATCTTTACATACAGAGAAATGGCACCGAAGGAAAGTTTTCAAATATTCTCAAGTTATTCTGTTATAACCACCCATAGTTTAATAAAAGCAACATTAGGCATTAAGATAGTAAAGAAAAGTTTAAATAAAACTAATTGAATCTTAGTGGGGCTAGAAATAGAAAGAGGTCCAAAATGTATTCAACTGTAAAACTTGATCTTCTTGTATTTGTAAGTAGATGTTTTTAATCCATTTGAAAAATTCTGGGCTATTTCTTCAAAAATTTTTTGTTGTCTCACCATTTACTCCTCCTACTCCTTCTGGGACTCAAATTACATGTATGCTGGGCTGCTTGAAGTTGCCTCACAAAAAACTGGGTCTCTCATTTTCCCCTCAATCTCTGCCCTTAATATTAGATAAATTCCATTGATTTGCCCTTAAATTCACTAACGCTGTCTTCTGCCAGCTCCAATTTCTTCTTAAGCCCATCTAGTGAAATTTCCATTTTAGATACTATACTTTTTATTTCTATAATTACTATTTAGAGTTTTTTTATAGTTTACATTTTTCTATTAAGATTCTTCATCTTCTCATTCATTATAGCAATCTTTTTCTTAAGTCTTTGAATATACTTCTAACATTTGCTAATTCTAACATCTGGGTCATCTTGGGGTCTATTTCTATTGAATACATTTTTTTCTTCATTATGAATCACATTTTCCTACTTAATCACAGTCTAGTAAGTTTTGGTTTTATACCAGGCATTAAAGATGATGCATTTAGGGAGTCAGGATTATAATATCTTCTTTTAGTAGGTTTCTTTTCTTTTTTTTTTTTTTTTTTTGAGACAGAGTCTGACTCTGTTGCCTGGCGTCAGCCTAGCTCACAGCAACCTCAAACTCCTGGGCTCAAGCGATCCTCCTGCCTCAGCCTCCCGAGTAGCTGGGACTACAGGCATGCGCCACCATGCCCGGCTAATTTTTTCTATATATATGTTTTTAGTTGTCCGGATAATTTGTTTCTACTTTTAGTAGAGACGGGGTCTTGCTCTTGCTCAGGCTGGTCTTGAACTCCTGACCTTGAGCGATCCACCTGCCTCAGCCTCCCAGAGTGCCAGGATTACAGGCGTGAGCCACTGTGCCGGCCCTTTAGTAGATTTTTATTTTTGTTTTGGCAAGCAGTTAAATGACTGGTTAATTTAATCTTTTTAATCCTGCCAGGTTTGGTTTTGTTCTCTGTTTTGGTTTTGAACTTAGTTCTGCAGTGTGGCCCTTATTCTATGGCCTGATGCTTAGTCCCAGTGCATGACTTTTCCAAGGTTTGAACTGAGTGCCCAACGTACTCAGCAAAGTATTCCATTCTAGCTGGACCAGCCCAGTATGATCTCTGTTGTCTCCATCTAAAAGTATACTTAGAAATCTCCTTAAAAATATCTCGTTAAAAAATCATGGCTCAGCTCCTAAGGCTCTTCTAGGCCTTCTGAACTTTTGTCGTACACAACCTAGACCTTGACCAAGACCCACAATGAATCTCCCTCTTACTTCTGAGTCTCACTTTATCTGTGCAGTGCTCTCTTTCCAGTACCCTGCTCCAGTCACTTTGGCCACCTGGAACTCTAGTCATCACCTCCTCAGCTCAATGAGACCGCCAGTCATCTCCACTTTATGTGATTCCTCCTCTCGAAGAAATTGCCCTGTACTATGTGCTGTCGAATGTCTTAAACAGTAATGGATAATATTTTGTCCAGTTTTAGAGTTTTCTTTAGCAAGAGGCAAATACGATACTAGTTCTACTTTAATGGCTGGAAGCAGAAGTCTATCTAGATTCTTTTGCTTTAAATTGTACACAAATTATGTATTACTGACAGTTTTCATATACTGAGACTTTGTCTAATGTCTCTACTAGGAACCTGCCTGACCAAAAAGTGATTTTTTTTTCAAAAGTGATTTCGATTTGAAAAATAAATGCTCAGAAGAAGTGTTGATTTCAAATTGTAATGGTTGCCTGCTGTAGAATGAACATCTAAGAACAAAGAGAAGAGCACCAGATAGCATTTCTACTCCACAGGATTTTCAGGCATAATTAGTAAATTAACAAACACCTCTAAGGTTTTAAATTAAATTCCTGAAATTTAAACAATGACTTTACACATGTAGCAACACTTTAGGAATTCCATGTAATATAAACTTTTATTTAAAAAGTAAACACTGAATAGTGAAAGAGGAGAAAACTCACTCTCTCCCCCACCACCTACCATCTACCTACCACCTACCTCTCTCTTCCTGCCTCTCCCTGTAACATTTATTGAGCCATTGCTATGTGTTAAGTACTTTGCATATCATATCATATTTAATCTTCACAGAAAATCTATGAGATTAAGTAACTTTTCTAAGATCACCTAGCAGTAATTTGGCTAAACCAAGGGTCAAATCCAGACAGTCAGGCTCCATGATACTACTGCTGGAACTGATCCAAGTAATGGGGAGGAGGTGGATGTTTATAGAGGAAGATAGTGAATACTGGAAAATAATTTCACAGTTTTGCACACTGAAGTCTTGATGTTCCTTCTACCCCTGGGACAAGTTGTGTTTTTTGGGTCTGTGAGTAGGGGCACCCCCAACAGAATCTGTTAAATGTATTCTCATGTTGTACAAAAATGACTTAAAATTATGTATAGGTGAGGAGAACCCTGTTCGAGAAGGGAAGGTTGCCTTATTACAGTTTATTGTTTGCTTGAGGTTATAATATCCCCTCTCCTAATATGTCTTGCTTCCCAGGATAATCTTTCATGAAGTAATATGTTGTAAGAATGTACTAGCTCAAATACAAACATCTGTTCTTAAAAATCATGAGGCCTTTCTTATTTCTCTTCTCTTTTCTAGTTCCACAGTCATATATCTTGGTTCAATCTTATAATCTATAATATCATTTACTTCTATGCAAAACAAATAAACAAGCAATGCAATGTTACACACAAATACCAAAAAAAAAAAAAACCCATCGTACATTATTTTTTTTCCCCATCAAATGAGTCAATAAAGATTGGAACATTAATTTACTTAGGAAGTTTTATGCCAGTATTTTTCTGAAAAAAGGACCAATTCATGGTCACTGGTGCATACCATAGCAAAAAAATTCCCATTGCCCATGTCATATGGCTGAATGGTACCTAAGTCTATTGGATTCATTTTTAAGGAGTCTCTCATACTTTTAGATTCTGTTTTTGCTTTGTGTTTTGAAGATTGTTCATGTGCTTTGGTATTTCTATATCTCAGTGGTAGAAAGAAAACAATGTTAGATGATGCCAGAAAAGCAAGCCAAGGAAATCACAAATGAAGATGAAAACAAGAATCACACATAAGAATAATATAAAGATAGAAGTTACTCTCATTGCTGTTTTATATCCACAAAGGGCATTTCTTGGAACAATTTGCTCTTCAATTTAATAAATAATGGACAGTTTATAAAACTATAAACTGTATAATATATGTTTTTCCTTAAATTAATGGAACTATCTTTGGGAGGAAGTTGGAGGTCGAGATCTTGTTAACTGTAGTCCTGTTGATTTACTTAGGTAAACCTAAGAAAAGTCATGTAAGTTACTTGATTGGCTCTCGGAAACTCCATCAACCTGTTCTCCATTGAGAGTCAAGGATATGATCTAATGCTGAAGCAACTTTAAAAAAATTTTACCATTGGAGACTCTAAGCATTAGAGGCTAGTTTTTATCCTGTCAAATGAACCTCTTATAGGTTTCTATTGGTTTTCTTGTCTCCCCACAGGCCTCAGAATCAGCTGCTCTAACGAATTGGTACTTAATAAATATCTGTCTCTTGACTGACTTTTAGACTTAGAAATGTAGATTATCATGAGCTCAACAAGGGATTATGCCCAATGGGAGAAAAAGCTCAACAAAGAAAGGGTTTTTCTTCATTCATTTTGCTGTCTTTTATTTTTTGGTAAGTTTTTTATTTCAGAAGAAACTTCTAACTTTGATCTAATTTAATGTGTACTATGGAAAAATATTTTATAAGTATGATAGAAGTATGAACTTCAGATAGTAAATTCTATCAGTCATTTCCTTTTAAATAATTTTCTACTTGTCCTTGGCCTGTGAAGATACCTGAATGCATTTAGATGCTAGCCAAATTCGTTTTATCTTGGTGGGTGAGATGCTTCTTAGATATATATCTTTATAAATAAGACAGACATCTCTTATATTGAGAGGATTTTTCTCTATTAAAAATTAAACTCTGCAAAGAAGCTTCTCATATTTTCAGTGGGATTTAAATGTTCATCTGCATATGTACTTTTAATATTCTTTTGGAGACCTCGATGTAGGTAGGGCAAGGGGATTTTTTTTTTCTTTCAAGGAACATTTAATCACAGAAGAAATACCAACTGAGGGAAATATCATTAAAAGCCAACTCAGTATTATACTTATCAACTCCACAAAGACTGAAAAACATAAAAATTTAATAATTACAAGAATAAAAATACCCAGTTTAGGGGGTAAGGGCAACATACATACATAACCTAAACATCTGTACCCCCATAATATGCTGAAATAAAAAAAAAAATACCCACTTTACATTAACAGTAAAGAGAGAGAAACAAAGGGAGGAGGGAATGAAGGCTTTGGCTCCTGCTCACTGTTTCTCAAAAATTTCTATCCAAGTAGCTCCAATATAAGACAAAGCGAGTGGTAGTAGCTCTTAAGGTCTGTCTTTCTAAATTGAATTTTGCATTGTGGTCTAAATTGGAAAAATAATATTCTTCACTAATTAAGTAACACAGTTTTAGTCCTCAAGTGTTCTAATACAATTGATGTTGCAGGGTAATGAACTGTGTTTACCCTCTGAATTTGGGTATTTGCTGGCATTACTACTTCTATCTCTGTAGAAAAATAATACTTGAGTTTGAAAAACAGAATGCTGTAGTATCTTATATAAATATTATTGCAGTGAATTTTAATTATTTGTTTTCAAATTGTCTTTTCCATCATACTCTGAGTTCCTTGAGGTCAGGGACTAGACGTAATTTTTCTCTGCATTATCAGAGGCTAATTTAGTGCCTAGCAAACAGTAGCATTTGTATTTGTTTGCTAAATGGAATTTAAATTAGTGTATATCTTACACTTGGACTGTGAAAGGATCACTCAGATTGGGGACATCTTTGGGGAAAATGACTTTGGTTATAATTGTTCAACAGTCCATCTTATTCAGTTTATAAGATGTGCTAAGGTTTAAATGGAAGCAAGACTGAACAGTGGCTTTACTGAACATGTTTTCTTGGAGAAATTCTCCAAGGTATGGTATGCAACCATCTGTAGGGCCATTGGGGGCCATGACATGATCAGAAGAGGCTTGTCTTCTCTTCAGTTTTTATTGAAAATGACACACAATTCCCTAGACTTCATTTAAAAAATATTCCAAAGGCATATGAGCCCGCTAGAGTAGCCACAACAAAATACCATAGATGGGGTGGCTTAAACAACAGAAATTAATTTCTCAAAGTTCTGGAGGCTAGAAGTCTAAGATCAAGGTGCTGGCAGGTTTGGGTTTCTCCTGTGTCCTTTCTCCTGTGTTGCAGAGGCTATCTGAGTCCTCGCTTGGGCTTTCCTGTGTGCATCCCTGATGTCTCTTTCTCTTCTTATAAGAACACCAGTCCTTTTGGATTAGGGCACCACCCTTATGACCTCATTTAACCTTAATCACATCCATAAAGGCCCCATATCCATATATAGTTACATTGGAGGTTAGGCCTTCAACATACGAATCCAGTCCATAACGAAGTGTTACTAAGAGTTACACATAAGCTACAGATTGAGTTGTTAAAGGTTATCACGTTATGTGAGTTCCTGTGAGTCTGGTTTGCCACTATAAGCCTGGCAGCATGTATATCCGTGTTCCTGTGCCATCTGGGTTTTTGCCAGCACAGCTTCGGTTCCCTTCTTTTTGGTGACACCGTCAATCACAGTGTCCTGTCTTCCACTGGCCACGGGGTAAGCATGTGACCTGAACTAGGCTGGTATGGTATTGTGATATAATAAGAAACATATATTTCTTTGCTCCTGGGTCCTGGAACAAGGGTTTCTAAAACCCTTGGAATTTCCTGAGTGACAGGAGTGACACAAGTATCTTTTGTTATTCATAATGAACCCCTTTCAACCATACTTGAGTTTATGCTAATGAGGTGACTCTTGGTGGGCCCTAGGTAGCTTCAGGTTGGGGTTGGTTGCCAGAAGGACCACCCATATGATTAAAGGTAGGACTTTGAGCCCCACCCCCTGATCTCTGGGGAGGTTGGGGGCGGGGCTGGAGATTAACTGAATCACCAATGGCCAGTGATTGGGTCAATCACACCTGCATAATGAAACGTCCATAGAACCCTCAAAATGACAGGGTTTAGGGAACTTCTGGGATGATGACCACATCAAAGTGCTGGGAGGGTGGCATGCTCAGAGAGGGTATGGGAGCTCTGTGTCTTCCCTCCCTCTTTATGCATTGCCCTGTGCCTCGCTTCCATTTGACTGTTCCTGAGTTTTATTCTTTTTAATAAACTGGTAATAGCAAGTAAAGTTCTTTCCTGAGTTCTGCAAGCCATTCTACAAATTATGAAACCTAAGGAGGGGATTATGGGAACCTCCTGATGTTATAGTGGCCAGTCAGAAGTACAAGCGGACCAGACTTGTGGGACTGAGCCCTTAATCTATAGGGTCTATGCTCACTCTGGGCAGTTAGTGTCAGAACTGAATTGAAGGACACCCAGTTGGTATCTGGCAAATGGAGGGTTGGTTGGTGTGAGGAAAAACCCACACATTTGGTGCCAAACAGGGTATTATAAAAACAGATCAGAGCTGGTTAGATAATGTTGTCCTGAAATTTCACTCTTCAGTGTAATGGGCCCAAATGAAAGTGGCTACACCTTATTCCTTGGATGTTGGCCCACTGAACAGCCCATCCCTCCTTCCCGCTGCTTATCTGCAGTGTTGCTCAGCTCATGTTCCCTCCAAAACATGTTGGCTTCTCTGTCATTACCCTTTCAATAAATTCCCTCCCTCCCTCTGGATAATTTTAGTTGAAGTTATCCAGAATTTAATTCTGTTGCTTGAAATAATAATAATAAATAATAATAATACTCTCTAGCAGTTCCATGATGTTTACCATTGTTGCAAAACTCTAGTCTCCCATATATACAGGCAGTTGGGTGAAATTCTTAAGTTAGGGACAAAATGCCTTGTTATCAGTGCCTCGCCAGTGTGGTCTTGGATGAGTCATGGTGTTCAGTTGCTATAGTTACATAAATAAATAAGTAGGTAGATTCTTATTAGGTTTTACTTCGAGTGATAATAAAAACTGTATCATTATCATTTTTAGTGTCATTTGGTTCTACTCTATTTCTTGGTTTTCATGGATGTGGTTTTCGTGGATGTGGTAAGTACAGGAGAGTCATGGGGTTTTTTCCTCTGCCAAAGTAGAACGTGGATCAAAAAGTCTGACTACCACCACCCTAGAGGGGTGGTCTGCTATGTTCTTGTCCTTTGGAAATGGATCCTGAATGTATTTAAGCAGCAAAGGAGTGCACCCTTTTGCATACAAATACAAAGAAAGGAAAACAGAAGAAACCAAATGACAGGTGTAAAACCAATCTTCTGCTTAATGAGTAAGCATTCCTCATGGGTACAGTAAATAGCCAAGACACTAAGAAGAGGAGCTGCACAGATGTCATCTTCTTTATTTTGACTTAGGAAAAGGCACGGAAAGTGTAAAAGCCCCCATGGAGGCTTTCCTTCTGCAACTGTGGTGATGGCCAGTCTTAGCCAGTTGGGGCCAAGTACCATCTGAAGAGAGAGCAGATATTTTTGTGCAGCTCTGGAAGCAAAGGATTGACATAGGTGTGTGTCATGGTGGGGAATGCCAGCTTGGGCAGAGCTTCAAAGAGAATTGGAAACTACCAGTCCTTATTACAAATAAAAATAGAGAAATAGAACAGGTTTTGGTACTAGAAGCAATGGAGGCTCTAAATTGTATTTTATTTTAGTTAGAATTTTTTTTCTTAAAAGTTTAATTTGATTTTTAAAGTAATAGAGTGATTGTGAATAAGTTGCTTTATGGAATGATTTTGTCAAATTCTTGAACGTGAGAAGGTAGACTGTAGATCCAGTGTTATTGTAATGAGTAATACTGCTACGTGGTCCCTAAGCAAGCTACAGATTTCTGGGGCTTAGAAAGGGTATGGGGGCGAGGAGGGGTTGGCCCCAAACACCTTAATAAAATGGTAACAAGAGACAAAATTTGGGATTAATTATTATATTATCTTTGAACTTTGGATGGTTTCTTTTGCTGAAAACAGTCCTCTCAACAAAGGATATTTGGTTTTTCTTCTTATATTTTCAAATTCCAAATGATATTTTGGGAGTAATATTTATTTTCCATGGAATTGTAAAGACATGAGTACCAAGTAAAGCTTCACTTTTAGAAATTTGCTTTTGAAGCCAGAATTCCTTAGAAAGGTAAAGAGCTTTTTGAATAGACTTTTTGATAGATAATTTTTGTTCTTTGAGAAACAAAGTCTACTTTATTTAGGCTATATCTAAAAACTAAATTTTAAAAGCCAGGCCTTTTGTTTTTCTTCAAATAGTTTTCTTTGGTGTTCTAATTGAGCTCATGGCTTGCCATTCTCAAGCCCTTCCAACCATTTTGGAAATACCTAATTCCCTGAGTTAAAATATAATCTACTTGAAATACCTAGAATGGTTTCCATTTTCCTACACAAACCCTGACTAATAGAGTGATTATGTGAACACAGTATAGCAGGATACAGACAGAGGAGGCTAGGCATTTAAGACAGACTTTTCCTGATTTTCAATTTTGCCTAGAGACACTATGTTTACTTTCAACCAGATGGGGACAAGTTAAAACTATGTATGTAAAACATTCAAGATGGGTGTGCATACAGCTAACCCAGAACTTATGCTTATGGGTACCATTGCAATTGTACATCTATAGACCCAGATAACATTAGTCTTAATTTCAGTTATTTTGCAGACCCTGCCCTGCAAAATAACTGCAATTAAGTTTTGTCCTGGAGGATTCCTCAGCCTTGTGTGAGAGATTAGCAATGTCCAGATAGCAACGTCCAGACATTTCCAGGCTGTTTTAGTAGTTGTTTTGTTGGAGCTGGGGTGATGTGGACATCTGTTTATTAAAGAAACAAAGTGGATTACCAGGTTTGAGTAGACAGAAGGGGCTGGTGGGATGCCCACTTCTGTCATACCATCTTCATTCTTCTAGAAGTTGTTCATTCAGTTAAAGGGGATGACCTCCAATGGTATAAAGACTATTTTTTTTGATCAAGAGTGTACTAGTAACTATGATCTCTTGCCAGAATAAATTATTTTCTTTATTTTTTTACATTTCCTGTCCCTCACTGTACAAACACAAATTTCTTGATGTCAGGGACCTTTTATGTCTTGGTCACTGCTATATCCTTAGTAAAAATGATCTGTCCTTATCTATTTAAATCATTCAACAACTAAATATTGAATATGTACTGTCACTCAGCACTGGACTAGTTCCTGAGGATATAGTAGTGAAAAGACTTGGTAATATGAAAAAAAAAATCATTAGCAAGGCATCTCTTTTCAGAGTTGGGCTTTTAAAATAAACAAAAAAATCAAAAAATCACTATCTTTTTATTGTGTGCAATGTGTAATAACACTGTTGGAGACTGATAGGGTACCAGACATAGCTTTTATTTTACCTGTTAAAGGAGATTTATAGAGAACTCAGAGAGGCTCAACAGCTAAACATTTTGATTTTAGTCTAATTGGAAAATAGGATTTAATTTTATTGACAATTATAGGGGAACCATGAATGCACTTAAATTGAAATTGAAAAGTAAAATAGTAAGCCAGTTTAGTTTATTGTGATATTGTAGCTTCTCTCTGGTACTTTACATTATATGATCATATTGATAATCTTGTAGGATACATTAATTTCTGTGGTTTATTATAATGAGAATATTATACTATGTAAATTGATAGATTTAAAAGAAAAACACCTTTTCTTTGTATGTGAAAAGATCGAGCTCTTTACCTTGAAAAGGATGTAAAAATTGGGTCACCTTATTCATTTTCTTCATATTGATGGAATACAGGTCATCGAAGTGTAGCTTTGTTTGGCTCTTCTTGCTCCATTTTGACAAAGTGATAGAGAACCTAATTACTAAACTGCTCAGCTAACAAAGATGAGAGAATCGTCTTCTCAAAAATGGAAAAGCACCTTTTCAAGTGTATTGAGGGCCCATCCATTTCTGGACTTGAAAATGTCTTCCACTTAGAGCCCAGATGAAGAGGTATGTATTCAGGAGAGCAAGGCTCCTGAGCCTGGGTGTTAAAAGAAAGGCTCTGTGCTTGGCATTCTGTTTCTTGAAAAAATGCTCCCTGAGAGCAGGGGCGATGTCTCTGAAGCACTCATTATATGTTTACTGAATACGTGAATGAGAGCTTGAGTGCATCATCAGGGTAAACATCCTGCCCCTTCTCACCCTAGGTATCTATCTGCCTGTGCCTGAATTTCATATGTGATCTAGATGTGTGTTCATGAGCAACTCACTTAAATTCTCCCAGCCTCAGTTTCTCCATCTGAACAATGGAGATTTTTATATTATCTCCTTCATAGGATTGAAATGGATGGAAGTGAATAAATGAGATAATCTGTGAAAAGAATTTAACGTAGAGTCTGGCACACTGTGAGTACTCAATGAATGTCACCTGTTATTACTATTACTCAAGTGCAATGCCCACATTTAGAGACTTAGAGATTGACATTCAGAGGGACTAAGTGACTTCAGCATGGCCACATAGAACCAGAAGTAGGACTCACTTCTTACGGCTCCTAGCTCAGTTCACCTTCCCTTATATAGATGCCAACTGTTCTGGAGGTGTCTTCTTGCAATCCTAATACTGTTTCTATTAATCCACTGAGAGGTCGTAGAAATTCTATTGTCCCAGAATCCAAACCACAAATCCCAGAACTCCTCTATCACCCAGAAGGAATAAAAATTCTTTGTCAGAATGAGCTAACATTTCTGGTTCTGTAAATATGATCACTTCACTATTAACTAGTTTCACTTCAATGAATGCTGAATACACTTCTTAACTCCTAGAAGAATTTCTTTATTCTGCTTTCCATGTTCCCCTCCTTATTCCTGTAAATGTCCACATTGGCCATCTTTCTCAGTGTCTCTTCCCTCTCTGACACTTTAAAAGTTGCGATTCCTCAGATTTCCCTTCTTTTCTTATCATATATGTTCTCCTTGATTGATCTCATGCATTTTTCTAGGCCTAAATAGTTGACCATGTCCCAGTCTACATCTCTAGATCTGATTCATGCACCCTTCACTGGTATATTCATCTACCTGCTGGCTACTGTCACTTGGATATCTGGAGAGAGACAGGTCAGATGTTATCTAACCCTGTTCTTCCTGGGCACACAGAAAACCATATTTTCCAGCCTCTCCTGCATTTAATTTGGGACCAAATGAATGAACACTGGCCCCTGGATTGATGAGAGTGGGAATGATATGCACCAGTTTTACACACCTCTCTCTTCCATCCTCATGGCTAAGAAGCAACTTTCGCTAAAATGGCAGATTCATGATCTGGGAGGAGCCTGGATTCCTAAGGCATTCCTTGAAGGAGAGCTTCCCAGGAGAGCTGTTTAAACTGCATTGGGCTGTAATAGGAGCAAGGAATAAAGTTTAAGTCACTGGGTTTTGAGACTATTTGTTGCCGTAGCAGAGCTTGACCTTTCTTTACTAGTACAATGTCCCTCAGGCACCTTGAGCTCTGCATGTAAGTCTGTTTTCTACCACAATTGGTGGCACCATCCTCTATTCAGTCCCTCAACTCACAGCCCTCTAGTCCTTAACCAAATCCAATGAGCAACCAAGTCCTGTGGATTTTAACTTCCATATTTTTTCTTAGAATTATCTTTGTTGTTGTTGTTATTACCCTGATTCAGGCTCTTGCAATTTCTTACCTGCTTGTTGACTTGAATTAATTTAAAACAAACCAGGAAGTCATCCTATTAAGATACTCATTATTAAAAGTCATTTCCAGCAAGGAACTTAAGAGAATATGACAACGATGTAACAATATAGTTGATGTGTGAAAATAAGTAAATTTCCAGATCACTGATGAAGGAAGTGAGGAGCTGCCTGGGCTGTGTGCTCTGTGCTTATGAGACGTATATACAAAGAAGAAAGGAC
This sequence comes from Propithecus coquereli, assembly GCF_000956105.1. Classification (NCBI taxonomy): domain Eukaryota; kingdom Metazoa; phylum Chordata; class Mammalia; order Primates; family Indriidae; genus Propithecus; species Propithecus coquereli. The sequence continues at coordinate 2,715,952 of NW_012154729.1, forward strand.
CCCCCCCCCCTGCATAATGCACAGATAGACAAATGAGGCTTAATGCAATTAACCATGGTCACCTGGATACTTCTTAACTACTGTCTTCCACTTTATGGCTTCTTCCACTCACACATGCTTTTGATAAAGGGTCATGGGGCCAGCTGCTTACTGAGTGCAGATCAAAGCTGGAGCCATAGTCTGGCAGGGGTCTTCTTGCTAAGCTTAACCTTACGTGGGAGAGTTAGTTAGCTCAAAACATTTCTAATCACCTGTGATCTCTCCTCACATCTCCTGCAGAGTGCGGGACTATAGTTGACAGCTCCCACACTCCCCTTTCCATTTAGAGATGCTCCCTTTATAAAAACAGCTCTCATTTTTACCAACCTATATTCCCTCTCTCACAAAAAAGCGAGCCCCTCCTTGATCATTCCACTCTTGTTTAGAAATCTCTCCTGGGGTGGCATTAAGCAAGGGTCCTTCAATTTCTTTATTTCTGTGGAAGCTCTCCCTCCTCCAAACGTCAGCATTTATTACCTTTGAATATTTTTTAAAAAGGTAAATAAGCCCATATTTAAAAATGGGTTTTCCTTTAAATAATTTCTCCACAGTCTACAGCTTTGGTTTTCTGTGAAGACTAAAAAGATCCTATGAAAACCTGGAAGGGTGGCAAGGAGCATAGAGGCTGTGTTGAGGACTTTGGGTATCTTTGTGCTGAGTTTTATAGGAAAGCTTGTTATTAGTAGAGAGCTGTACCAAAATTCAGTGACTGAATTTGCCTTGCTGCACCCAGTTGGGTATTTGGGGGGCATCTCTGCACCTAGAACTGTTTTCCATAAGCATGAGGTCAGCCACACCAGTCATTCTGACTGTCACCCTTCTTCTGGGCCTTTTCCTGCCTCCTTGCTTCCTGATTCAAATGTGGACCTACCCTTGTTTCTGTTTCAGGCCTGAAGTCTCCTTATGTGTCTCCCTCCTTCTCTAGCTACACTGGCCTGATGAGGACAGAGGGACAACGATGTCATGGCAACGATAGCCATCGGGGGTCTTTTCTAAGAGCATTTGCCTTGAAAACACTATTAAAGCACTATGACTAATTGTAAGATTTTGCTCCCATTAGAGAAATTTAAGATGAGGTGAGTATAGGGATGGGAGGATGTTTTTCAGAAGAATGTTCTCTCTGAAATCCCTCCATAACCTTACCCCTATGCAGGTGGATCTTCTCCATGTAGCATGAGTCTGGCTCCATTAGCATCTCAGTATCTGTCATAGGAAAAAAGGTGTTGTGCTATTTTTCATCTCCTGAGTGTTCCTGATGTGTAAAAAGAGCAAGGACTTAAACAATGAGAACATGAAGGATGAAGCATTTCTCTGTTTTCTTCTTTTCTCTAAGGCGTACAGCCGGGTACTTTCCTACCTCCACACCTGTGCACATGCCATTCCCCGTGTCAGGAATGCCTCTCTTCCTACCCTCCCATCCATCCCTCAAGTGCTGCTCCACTCAGGAGGCTCTCCTTGGTCTGTCTCTCCAGCTGCAATTACAGCTTTTCTTTGTTTATGTCTTGACTACAACACTTAGCAACACTTTGCATTTTTGTAATCTCTAGCGCACTCAGGGACAATAAAATCCTGACACTCGGCAGAATTTTGTGAGGTGGGCTACTTATGTCACTTTACAAGCTCTCTTGATCACTGCAGTCAGATCCCCGTCCCCCTTCCCCCACCATTTAGATTTCTGTGTATAACAATATCTTAAAGGGGCTCTTTATCCTGGGACTTTATGAAGATAATAAAAATGGTAGCTGCTTTAAATTATTTTTGAAACAAAATGTGGTGTAAATAAGTAAATAATAACTGAACCTATGCTGTGTGTGGAGTTGGAAGGCAAAATTATTTATAAATAGGGAATTGTACATTATATATGGGAGGATTCTGATGTTGGCCAATTTTCTCTTCACTAAGGAATTGATGAAATGCTTAATAGTGTGGCCAACAGAAAGGTTTCTGTGCTGTTCCAGGGTTTTTTTTTTCTCTTTGTATTGTGCAAGTTCTGCTGGCTCTTGGATTCTTTCTGTGTGTACCTCATTGTTTGATCCCACATCTGCACTTAGATGTTACTGTCTTCTACCAGAGCTCTTAATGCTATTTGCAGAAAACTCATAGTCCTTGATTTTTCCTTTGCTCTCATGTTCTGCAAAATCACCCCACTTTGCCCTTTCTGTGCTTTGCTTTTTCTGCAGAGGTGGGAAGTTCCCCCTCCATGTCCTTGGATTACAAGAATAACTTCTTGATTGGGCTTTAAGCTGAAATGTTGATTCTTCCTTGGGGTGCTGCTCTATTAGCTAAGATATACCCACTTCTTGTTCCTCAGGATATTTTGAGGTGCAGCTGCCAGGGGCATGACTGCCTATTCACTCTACACCCAATCTCTGGTGGAGCTCATCCCGTGGTGGTATTTGTGTCTGTGCCTTATCTCCTCCACTAGACTATAACCTCTTGAAGATGTCAACAGTATCTCATTCGATTTGTTCCCTCCAGGGCTCCTTGCAGTCTTGCATAGGGCAGATGTTCATGAAGTGCTTAATGGATTGAATTGTATTAGCTGTTATTCCGAGTGCACAAAAATGGGTGCTGAAGCTCCAAGAGCCTCAGTTCACCTCACGGGGTTACATGGAGATACTGTCATACTTAGTTTATGCTCCCCAGCTGTCCCCGGGTAAAGTCAATGCCCACTAATACCGAGCTTCTGCAGTGGAGAGAAAACACATTTTCACCTAAAGGATGATCAGTTCCTTTTCTGCTGTATATCTTAGTGATCATAAAGCGAGGAGACCCCTGGGACTCTATTCTATTTAGGCAAAGGCAGGTGTGCCGGGGAGCTTTGTATTTGTACACAAACACAGAAAGCAGGGCTTATTTTTGCAATTACTTGAGAAGGCTGCCCATGTTTTCCAGCATGTAAATTAGGACTTGAAGGAAAACATCTAATTGCATTTCACTCCAACTAATTGCCAACTCAAAATTTCAGATTAGTGTGCACACCATACTTAATTTTTTTGTTGCTGTTATTAATAACACACTTAGCTCGGTAAGAAGAAAAATAATGAGCTGGAATTAAAGACTCGAGGGCTGCCCCACTAAGAAAATGCCTTGGGTCGTGTGGTAAGGCAACTATGAGATATGTCTCAAAGCCATGGCTGATACTCCAGACAAATATTGCCTGGGTATTGTGTTTCTCTGTGGGTTTGCCAGTAAAGGTTAGAGAAGATATAATAGAGATGGCATTTGGAGTCATTGCCTGTGTTTTGCCACTAGGAGGGGCCATGGTTACAACCATGGATGTGTCCTTGACTTGAATTACACCAGTAGCCTTTCCGGTATGAAAAACAAAACCTACTTAAAAGAGCTTTTTTTTGTTCTTGTTGTTTTTTAAAAAAAATGTGCTTCACATCCACAAAGAATGGTATGGTCTTTTGTGAGTAATATAAACATACTGTGATATCCTTGTGTTATTAAACGAACATTACAAAGCATGACAGAATCACAGTCACACACAAAATATAAGGACAAGCTACAATGTTGACTGGAAATAAAAAAGGAGAAGCTTTTTCACATGTTGTCACGAAAAGGTAACTGGCAGCTTCAGAATTCTCCTGTTTTCTCAGCAAGAGTTATTCTCCAAAGGACACAATGAACTTTTTGTCCTTCCAAACACAGAAGTCAAAAAATGTATCCTTGAAGCTCAATTTAGCAGTAGCAGGTTTGCAAATCTATTTACCATTGGGGAGACTTTATTCAAAGATGGTTAGTTCCGGGGTTTCTACACGAAGGAGCAAAAGGGAGCTGGATGGACTTTGGAAAAGCATGTGAATTAAATAATGTCCCCCCCTCATCACTCTTTTGCATTCATCCTCTACCATCCTTTCACGGGCATCTGTCTGTGCCAGGCACTGGTGCTAGATGCAGCGGCTACCCCAGGGACAGGGCTCTGCAAGATCCCTACCATTGCATTTCCAGACAGGTGGAGAGCAGATGTTAAAAAAATAGACACAGGTAAATGTATCCTGAAAAATTGTGTTAAGTGCCCTGGAGGAAACGTATGGGGATTGATTAAGACCACAAAAGTTGCACCTAATTGAGATGCAGAAGGCTTAAGAAAGCCTCTCCCAAGAAATGACATTTAAGCTGAAAGCTATAGGACAGGTAGTGGTTAGCCAGAGCAGGGGGAATAGATCTTTCCAGACAGATGGAAGGACAGGTGTGAAGGCCCTGCAGTTTGACACATTGCGGGGAGTGGAGGACAGCTTGTGGGGTTGGAGCTCGGTGACTGAGGGGTGAGTGATTGAATGAGGCTGGGAAGATCGGCAGAGGCAGGACCACACAGGGGCCTGTAGACCGTGGAAAGGAGTTTAGATTTTATCCTTGAAGCAATAGAAATCCACTGAAGGGTAGAAGCAGGGAAGTGATGAGAGTCAATTTAAGGAGATGGCAATGTAGAGAAAGGACAGGAGGATGGCTGGAAGAAAAGCCAGGAGACCAATTGGGAGGAATGCCCATGGGCTTGGTGAATGTGCTGGCCATTTGCCTGTTTGTTTTCTAGTCCATTCTCCACCCTTTTCATGCAGAACAAGGTACATTTCCCAAACTCCCTGGCCAACTTGTTTTTGTGTGGGTTGAACCAGTGGGAGGCAGTGGAGAGAGACTGGAGAATGAGAGAACAGGAGAAGCCGTCTTTCCCCTTGTCTCTCCCTGCTTTGTGGAGCATCCTGGCTGGTCCCCTTTGGTGTCAGTTGCTTCCAGATGGACCCACGGGACAGTCCCATTGTCTGTGGTCCCAGATCCTGCTGGGCACTCTTCATGGTTCCCACTTATACCTGGCTTCCCTGGTCCTTGAACTTTAGCAATACCATCTCCTTCCGAGATTCTTCCAGTGGCTCTCTGTGGACGCTAATCTCTGGGTTGCATCATCATTCCCCGATTGGCTTTTCAGCTCTTTGGTTACCTTTGTAACTAGTTCTCTCTATTAAATGCCCTCTACTCAGAGATTGTACTTTATCTTCCTGCCTGGATTTTGACTGATAGAATGAACCACAACTGTAGTTCAAACCCTAGGTAATAGCAGTGCAGGAAGAGCAAATGTAGGGATTTGAGATGGTTACTGGAATGCTGTGCGAACTGAGTGAAGACAGTGGAAAAATGGGATAGATCTGCAAGCTCTACGTAGAGTTTCCTGGCACCCTGAGCAGGATTTATTAATCTCCGGCCAAGTTTGTCTGGCATTAACTTGACTAAGGAAAACAAATGACCACTGGATCACCTCCTACACACCACATATGTGCCCTGAAGCACATTAGTGGTCACGAAGTAGTCAGCAATTGGAGTCAAGCTAATATCACTTCACCCACACACTGCCACCTTTACATTCTAATTTGTAGAGCTGAGGTCTAGATAATATTCCTGGGACTGCAGCACAAAGTTTGCATAAAACCCTGTGCAAGAGTGTGTCCCTAACATAAGGAAGGCATGCTTTTTCTTTGGTAAGAGTCTCATGCTCTACCAGAGCTACCCCAGTGCTCCAGTTTTTCTTTGTTAAGAAATGATTTTACCCAACTGTTTTCCTAGCTTTTCTTTCCTTTTTCTTAAAAGATCAGTAGGCTTTCTTGTCTCTTTTGCTTTTTAAAAGCAGTTTTCTAGAAATTACCATCTGTTCTTCTGATCCCTACTCCTCCTTGGATCTCTGGGCCATTACCCCAACTGGACCTCTTGTTTGTGTGGACATACTGCCCTGACCCCCTTTTCGCTTTGTTGAATTGAACCACCATAGGACTTAGGAGTCTGTGACACCATGGGTGTGTGGGAAACAGTGGGACAGAGCAAAGCAGCAGTGACTGTCCTGCAGTGGCCTGTGGGCTAGCTGTGCTCATCAGGATGGTGACAAGAAAAGCTGCTTCTCTGGATCTTCCTTTGGTTATCTCAGGTTTCGGTGTAAACTTTTCAGGAAGTTTTTAGGAGTTTCTCTTAGACCATATTTACGTGGCCCCAGCGTCTGGAAATAACTACTAAGAGATTAATAATGTGTGTGGGTGTTGTTGGGATATTGCAATGGTTTCAAGGCTCCTGGGTTTATGAAAGGCTTCCTTCTTCCCTCCTTCCCTCCTTCCCTCTCTTCCTCCTTCCTTCCTTCCTTTTCTTCATTCCTTTACTCCTTCCTTTCTATATCCATTCATGCAGTAAGAATTTTGAACACCCATCGTGTGATTATTAGAGACAAATGCCAAGTGCTCTGAAATATATGAAAATATAAGACAAAGTTGGTCTCAAAGGTTGGATACTATATAGACTCACACATCTGAAAGATGAATAGCAATGGTAGGGTAGACATAAGGTTAGAAATGAGGGGATGCATATTTTACCCTTAGTGATGCTTTTTATTAACTGTGATCTTGGACAAGTTACATAGCCACCGTAAGTCTCAATTCATCTATAGTATTGAAAGGATTGAACTAAAAAAAATCTCTTAAGTCTCATCATTGTTCTATGATTAGTGGGCACAGTTATGAGTAATCTAGAGCAGTGGTTCTTGAACGTTTTGATCTCAGGATTCCTTTATACTCTTAAAAATTCTAGAGGATCCCAAAGAGCTTTTTTTAAATGTGGATTATATCTCTTGACATCTATCATATATTAATAAAATTTGAACCTGAGACATTTAAAAATATTTATTAATCCACTTTAAAATAACAATAGTAAGCTCATTACCTATAGGCATACAATCATTTTCATGAAAAATAACTATATTTTTTGGCCAAGTGCTCACGTTTGCATATGACTTACATACTGTACTTTGACTTGGCCACATTTTAGTCAGCTTCTCTCCTCCCCACAGACCCCTAAACTTTGGCTTGCCCCCATGTTTGAACAATCCCTGAAGTGCTAAGGCACAGAACAGTCCTCCTGAGAACGGGCTGACCACACAATGATGCTTCTTGTTGGAGCATCTGATTTTCCCACCTGCTCACCCCACCACTTTGCCCTCCTCCCCCCAGAACTGCCTATTTCTCCCTACATTCAAAAAGCCTTCCTTTTGTGTTTGATTTTGAGACACTTGCAAGTCCCGAGGTCAAAGCATTGTCCTTATTCCAACAGTCTTTTCAAATAGTCTCTCTTTATCTAAGCCCAGTTTTGTTTTCAGTTGGGGTTTTCAAAATAAAAAACACTGACTGAGAAGAGTGGCATTGTTTTGCATGTTTGCCATTCTCCTTCATGCCTGGCTTACTGTTGGCCTCTGCATTTCATCTGTGGTGATATGTTGCTTTGGTTGAAGTATGTGGAGAAAATCTGGCCACGCATGCTGTGTCATTGGAAAGAAGGACCACGCCTCCCTGGCAGGGTGTCAGGATCCCCCAGACTACACTTTGAGAACTGCTCTTCTAGAGATTTGGAGGAAGGAAAGAGCCAGATGTTGAGCTGGATTCTACAGAATAGATTTCTTGTGCTTTATAGAAGGACAAATAGAAGTTAGAGAGGGAAATCTCTAGAAAAGAGCCCAAGTTACAAGAAGGTGGACTTCAAGATGCAGCCTTCGACAAGAGCCATAAGGAAGACATTGAGTTGGCCTGAAATGGCCCTTATGGTGTAGCAGAGAAGCTGGCCCTTTACAAATAGGACCATTTTAAAACAGATGAATTTTTTAGCCAACATACTGACTTTTTTTTTTTTTAAATTCAACCTCCATGATTTTTCACAGTTGCAGGGTATATTGTGTATAATTGCATGGCAAGAAATTGTGATCATGTGAAGTCTTCACACAAGGCTCAAGGATTCAATGGTATTTTATGGTAGGCAGAATAAACATGACCCCTAATCATCTCTTGCTCTTGTCTTTTTGTTTTTGGAGACAGAGACTTGCTCTGTCACCATGGCTAGAATGTAGTGGCATCATCCTAGCTCACTTCAACCTCAAATTCCTGGGCTCAAGTGATCCTCCTGCCTCAGCCTCCCGAGTAGCTGGGACTACAGGTGCACACCACGCCTGGATGATTTTTCTATTTTCTGTAGAGACAGGGTCTCACTCTTGCTCAGGCTGGTCTTGAACTCCTGAGCTCAAGCAATCCTCCCACCTCAGCCCCCCAGAGTGTTGGGATTACAGATGTAAGCCACTGTGCCCGGATCACCCCTTGCCCTGTACAGCTCCCTCCTATTGAGTGTGGGTGGAACCTGGGACTATGATAAGATATTACTCCCGTGATTATTTATGGTCTATGATGAAAAGAACTTTGCAGATGTAATGAAGGTCCCTAATTAGCTGAGTTAATCAAAAGGGCCATTATGGGTGGGCCTGACCTAATGTGGTGAGCCCTTAAAAAGCACAGTGCAGGTGGCTTCTAGAAGATGAAACTGGACCCCAGTTGGCAGTCAACAAAAGAACAGGGGCTGCAGGCATGCAATTGTGAGGAGCTGAATCCTGCCAGCAACATGTGAGTTTGGATAAGAACCCTAAGCTCCGCAAAGGAACCCACCCCAGCTCACACCTTGATTTCTGTCTTATGAGACTCTGAGTAAAGGACCGAGCTGAGCTGTGCCTGGACTTCTGATCTATGGAAATAGTGGGTGAAATAATAAACGAGTGTTGTTTTAAGCTGCTAATTTTGTGGTGATTTGTTACACAGCCATAGAAACATAATACATATTCCAATAAGCATTTGTATGTTTAATGGCCTATCTTAACCGAACCTTGGAACCTTCCTGGAGTTTCTCATAACTATGAATCACAAGGACAACACAAGAGAGCAGGTAATGATCAAAACAATTCTGCAGCATTACTGTATAGGGACCCACATAGGTTGTCCCTCTCAAGTGACTTACTGGTATTGTTTTAAAAAGTCACTTAGAAGAGTCATTGTTTCAATTTTCCTTCTTAATCAAGCCTTATTCATTCCTTTTCTTCAAATATTAAATAAGCATTTTTCTTTGAAATGCGGTTACCTAATTCTTTCCCACATTTTTTTCCTATGTAATACTTCTGCCTCCTCGTTCTAAGTCATGTTCTTTCTGTTCCGAACTCCTGGTCTCTCGGTTTCTTCTCTTTTTCCTTATGAGCCACCCTGCACACAGTGTTGACAGTGACCTTTAAAAAATGAAACCAGAGGCCAGGCCAGGCTCATGCCTGTAATCCTAGCACTTTGGGAGGCTGAGGCCAGAGGATTGCTTGAGGCCAGGAGTTTAAGACCAAGCTGGGCAATAGCGAGACCCCATCTCTACAAAAAATAAAAAAAAAAATTAGCCAGGCGTGGTTGTGTGCGCCTGTATTCCCAGCTGCTTGGGAGGCTGAGGCCGAAGGATCACTTGAGCCCTGGAGTTGGAGGCTGCAGTGAGCTATGATGATACCACTGCATTCCAGCCTAGGTGACAGAGCAAGACCCCATTTCAAAAAAAAAAAAAAAAAAGAAATCAGCTGACCAGATGAAGTCATTTCCCTATCAGAAGCCTGTTACGAAATGAATGTTTGTGTCCCTCCCAGAAGTCTATGTTACAGTCCTACCCCTAAATTTGACTATATTTGGAGATAGGGTCTTTTTGGAAGTATTATAATGAAGGTTAAATGAGTTCATAAGGGAAGGGCCTTATGTGATAAGAAGAGACACCAGAGACTTTCTCTGTCTCCCTGTGCACATGCCAAGCAAAGGCCATGTGAGCACATGGTGAGAAGGTGCTTTCTATGAGCCAGAAGGAGGGCCCCCGCCAGGAACTGAACTGGCAGAACTTTGACTCTGGACTTCCCAGCCTCCCGAACTGTGAGAAATAAATGTCGGTTGTTTAAGCCACCCAGTCCATGGTATTTTGTTATGGCAGCCAGAGCTTACTGGCACAAAGCTTTCCAGGAACTTCCTGTTACTCCCCGAGTGACATCGGGGCTCTTTGTCTCAGCCCCCTCTCTGGCCTCGTTGTCCCCCTTTTCTCTCCATTTCTCTCACACTGGCTTACGTTGGGTCCTCAAACATGCCGAGCTCTTTCCCACTGCACCCTTCGCTTTCAGGTTGGCCTTTTCTTGGAACATTGAATTCCTCCAATCTTAGCTCAAATGTTAGTTCCTCAGAGAAACCCTTTCTTAGTAGAATTCTGCCTCTCCTAAATACATTGTTTTAAGGCATGGAATTGTTCTCCATCTCTTGAAATAATGTACTTGTTTGGTTGTTTACCTCTTGTATGACTTCTGTACTAGACTGTGAATTCCATGGTGGCAGGGACACATCTGGTTTATACACCACTGTCTTGCCTCACGGTGCGTAGCTGATGCTCAACAAATATTTGTTGAATGAACAAAGAGCTGATCTCTGAGGAGTCTTGGTTTTTGCTGTATTGCACGTAGGCCCAGGAAGCCAGAGCACCACGTCCTGCACCTGACTCTTTCCTTGGCTTTCTGAGTACCTTGGGGATGACCTTGGCTATTGACAAGGGTTCCAGCTTTCAGGAAGCTGGCAATGCATGAAATGTGTCTTTTTTTTTTTTTTTAAACATGCTAATTATCCATGTTGAAGACAATGGACAATGTATGGCGTGGTTGGTTTTCATATAGTTCAATCACCTTAACAGCTTATGGTGTAAAACCAGCTAGATAACATTTACAGTGAGTAGCTTCCTATTCCATGGTGATCTCCTTGAAAATAATCTAAAAATATGATATAAAAATATTATATCGAAGGGTTTTTCATTCATCCTAATTTCTCTTTGGTTTCCCAAGGCCAGTTCTTATGGCCCTGGATAATAACACTTCTTTTTCAAAAACTTCATTTCCATATTTCTTACTTAATGCTTCTTAGGGCTTTTAAAAGTCCACCTGAAAACACATTTCTCTCCGAAAGCATTTTTGTTTTTTTAAAATACAGACTGCAAGTATAGGGTTTCCTCAGTATAAAAAAGTGCAGGGAAAGAAAAAATACCAAATTATTATCTTTATATATCATGTGTTTTTTCTTTCTGGTAACAAAAAGAGATATATTGGATTCTCCTTCTGCACTGTCTTTGCTTGAGGGAAAGATGCACTCTCTCCCCTAAATCACAGTTGAGACCTGCCTCATATATTCTCCTAATTACTAAATATTCTCTTTAATAGGCTTCCTTTCTCATTAGACATTTCTCCACTACGAAGAGGCATGTTTCCAGAGCACTCAGTGAGGCCTAGGTAGCTGATTTAGGGTTTTAGCCGCATCCTGCCTACTAACATACGTGACACAAATATTCTCTCTGAAGTGCAGGAGAAATGCTGCTCAGGGTGCTGTCCCACTGAGCCTTCAAGGCTCAGTTCAATCCCACCTTCTCCACAAAATCTTTTCTGCCTGTATATGTCCACCTGTGCATGTAAAAATCAAATGCCTATAGGCACCAAAGAGAAACATGATTTTGTGATTTGGGGAGATACGAGGCAGTCATGAGTGGTGGGGCCTGTGGCAGGAAGTGCTGGACTTACCCAACAATACTCAGCTGTTTTCAAAACTCAGGTGGCTGGCTGGATTTGGCCCTCAATGATGAGAATAATTTCTATTCCACAGCATTTACTAGACTTAACCTACTTGCCCCTTAGTATTCATTCTGGCATCTTAAATTTCTGGACCACCACCTATAGGTGGATTTCTCAGCTACACCATAATAACTGCGAGGAAAAGGATTTTGCTCACGTTTGTTGCCTGAAATGGAATTGGCTTATGGAGCTGTCCCAGTGCTACCATAGGCCTGCAGCAGATGCTCACTGATTTTATGTTTATTGGTTGCCTGATTCGACATATTGGTGCACATGTGCGTATGCTGCACTATGGCTGCCTCCAGCTTGCTGCAGTGCAACTTTTCCCTGAGTGTGTTCTGCTTAATGAGGGGCTGCCAGATAAAGAGTTCCACTGTCAAATAATTTTGGGAAAAGCTGAGCTTAGCAAGGTTAAAGTTTAATAGTTTCCTTTACTGCAGGATTTTTTTTTTTTATAGCCTTGAAATGTACATGAGCACCATGCATTTTTAAAAGGGGTATGATAAGAGACTGTGATTGGCACGCTCAACCCCATTCCACCTAAAAACTACGTTTCCCATACTCCCTTGCAACTGGGGCTCTGAAAGAGAATTCTCTTCTGCCAATTACATGCATTTGCATGAAATTTGGAAAGTGAAACGTGAGATACAGGCAATTTTTCTGCCATTTCTAATGCTGGTAATTGAGGTCATTGTTTATAGGCAGTTTTGGCTTTGTCATGTGACAGTAGCAGCTTCCAGACTTCTGTATTTCTGCTATGGTGATGGATTCTTGAGCTGAATAGCCTGGGGCAGCCCCTGACTTCTGCTCCTACAGCCTTTCCAAAATTTTGTAATCACCAAATTTTCCTGCATTAAATTCCTCTTCTGCTTAAACACTTACAGTAGTTTCTGTCTCCTGCACTGAAACTCCACTGATACAAAAGATATACAATGTGAAATGATTTTGTTTTCATGGCATTACTGTCAAGACAAAACAAATTTTGGGAATTTGTCTATGGAAAGAACACTGAAATCAATATCACAAGGTCTGCGTTAGAGTTGTGAGTTCACCACTTACTAGGTTGGGGAGGTGACATCCCTTTGGAGCCTTGAGTTCCTCTTCCTTTTTTGAAATATAAGGACAATAATTCCTGCACTCCAGACCTCATAGGGTTGTCAAATGAGAATCAAACGAGATGATGAATATGAAAGTGGTCTGGAAACTGTAAATTGTTATAGAAATGCGAGGTAGCATCATTAGTCATGCTGCCATCTATGAAAATGAATGTTAGATTCATAATGCCAGAACGTCATTCTCATAAGGATTGCCTGAGTAGTCTATGGTTCCGTGAAACATTGGGGGTTTGATAGATTAATCAGTTGGAAGCAAAAATACCACCAGCCTTGCCGAATAGACAATAAACCAAAGGCAACATTGCCCAGCTCCCAAGGTGGCCTCTTTAACAATGGCTGAACACAGACATCTATCTCCTCCAAATTAAAGCCTTTGGGGGGAAAAATCTTTGTGGAATCTTTTACATTCTTCAAAATAGACCAAAGGACATGTGGCAAAATATTTTCTTCATTTGATTTTCTGTTGGTGAGATGGGTCCTTTCATTGGCAGGTTGAGTACAAACAACCCCCACAGTCTGCTCCAGTAATTTCCAGAACATGATTTACATAAATTTAACTTTGTAATCTCATGGTTATATTACCGCATTAAAATGACAAATAATGTGACACGTGATGCAGTTTCCTATGTTGATATGGCAGCTGACTGTTTGCCAACAGCTGCTCAATTGGAGATGTCTACTCTCTCTTATCATCCTTTCCTTCCTTAGGATTTGAATATTCAGTAACTATCTTCAATTCTGGTCTGTTAGAAAAATTCTCTCTTTTAGAAAAAAGAGAAGTATACCCCTTTACTTCACAAACAGAATATCTGAAATTAGTGAGTGGCTATAATTGCTTCATTTATGATTCTTTGAAAGAACTCACCTTAATGTAAGCTTTTCAACTCAACAAACCTCCGTGCACATCTAACACATGAGGTCCAGGATTTTAGAGAGGCGAGAAGGTATTCTAGAAGTTATCTAGTTCAAATGCCTCCTTTTGTTTTCACCTCAATCTAAAATCTTATGCAGTTAGATATTTTGCCTGCAATAAATAGAAAATAAATACCACTGTTAGACTATAGACTTTTTGAAGCAGAAATTATGTCTGTTCCCCCATCTCACTACCTATTATGTACTAGAGTATGTTCAAGCCACCAGGAACACACTGTTGTACTCTTACAGTACTTTTTCTTTTTTCTTTCGCTTTTTACATTGAAATTATATGTTTAGTGTCTGTTTGCTTCTCTGGACTGTAAGCTCCATGAGGGCAGGAACCTCATCTCCTTTGTTCACTGCTGTATTTTTCATGTCTAGGGCAGTGCGTTGAGCATAGTAGTTGCTCAGTAAATGTTTATTGAATGACAAGGACCCTTTTAGGATTGTGTCTTCTATGCCTTATATCTGATTTGGCTCCTGCTGCTCCCTACCCTACCTGTCAATTACTCTGGCAAGGTTGCCAGTGACTTTTGTAGAGTCAGTTTCAGCTTCTTCTAATGCTTACAAGACCACTGTATTGCATTTGGCCCTAATATTAATCCATGAGCCCCTCAGTCTAAGGTAGGGATTCTACCAGATGTTGGAGGGTAAAGCCCTTCGTGGGCTTAAAGCTGATTTAGGGAGCAAGAACATGTACATGACCGGATGAATAATTCTACAAGTCAGAAGAAAACTAAGAACCACATCGATGCTACAGAAGTTCTATAAAGGAAGTAATTGCTGAGAACCAAGATAGTTGGGGGAAAACCAAGACAAAATGGAACTTGAACAAGGTCTTACAAAATGGATAGGGTTTAAACAAGCAGAGAGAAGATAAAGAGGTAAGGAAAAGCTCCCGGCATCATTTTGAGTAGGACTTGTAGAATATAATGTGGGAGAGATGAAATTTGACCTTACAGAAAACACTGACTTCAGCAAGGCTGAGTGATGAAATTTTAACCTGTGCCCAATAAAAAATGATCAAAGGCATGAGAAGCAGAGGTGTGTAAGCTCATGCAAAGCCGTATGTTGGACAGAACACGGTGGTAGTGGTGGGAAGTTTATCCACCATTAATATCTCCTCTCCAATTTCTTTATTTCCAATTTATAATTCCAGGTTGTTTTTTTCCCCCTTTAACAAACAGCCTCAACCTTCTCCCACCTTAAAAACTACCACCCACTCAACCAACCAAATCAACAAACACTTCATAACCCTCATCTCCCTTCAGCTATTTTTCACCCTCAGTCAAGTTCTTGAAAGAATGGCTCATGTTCTCTACATCAATTTTTCTGCTTCTTACTTACTCCTTAGTCTACCACAGTCTAGCTTCTGTCTTAAGCACTGAAATGTCTCTTGTCAAGGTCACTTAGGAGCTTCTAACTGTTAATTTAAAGAGGCATTATTCAGTCCTTATGTCACTTGATCTTGCTGTAGCATACAATCCTTTTGTGCCCTTTTTTCTTTCAAAAACTCTCTTTCTTTGGCTGCCAGGACACCATTCACTCCTGGTTTTTGTTATACATCTCTTATCTCACTCAGGGTTCTTTTTCTTCCACACGTCTTTTAGATATTGCCATTTTTCATAACTCTCTTCCTGGTCCTTTTTCCTTCCTTTATGGTCCATGCAACTGTGGAACAGTCCAGTGGAAATGGGGTCTGAGCTTGCGATGAAGATTTGGGGGCCAGTTAGCATATAAGGCCCAAGTGGAGGCATAGGATTAGGTGAAAATATGCACACTGAGAACCAGCCCAGGGAAACTACATTGAAGAGTGAGGAGGAGGAAGAGCAGGCTGTGAAGAAGTTGGAAATGGGGCACCCAAGGAAGTCAGGGAAAACCAGGAAAAAATGTTCAAATGGAATTCCAGGAAGGAGAGTTTCCAGAATCAGAGACTCCTACAGATAGAATAAATAAAGAAAGAACTGAACTTGGGAAAAGCTCATAAGTGAGGGCAGTGTCCATGTGGTAGAGACAGAAACTAGGTGTTCATGGCTAGCTTAGTCTATTTAGTGTTGCTATAACAAAATACCCGAGACTGAGTAATTGACAAAGAAAAGAGTTTTATTTGGCTTATGACTCTGGTGGCTGGAAAGTCCAGGAGTGAGCAGCTGCATCTGGTGAGGGCCTCAGTCTGCCTCCACTCATGATGGAAAGTGGAAGGGGAGCTGACACATGCATAGAGATCACAGGGTGAGAGAGGAAGCAAGAGAGTGAAACCAAGAAAGCCAGACTCATTTTAACAACCCACTCTCTCAGGAACTAATCCGTTCTTGCTACCACCAGAGTGAGAACTCACTCATCCTAGTGGTAGAGCATTAATCTATTCATGAGGAATCTGCTCTCAAGACCCAAACACCTCCCACTAGGCCCCACCTCCCAACATTGTCACATTGGGGATCAAATTTCTTTCACTTTCTAAAAATGATGCGTAATAGATGCACACAGTTTTGGAGTACATGTGATAATTTAATACAGTTATGTAATTTGTAAAGATCAAATCAGTGTACTGAAGATATCCATCACCTTAAATATTTGTCTTTTGTTTATATTAGAACCATCCCAATTCTTTTCTTGTAGGTAGTTTGAAACATACAATAAATTTTCATAAACTATGGTCACCCCACTGATCTATCTAACACTAGGTCTTATTTCTTATGTCAAACCATATTTCAACATGAATTTTGAAAGGGACAAACTGTACATAGCAATGGGCTTGTGTGTGAATAGGGATGGGGGTAATGAGAAAGTAGAAACTGCTAGTGTGGCCTGCCCCTTTTAGGATTGTGACAGTGATGAAAGAGAAGAATTGGGTGATAGAAAAAGGGGCATGGTGTATTTAAGATGGGAGAGACTTGCTATCTCAAGTACTTTGGGCAAAGTGAAAGGTAAAAAGCAATTAATTTTACATATCACCAAGTTTACAACTAGTCAATAGACGTGGACAGAAAGCATAGAGATCGATATTAGGGAAAGCAGAGTGTGTGAGATTCCAAATTTTCTTGTGTTGCAGGTTCATTTCTATTTTTTAAGTTTAATATATGTCTGGTGTTTCATTTCATCTCTTCACAGCAGTATATCATAATATAATTTTTTCCTTGATGTGAGTATAAATGGAGATGCTAAGGCATATTTATGTATACAGGGTCATGTCTAGGTGTATGCACTAAATATTAATATTCCAATATCTTCTTCCCAGCTCAAGATCCATGCAAGAAATGCATTTTTCATAGCAATGAATTTTTTTCTGAAGTGCAAGGCTATTTGAGTGGTCCCTCTGTGCTTAGAGAGAGAAGTATAGTTATTATTATGTTTTCATGCAGAAGACACATTATTTGGAAAATGTGGTTAGTGCAGGAGGTAAGTTCTATATTTGATTTTTGATCTATTCAGAGACACGATACCCAAATCCAGTAGATACTGGTGTAGCACAGACTAATTGAAGCCCTGCACTGTTGAATTTAGTTTGTTTTTGCTATCTTCTATTCTCCCTTCTCACAACAACATTCTGGGTTTCCTCTGGGACATCACCCTTCTCTCCTCAGTGAGTATAGATAGGTTGAGACTGACTTTATTGTTGGCTCCAAAGCAAAGCTTATGACCCAAGCCAGGAAAATCTGAGCACTTAACTTCCTTGTCCACAATGCCTGGTTCAGAGGTAGCCCTGTGACACAGTCTAGGTCAAGGAAGGGCCCTATTTGGACTTTGGATACAATTATGGTGAAGGACCTCTGTGACTGTGAAGATTTTAGTCTGGCGCTGTAATCTGCCATTTTGTCCCCTCAAGGGAAGTGGCAACCTGAGGATAAAGTTAACACAAATGAGAGCACAGCCAAGAGATGCAGAGAGCTGGGCTCCTGATGACATCAGTTCAGTTTTTGCCTCTAAGACATATCTAAAGCACTGGCCCTACATTTTTTTATTCATGCAAGCCAATAAATAACCTTTTGTGTTACATTTCTTCTCCCTGCAGTTGCAAGAACCCTGACAAAAACACCCACTTGGTGCCACATTCACATATGTGACCTTATGCAATTCCAATCCTGCTGGGTAAGGATTATTAACTTCATTTTATAGATAAAGGTCACAAAACTGCTAAGTGACAGAGTCAGGATTGAAAACAATTAAGTCTTATGCTTGATCCAATGCACCATAGCTCCTTCCTCTGACATGTCTCTTTAAAGTTTTTTCTAGGAGGAATTTACAGTGTTGAGTGCTATTGCCTTATTTTACCCTACTGAACTTACTATTAAGGTAATGGTGAGCACTTTCTCTAATTTAACACTTAACTCTGCCCTTGGTTCTAAATTTAGTTTATTTATACTCCCTATGTCCTTTATTTCTTCTTCCTCTCCATATATGAGTAATTTTTTTCTAGACCCCTATTAAAGTTAATAGACTCAAGAGATAACTATTAATATGATATCCTGTTCTCAACTTAAAGCACTGTTCCTCAGCCTGCCACTATATATTGATTTGACTCTAATATATCTTATTCGAAGGCAAAGCATAATAGATGATGACTCTTAGCACCTAGTACAGTGTGTAGCGCGTAATAGACCCTCAGAAGCATTTGTGGAATAATTGCTTGAGAACCTAGAGTATGCAACAAAACAATTTACCTATTGCGCTCAGGGATGGTTCTTTTGCCATTTTGCCCAAGCCATTCCTTTGTTCCACCTGACCTGATAGTCTTACCTTTAGTTTTTCTTTTGTGTGTCAAACAATGACAGTGACAATGTGTGCAAATGTCCACACAAGCGGGTTTCAGAGAACCTAGGTGAGAGATTCCTGTTCTCTTATTTAGTAGCTATTAAATAATCTCAACAAAATTACTCAGTTTTCTGAGACTTTTCTTCAAATAGGTTGTTTTGAAGATTAAAAGAAATAATGGATACGAAGGCTCCATTCAAATATTAATTATTGGCACATCAGACACACTAGTGGGAAGGCAAGGGAGAAAGGAATAGGATTTGCTTTATTGCAGTTACAAATCAAGCTGAATCAGCACATCAGAATAGCTGGAAAGTGCAAAGGAAAATAGAAGGAATACAGGAAAAAAGAGTTTTGTTTTAATCCCCTCTGGCACCTTTTACATATAGTATGTTAATGATCTGTTTTGCCCCCTTGAATTTAAGCTCCTTGGGGGCAGGGATGGATTGATTGAATGGACACCAAAAGCCATTTGTCAAAGGAATGGAAAATTGGAGAAGAAAAAAAAAATCAAGTTTAGGAGCCTGCAAAGAAGGGAGGGGAGCAAGAATCTAGAGGATGAGGATTATTGAGAAGGGGGATAAGGGCTATAAAAAAGACAGTATCTTTAAGAATATCCAGGGTCTGGAGTGGGGAACAACCTTCTCAGATTTATTCTCCAAGTAAACTTTTTTTTTTTTTTTTTTTTGCTTTCAACAAACCTTATTGTAAAAGCCACCCTAAATATCCTTTACAATTCAACATTTCTCCCGTGTAACAAGGCGTCCCCAGCACAAAATGGTGGTGATATAATTGCCATAATATTCCAAGAGATAGGACACCTCCAATCTTGTGTCTCTTCTAGTAGGCTTGGTACTTTCTGCACACAGAGGACACCGTGACACCCCTGTGCCGTCATCTCATGTCCTTTCTCATTCTTCTTCTTTTTTTTTTATTTAAATAAAAACCCAAATCCCCATAAGCCCTATGGGGATAGCTTCTTGCTAGCAAGTAAGCAAATACTTCAAGTACATAACAGATGCACAAGTCCACTTTGGGAGGAATGCATTATAGGCTCAGGCAGATCCTGAGAGCTCTTCTAATCATACTTGCTCATCTGTTCATGTGGTGTACACCTGTATGAATTTGGCATGGGCTTGGGTACAGTGTGGGAGAATCTGGGTTCAAAGCAAACTTTCAATCTTGTTCAGTTCTCTGATTGTTTTTCACTCCACCCATAAAAAGAAAGCATTCTTAACATATCTAGAAGCTGCTGTTGCGCTTTGGTGAAAGTATTAAATACAGATGCCAAGAAATCCACCTGGATCAAAGAGCACAGATCTATTAATAAATTGCAAAAACTTTAAAGTAGACAGCAAAAAGATAGATAAAGATTTTTAGAGTTTTGTGTTAAAAAATAACAACAAAGAGATTTCACAGAGTTTAATCTGAGGGACAGGATCCTCATGTGTATATTATATTAGTCTCATTTTAGGAGAATTATACTAAGATGTTTTGGCTTGCATCTGAGTACTCACAAAAGTTCAACATGACATTTCTGTGTATTTTAAACAAATATCTGATAGCCAAGTGCATGGAAGAAGGAAAGAAATTCAAGGCTAAAGACTGTTTCTTGACTTTTCAAGATCTTTAGCAGAAGGCTAATTAGAGTAGAAATATTAAAAGAGTTGGGTTTTCATTTCTTGTTTTTCAGCACATACATTATGTTCTTCTATTATAATATATGGAATTGGAAACTGTTGTGCTTCATTAGACATGAAATGGAGAACCCAAAGATATATACAACTGGACTTCAGTTTTGGCCTTCACCATAAGAATAAGGAATGTGGGAATCCCCAGAAATGCTCCCTTCCCTTTGTGGAAAGAAAAACAGAATTGTCCAGTGAATGGCCCTAAGCGTGTACCCCAAGTTGCTCCTTTCTGTACAGTAAGTAAAAGTTTGACTCAGCAGGCCTGGAATACTCCAACCTTCCATATTCCAAAGAAAGCTCTGGCCTTGACCAGCTCCTGGGAGATTACCTCTAAGTTATTAGTGTCTGTGGTTACTTGTGGCCTGAACCACACTGGATGGCTGATACTAACAATGTGGTTTGTGGTGGGGGCCATGGGCCATGCAGTATCAATTTGACCTCTGGACATGCTGGAGGCTGAATAACTAAAGGTCAGCCACACAGGTGCTCCATGTCTACATGACTGACCCCCAGCAAAGCTCTGGACACTAAGGCTTAGTGAGCTTCTCTGGTTCTGGAGAATTAAGTGCTGTCCATACAACTGCACTGGGAGAGCTCAACTGAAAGCTTGGGACTGGTCACTCCTGGTCACTCCCTATGTGCCTCTTACCTCTGCTGATTATAACCTGTATCCTTTTGCTGTATATCAACCATAACAGTGAGTATGACAGCTTTTCTGAGCCCTGCAAGTCCTTCTAGCAAATCATTGAACCTGAGGGTGGTCTTTGGGTTACTCAACAACGCCCTCTTTTCAGTGGGAAGAGCTGTCCTTGCATTCATCTCTGCCCAGCAGCTCCTATAAGCGGTTGGCTCTTACCTACATGCAGACTATTTGGCAACCAAACTTTGCCTGTTGTTTTGTCCTGATTACAAGGCCATCCTCATGCTAGCACATTTAAAAGGGAGAACAGAAGCCTAAAGTCCCTTTTCTAGAGCACAGCCCCACAGCAAATGCAACTGAGTCATAGCCTAAGCATGCCTCTCTGCAAGATGCTGAGAAATTGGGAGAGAATCCCTATTGACTTTTATTCTTATGTTGTGTCTGGCTATGATACTTCTTGCAGCCTCTTGAAGACGGCAGCTTTCAAAAAGTCATCAATCTGCCACACCTGGAGGAGAAATGCGTGACTCTTTCTGTGGCCTGTGTGTCGTGTTTCTGTAGGGAGGTGTCAATCATTATTGGACTCATTAAAATCACGCTCAAAACAAATGTCAGTTTTCTTCACTTTGTCTCCACAAACTTGGATTAGACTCAGAGTCTGATGCCAAGGAATTTAATATATCTGTCCTCTTTGTTTTGGAGCAGGAGGACAGATATATTAAAAACAAACAAGGCTGACAAAACTTCACAGGAGGTACTAACGCACAGATAGTGTTGAGAAGCAAATTCTCCATCTCCTGCCCCCCAGCCCCACATTTTGGTGGACACCAACCCTAGTTCCGAGGTGGTGGATTGGTGGGATAATGAGGTAGTCTTATCTGTCCGGCTGGAGTAGGGGGATGAGCTTGGAGAGATAAGGGACAGGTCCAGGAAGGCTGTAAAGGCCAAGCTAATGGGTGTGGCTTTCATATGTCAGTTAAAGGAGCTTTCGATGGTCTCATGAGTCTGCCTTCACTCAAACCTTTATTCCATTTGCAAACACCTGCTGGTCATACTGGACCATCTCCCTTGCCGGTTCTTTTGCATTGCCTTTTCTCTCTCATACAATCCACATCTCTCTGCTCCCTCAAACCCAATTCAATTTCAGTCCTGTCTAGGAATATGACCATCCTGCTTAGATTTGGTTATTACAAAGACTCCTTAGTAATTCTGGACTTGCTTTAGTATCATTACTGCAATAATTTAGGGTTAACCTAAATTTTTGCAATAGTTATATTCCTAAAGGTGATCTGTAGAGTCAATGTTTGACATACTGATCCTCTACTTTTCCATACACATAAAATTGTACATATATTTCTCTGGAAAACATTTTAGCATGCAAATCCAATAAAGTCACGTTTACCAACTCAGTAACCTTTTAGAAATCATATCTAAAAGTTATTTGAGTCAAGTTTTTCCTGATGAAATAATAATGTAAAAGTAAGTCTTAATATAAATGCAAAACAGCTAAGGTTATTTTTAAAATTACAGTAACTTAAAGGTTTAAAGAAAAAATTACAGCAGTAGCTTATCTGAACAGAATTCATTGATATTAAAAAAAATCCCAAATGGTTTATGAAACCTGTAGGTAAAATGCATGTTTCTCTGGATACATAGATCTCCCTTCTCTTCCCTAGAATTTTGTAGGCACAGTTGGTTTTTAAAAATGAACAAGGTGATGTGGGCTGAAGAAAGGGACAGCATTAAAGTAAAAGCAAAGACAAGAATTTGAAATCATCAGTAAATGAACAATTGGTAGCCCCCTGTGTTGCCATATTTTCTTCACTGCTTCGTCCTCATATTTTCACACAGTTGATACGGGGAAGGGCTGGGACTCCAGCAGTTCTAGCTCCATATTCATGGCTCTCTCCAATTTGCCATAGCTGTCCTCAGCAGTGTTCATTAATCTTTGAACATTTTCCTCTTTCTATGGCAAATTACTGGACCTCACTGCAATTACAGGTACCTCTAAACCCACATGTCAAAAACAGAACTCATTCTCTCTCTTTGCCCTGAAACTTGCTTCTCTTTTGTGACCTGTTTACTAGCAGTGTCATCAACTCAGACACTCAACATACCTACTTTGGGTCATATTTGATTCTTCTCTCTTCCCTACTATGACATCCACTCATCCTATGGATTCTGCTCTCACTATGCCTCTCAGTTCCTCCCCTTCTAGCCTTTCCTGTTGTGGCGACCTTAACTCAAGTTCTCATTTTTTTTTTAATTGCTTGTGCAGTTGTAATAATTCCTAGCTGATCTCCCAGCTTCCAGTTTCTCTCTTTCCTCCAATCTATTCTTTACAATAGATAAACTATTTTTGTTCCTCCCATCTATATTTTATAAAATTTTATTCATCCTGTGAAGACAGCTCAACACATCCTTTCTTCTTTCCCCACCGTGGTTGAGTGATTGCATCAGTGACCCCAACTAAATGCCCTATGTGCTGTTACTTGATGGCTCCTTCCCAAATTGACACTGGGCTTAGTCTTTGACTTGCTTTGGCTAATGGGATAGTAACAACCTTGATGCAAGCAGAGACCTAAAAAAAAAAGCACATGTCAATTTCTGCTTTTTTTTTTTTCCCTTCATCCTCTGTATTTTCTCGGAGGACACAACCGGGGAATACTACTGGAAAACAAGCCACATGGAACAGAGCCAAGTCAGCCCAGGTGACCCAGCCAAAGCTATCCTGAGTTGACCATCCAAAGTCTGACTGCAGATACATAACTGAGCCAAGCTGAGATTAGTAGAGTCATTCATCTGACTCTTAGACTTGTAAGGAGTAATAAATGGTTGGTACTTTGAGTCCAAGTTTGGGCGTGTCTTCTTATGCAGCAATAGCTAACTGATACATCCACTATGCTTCTTTCTAAAACATTCCCATAGCACTTCCTAAATACTGTTATCGTAACATTTATTATGTCTTACTTTCCTGTGGGGCTGAATTTCTTTAAGTCAGGGGCTGAATTTTTATTAGCACAACTCTCTAACCAACTGAGCTAACTGGCCAGCTAAGGGGCTGAATTTTTATATCCCCAGTATCTAGCACATAACCTAGCACACAACAGGTATTCAGTACGTGTTTACTTAATAAATTAAGGAATGTAAATATACACCAGCTCCCCCGTCTCCAACCTATTACAAAGCAACTGAATCAATTTTTTAAAAATATTTTTTGCCATTCTTTCAGGTTTAGGGAGAGTATCTGTTTCAGTCAAGATTGTGTGTTTAATAGTGAAAGAAAAAGCTTACTCTATAACTGTTTAAAAAATAGTGTTTATTCTTAAAAGTTTCTTTCTTTCAAACCTTCTATGTGGAAATTAAATACCTTTGTCCAGGAGAAGCAGCAGCCAGTCACTTCAGCTCCAGTTCCCAGCTTGCAACTTCCCAAGGGAAGGACATGTGCCAGATCTTGGGTTTGGACAAGATGTCTTCTTTCCAGGTTAGGGACACTATAGAGATTTATAGAAAGGAAGGAGGGAGATGAGAGCATGTTGTGTGATTGCTGCAGAGTATTCCTTCTGCTTCCCCGTAGACAATGGTAAAATCTGTGTGGCCTTTTGATTTAACCATCTTTTTCCTCTCAGAAAACCCAAATCAAGTTTTCCAGAGAAAACTCTACAGGCAACACTGGTTGTTGTTTCCATGCAGTGAGGTGTAAATGACTAAATATATGTGAATCTTTTTCATATCATATGTGCACAAATTTGACAGTTTATGAAGCCTCTCTAAAAGGACTCTTTAGGTAACACAGTGAGTTGGTTTTTCTTATTTATGAAATATTAAGCTGTAAAATATTTAAATTACATTTGTACCTTAAATATAGGGCATACCTCGCTTTATTGCACTTCATTTTATTGCTATTTGTAGATACTTGTGTTTTTTACAAATTGAAAGTTTGTGGCAACCCTGTGTTATTTTTTTTTAATTTCAGCGTATTATGGGGGTACAGGTGTTTAGGTTACGTATGTTGCCCTTCCCCCCCCACCCCAAGTCCAAGCTACAAGCGTGTCCATCCCCTGGCTGGTGCGCATCTCACTCTTTGTGTATGCATATACCCGTCCCCTCCTCCCCCTTTCTCCCTCTCGCTGCCTGACATCCAATAAGTGTTATTCTTATATGTGCACTTATGTGTTGCTCAGTTAATACCAATTTGATGGTGAGTACATGTGGTGCTTGTTTTTTCATTCTTGGGATACTTCACTTAGTAGATTGTGTTCCAGCTCTATCCAGGAGAATACAAGAGGTGCTATATCACCATTGTTTCTTAAAGCTGAATAGTACTCCATGCTATACATATACCACATTTTATTAATCCACTCATGTATTGATGGACATTTGGGTTGTTTCCACATCTTTGCAACTGTGAGTTGTGTTGCTATAAACATTTGGGTGCAGGCATCTTTTTCATAGAGTGTCTTTTGTTCTTTTGGGTAGATGCTCAGTAATGGCATTGCTGGATCATATGGTAATTCTATTTGTATCTCTTTAAGGTATCTCCATATTGCTTTCCACAGAGGTTGTACTAGTTTGCAGTCCCACCAGCAGTGTATGAGTGTTCCTATCTGTCCGCATCCACGCCAACATTTATTGTTTTAGGACTTTTTGATAAAGGCCAGTCTCACTGGAGATAAGTGATAGCTCATTGTGGTTTTGATTTGCATTTCCCTGATGATTAGAGATGTTGAGCATTTTTTCATATGTTTTTTGACCATTATTCTGTCTTCTTTTGAAAAGTTTCTGTTCATGTCCTTTGCTCACTTTCTGATATGGTTGTTTGATTTTTTCTTGTTGATTTTCCTGAGTTCTGAGTAGATTCTAGTTATCAGCCCTTTATCGGATTTGTAGCATGCAAAAATTTTCTCCCATTCCGTAGGTTGTCTGTTTGCTCTTGTGACAGTTTCTTTGGCTGTGCAGAAGCTTTTTAATTTGATCAGGTCCCATTTATTTATTTTGGTTGTTGCTGTGATTGCCTTTGGGGTCTTCTTCATAAATTCTTTGCCTAGGCCAATGTCTAGAAGAGTATTTCCACCATTTTCCTCTAGAATTCTAATAGTTTCACTCCTTTGGTTTAAATCTGTTACCCAGCGTGAGTTGATTTTTGTGAGAGGTGAAAGGTGTGGATCCTGCTTCAGTCTTCTGCATGTGGCTATCCAGTTTTCCCAGCACTATTTATTGAATAAGGATTCTTTTCCCCAGTGTATGTTTTTGTCTGCTGTGTCAAAGATTAGGTGGCTATATGAGGACGGTTTTATATCTGGGTTCTCAGTTCTGTTCCACTGGTCAATGGCTCTATTTTTATGCCAGTACCAAGCTGTTTTGATTATTATAGCCTTATAATAAAGTTTGAAGTCTGGTAAGTTGATACCTCCAATTTTGTTTTTATTGCCTAGAATTGTTTTTGCTATGCCGAGTCTTCTCTGGTTCCATACGAAATGTAAAATTAATTTTTCTACATCTGTAAGAATGATGTTGGTATTTTAATATGGATTGTATTGAATCTGTAGATCACTTTGGGTAGTGTAAACATTTTAACAGTGTTGATTCTACCGACCCACGAGCATGGTATGGTTTTCCACCTGTTTACGTCCTCTGCTATTTCCTTCCTCAATATTTCATAGTTCTCCCTGTAGAGCTCTTTTACCTCCTTAGTTAAATACATTCCTAGGTACTTTATTTTCTTAGTTGCTATTGTGAAGGGAACTGAGTCTTTGATTTGGTTCTCGCTATGACTGCTGTTAGCATATATGAAAGCCTCTGATTTGTGTGTATTGATTTTGTATCCTGAGTCTTTACTGAATTCATTTATCATTTCCAGTAGCCTCTTGGTTGAATCCTTGGGGTTTTCTAGATATAGTATCATATCATCAGCAAATAGTAAGAGTTTGATCTCTTCTGTTCCCATTCATATGCCTTTAATTCCACTCTCTTGCCTGATTGCTGTGGCCAGGACTTCCAGCACTATGTTGAATAGAAGTGGGGATAGTGGCAATCTTGTCTGGTTCCAGTTCTAAGTGGGAATGCTTTCAATTTTTCCCCATTCAGTATGATGTTAGCTGTGGGTTTGTCATATATGGCTTGTATCATTTTTAGGTAAGCCCCATTTATGCCTATTTTGTTAAGCGTTCTTATCATAAAAGGGTGTTGAATTTTGTCAAATGCTTTTTCTGCATCTATTTAGAAAATCATATGGTTTTTGTTTTTGCTTCTGTTTATGTGGTGAATTACGTTTATAGATTTGCGTATGTTGAACCATCCCTGCATCTCTGGAATGAAGCCTACTTGGTCATGATGGATTAGCAATCCTGTGTTAAATAAGTCTGTTGGTGCCATTTTTCCAACAGCATGTGCTCACTTGTTGTCTCTGTGTCACATGTTGGTAATTCTTGCAATATTTAAAACTTTTTAATTATTATTATTTGTTATGGTGGTCTGTGATCAGTGATCTTTGATGTTACCATTGTGTTTGTTTGGGGCACCACAGTCCACACCTGTATAAGATGACTTAATTGATAAGTGTGTGTGTTCAGACTGCTCTACCAACTGGTCATTCCCCCATTTTTCTCCCTCTTCTTGGACCTCCCTATTCCCTCAGACATGACAATATTAAAGTTAGACCAGTTAAAAACCTTACAATCACCTCTAAATGTTCAAGTGAAAGGAAGAATCACATGTCTCTCACTTTAAATCAAAAGCTAGAAATGACTAAGCTTAGTAAGGAAGGCATGTCAAAAGCCAAGATAGGCCAAAAGCTAGGGCCACTTGTGCCAAACAGTCAGGTTATGAATGCAAAGGAAAAGTTCTTGAAGGAAATTTAAAGTGCTACTCCAGTGAACACACAAACGATAAGAAAGTGAAATAGCCTTATTGCTGATAGGGAGAGAGTTTTAGTGGTCTGGGTAGGAGATCAAACCAGCCACAACATTCCCTTCAGCCAAAGCCTAATCCAGAGCAAGGCTCTAACTCTCTTCAATTCTTTGAAGGCTGAGAGAGATGAGGAATCTGCAGAAAAAAGTTGGAAGCTAGCAGAGGTTGGTTCATGAGGTTTAAGAAAAGAAACTGTCTTCATAACATAAAGGTGCAAGGTGAAGCAGCAAGGTCTGATGTAGAAGCAATAGCATGTTATCCAGAAGAAATAGCTAAGATCATTGATGAAGGTGGCCACTCTAAACAATAGAATTTCAATGTAGACAATACAGCCTTATATTGGAGAAAGATGCCATCTAGGACTTTCATATCTAGATAGGAAAAGTCAATATACCTGGTTTTAAAGCTTCAAAGGACAGGCTGACTCTCTTGTTAGGTGCTAATGAAGCTGGTGACTTTAAGTTGAAACCAATGCTCATTTACCAGTCTGAAAATCTTCAGGCCATTAAGAATGATGGCTAAATCTATTCTGCCTGTGCTCAATAAATGGAACAAGAAAGCCTGGATGACAGCACATCTGTTCACAGCGTGGTTTCCTGAATATTTTAAGCCCACTGTTGAGACCCACTACTGGTCAGAAAAAAGATTCCTCTCAAAATATTACTGCTCATTGACAATGCACCTGGTCACCCAAGAGCTCTGATGGAGATATATAAAGATAATAATGTTTTTTTCATGCCTGCAAACACAACATTCATTCTGTGGACTGTGAGTCAGTGTGTAGTTTTTAATTTCAAGTCTTATTATTTAAGAAATACATTTTGTAAGGCTATTGGTGCTATACAAAGTGATTCCCCTGATGGATCTGGGCAAAGTAAATTGAAACCTTCTAAAGAGGATTCACCATTCTACATGCCATTAAGAACATTTGATTCATGAGAGGAGGTCAAAATATCAACATTAACAGGATTTTGGAAGAAGTTGATTCCAACTCTATGGATGACTCTGAGGGTTTCAGGACTTCAGTGGAGGAAGGAACTACAGATGTGTTGGAAATAGCAAGAGAGCTAGAATTAGAAGTGGAACCAGAAAATGTGACTGAATTGCTGCACTCTCATGATAAAACCTGAATGGATGAGAAGTTGCTCCTTATACATGAACAAAGAAAGTGGATTTCTTGAGATGGAATCTATTCCTGGTGAAGATGCTGTGAAATGTTGAAATGACATCAAAGGATTTAGAATATTACATAAACTTAGTTGGTAAAGCAGCGGCAGGGTTTGAGAGGATTGATTCAAATTTTGAAAAAGGTCCTATTGTGGGTAAAATTACATCAAAGAGCATCACATGCTACAGAAAAATCTTTCATGAAAGGAAGAGTCAGTTGACATGACAAAATTTATTGTCTTGTTTTAAGAAATTATCACAGCCTCTGCAACTTTCAGCAGCCACCACCCTGATCAGTCAGCAGCCGTCAACATTCATGCAAAACCCTCCAAGAGCAGAAAGATTATGACTGAAGGCTCAGATGATTGTTAGCATTTTTAGCAACAAAGTATTAACGTATATACATTGTTTTTAAACACATTAATGCTATTGCATACTTAATAGACTACAATTAGAGTGTATACATAACTTTTATGTGCACTGGGAAACTGGAAAATCCATGTGACTTGCATTATTGTGGTATTTGCTTTATTGTGGTGGTCTGGAACCAAACATGCAATATTCTGAAGTATGCCTATACCAGTTATTGATTTATAGCCTGCCTGGTAGAACATTGTGTACAGAGGAGATACTTAGTAAATTCGTTTACCATTTCTCAGCCAACCCCACCTTTTGCTCCTTTGAGGTTTCTGAAACATTAGACATTCCCACTTTCTATCTCCTTAGTACCAGAATTGGCACAATATTTTCTACGTATTGACACTTGGACACTGACTAATGGCATCATCTAGGGAAGAACAAGAATGTTCATGAAGTTCATTTCTTTTCAGCCTTCTATTGCCAAAGCTAATTGCTTATTTAAGTAAACGCATCTGACTTGAATAGCAATCGAAAATGTTTTGGGATAGTTTGAGTATTGAATTTCACATGCAGTGGCCAAAGGAAATTCAAGTTAATATCCTAAAAACTTTTGATCAATACAGAGGCCTTTCCTTGCAGAAAGAAATTGGCCTTGGCAATAAACAAAATCAAGGGTCAGAAACTCAAATGCCTGCAGGAGCCAGACAGGTAACAGAAATGAGTCAGGTAGGTGTGGAGATGGAGGTGAACTGGAGTTGGTCACTGGGCCAGCCCCACCTTCCTCTGACTTTGTAATGTGGGAAGGTAGGCCCCAGGGTGGCCAGATCATTGAATTTTTAAAGAAACTTGGAAATTCATATTTTATTTAAATGTAAAATTTGAGTTTAATTGTCAAAAACTAATTCAGGAATATGGGTTATTCTCCTGGCTATCAGTTTGCTTCCTCTAAGCTAAACAAAAACAGTTTATAGATTTTCCAGTGTTCTTTCCTCACTATAGGAATTAACCATTATTCCATTTTGATCCATGACAGCTACATCACAGGGTATAATGAGAAATTTCCTAGGGGACACCTGAAGCTAAACTCTAAGCAAGCGTTACCTGTCGAGATCGAGCAGAAAATCTGTTCATACGAATGTGTCTGAATACATTTGTTTCCTATAAAAGTAGTGCTTCCTGTAAAAATGTTGCAACTTGTGTTGGAAATGGCTGGAAAAGCACTTCCTTTTGACTGTAGGGGTGTGACTATCTAGTAACTTAGGGACTCCTCTGACTCAGCAGGACCCTCTGCACGTGGACAGCTAAGGTATTAATAAAACAATGCTGGGAGTGGCTTAATGGACCTTGGAGAGCTGGATCTAGGGGCAGCTGGGCGAACTCATCTCTTACCCTGTCCCAGATGTTTACCTACATCCTTCATGATAAAGTGTGTCTATGGATTGCTACAGTAAAGGTGAGCTTTGTAGTATAAATGTGTACAGCAGGGATGGGGGGAACCTTTTCATGTTGGAAGGCCGCATTAATTTAGCTGTAATCAAATAAGGCTAGATTCAAGAAACTTCAAGTAGATATACTTAAAAATTTACATTATTTTGTAATGTAAATCTAACTACTATGCATTTAATAATTTCAAAAAATGAAAACTATTTGTTAATTCTAAAGTTAACTAACCTTTTAATGACTTTGTTGTGTGTGCTTTTTGTTGGAAAGCATTTGAATATTTGGTTGCAGCACGGAGGTCCACGGTTTCAGTTGATCCTCTAGATGGATATCAGTCATTTCTGACCTTAAGGGCGTCTTGATTAGGGTTATGTAGGAGAATGCAGATTCGCAGCAGTAAGTGGTTGAAAAGCAAGAAAGCATTTTTTGGGCATGTTGCCAAAGGTGTGGATATTCTACTGCATTTTTCCATATTTCAAATGGATCTTTCTTAGCATCAAACAATGACTTTAAAATGTCATCTACTGAGGGCCCAATCAATTCCATCTGTAGTCTTTAGGTGCCTTGACAATATCAACTAGGTGAGGCTGAAATGCTAATTTGAGTATGATGTCATGATTCTCAAAGTCAGTGAACCTTCATTGTATTCTCCAATTAATAGGTCTATAACAGCTGCATATTCTTCAGATGATTACATATATCATCCTGCTCTCCATTGACCTTTGTTAACTGGGGAAAATGTTCATGGGAAATTTCCTTTTGAAGAAATGTTTTGAAAAAAGATAGCTTTTTCAAAATGCTTGGATTTTTTGCCACATATCATATATAGACTTAGTTTTATCTTACAAAAAATATTCAAGTCATTTTGATTGGACATGATATCACACAGAAATGCTGCATTCCTATTAGAAATCTTCTTTCAATGATTCACATCGCTGATCCTGTTCTTTATAAAATTTAATTGTATGTTCTTGCCGAGATAAAATTTTGGATAACACCTGTCCCTGTGATACCCAACACACTTTAGAATGATATGGCAAATCCACACTGAATACCTCATCATTCAACTTTAGCATGTTATGAAACTGCCAATGCCATGTTGCATTTGCACCCAATATATTTAACAATACTTACAACTTGTTGCAAAGTGTCACTTAAAATAGTAGCTTTAGCACAGAGATTTTGCTGATGCAAGATACAATGAAAAGAAATGAGACCATCTGGATCCGTTAATACTTTTTTTTTAATCTGTGTAATAAACTCTTTATGTTTTCCTGTTATGGAAGGTACATCATCTGTAGGTACACTCACTAAATTTACCAAATTCAGTCCAACTTCATGACATTTATCTTGAAAGCTGTTGAAGATATCTATTCTCTTTGTTTTATTCCCAAGAGTGCCCAAAGCAAGTAACTCTTCGTAGCCAAGAAAATCTTCTGTATGACCCGAATAAGTAGAAAACCTGTGCTGAGTCGGTAATATCAGTTGATTCATCCAAAGTGATTGAATAATATATATTTTCCTTTTGAAGTATTGTATGAAGTTGTTCTGTTAAGTTGAAGGCTAATTCATGCTACTCATCACTTTCTCCTTGAAAGAGGCAATTGTTTATGCTTTGAAACATTATAGGGGCGTAAGCATCCTACAACTTAGACAATGCATTCTTTCACAATTTCTACATCACTGAATGGCTTCCCTTTTTTCCTGAGTATATAAGCTACTTTATAAGTTGCTTCAGTGGCATTATTTCCAGGTCTTATTGCTGCTTGAAGAAATTGTCTTTGCTTTTGCTTTTCATCTTTTAATTTCTGCAATACAACCTTTCATGCCTCTCCCTCTAATTTAAAATATTTGTGGTCCTTACAAGTGTCATAACTCTGATGATCACTGAATTTCTTTAATGTTGATATTGCAGTATCACAAAGCAAACCATCTTATCTTTAACAGAAACAAGATAATATTGCAATTCCCAATCCTCATTAAAAAACCTGTTTTCTTCCTTCAATATTTTCTTAGTCTTCTTTGACATGATGGGCTGTTAAGCAGACAGAATTAAAAAATACTGTTGAGCTGTGCAATTCTTCACAAATTCCACTTCAAACAGAAATACAGTGCACCATTGTCAAAAGCTGATAACAGACTGGTATACTTGACCCCCATAAACTCTCGCCAACCAGCCTCGTGCAGTAGTGGTGCCAGTCAGGTGGGGGAAGTTAGAACTAAATCATGACCATAGCAGCCATCTATTTAGCCCTATGGCTTACTAATGTTCTAATTGTGCTGGTCAATCTGGGTATTCTTCTTTGGTATTTTAAATATGTTCATTTTGAAAATAAAATAAAAATATAAAAGACAAACAAAAATGTATTAATAAAAATAAAAGGATTTATTCTATAAAATTTGGATTTAGTCAGAAGGCCACACTTAAGGACCTATAAGGCCACATGTGGCCTTAAGGCTGTGGGTTCCCCACCCCTGGTATACAGTGCTGCCTTTATCTGGTTTATACTGATAGAATTGATCTGTTGGTATATAACCATGGCCCTGTGTCCCCAGAGTGCCCTCTGGTTACCCTAGCCACCCTGCTCCCTTCCCTGGTGAGGAATTTGTGCTGCATCAGAACATGGTGGAAGATCTAAAGGGGAGTGGACATGTGCAAAGAGAGGACCAAACAGGAGAAAGAACCTCACTTTGTAACAATCCACTTTCTTGGGAACTAATCCATTCCTGTGAGAACTCACTCACTGCCTTGAGAGCAGTGCCAAGCCATTCATGAGGGATCCTCCCTCAGGACCCACACAACTCCCACTAGGCCCCACCTCCCAACACTGCCACACTGGGGATCAAATTTCAACATGAATTTTGGTGCGGACAAACCATAGCAGTACTCTATAGCATATTTCATGGGTTTCATCTTACATTTTCTATTATTGGAATATTTTGCCTGGCTAATTTTAAAACAGATTTTTTTTCCCTGCAGATATGCAGGCTCCCCACACATACCCTGTGGTAGCTGCGAAACAGTTGGAGAATTCCCCATGTTTAGTGACCTCAGAGTCACACTTCAAGCTGTGCAGTAGTCTCTTGCTAGTACAATAAAACATTTATGAGTCGTGACTGGGTGCAGAGTCAAGAGCAGGTATTTTAGTGTTTTAATAATCTGGCTACATTAATTTTGGTGGTTGCTGTACATGTTTCTATTTTTGTCTCCAGTTAGAACCATCAAGAAAAAAGTCAACCAGATTTCTGCAGATGCTTTTGTAAAAAATGTCATTTGCAAAATCAAATGTTCAAGGAAGAAATCACACTTTCACGCTTACACTTGCTGTCGCATACTTTCCTTTAAATGACCACCTGAGAGCCTGGGCAGACAGCAAGGAGGAAGCAGGAAGTGAGGGAGAAAGTAATGAGGACTCAGAGCTTGAATTTCACAAACAAGCCTTTTCACTAATTGCTCCCTCCTGTTGTAGCTTCCATGGCAGCAGTGGCAACCTCTAACCTTAGCTGCTGTGCTCTACCAGGTAACAGGAAGCCACACACCAGCAGAGAGAAGAATGGGACCAATGCAAACACAGAAAATACACCTTATTCTGATCAACATCAAAATCACAAATTGGGCCAGGCACGTTGGCTCACACCTGCAGTCCCAGCTGCTCAGGAGGCCGAGGTGGGAGGATTGCTTGAGCCCAAGTGTATATCACAGGTATAATTAGTTAAGTCAAGAAGAGGTCATACTGGAGTAGAAGGGGCTGTTGGTCCAGTATGACTGGTATCCTTATAAAAAGAGGAAAAGAGACATAGATGTACAGGAATAAGGTCATGCGATGATGGAGGCAGAGAGATCAAAGTGATGCATGTGTAAGTCAAGGAATGCCAAGGACTGCAGCAACTCGGCAGGAACTAACAAGAGCCAATGAAGGATTTTCCCCTACAGGTTTCAGAAGGAAAATGGCTTGGCTGGTACCTTGATTTTGGACTTCTAGCATCTAGAACTGTGAGATCTTCAATTTCTGTTGTTTTAAGCTACCCAGGTACTTTGTTATGGCAACCCTAGGACACGAATACAGAGATTATGCCTCAACTGATGTGGCACAAGGCAAAATTCCAAATTTAAGAATCTGTTACATCTTAGGGTGCTTCAAACGTCTGAATTGGGGAATGCAGTCTGCTGGCTAGCTCTGACATTGATATTTTCCCACTTGCAGAATGTACAGTAGAGAGGTAGGAGAGCTCAGAGACTGAGAACATGAACTTCGGGCATCAGGCTCGGGCTCAATCACTGAGGGACTGCGTGATCTTGGGAATTTTACTGAATCTCTATACTTTCAGGTTCCTCATCTGTAAAGCAGAGGTAATAGTATCTACCTCACAGAATGGTAATAAGGATTGAGTGAGATAAGGCATTAATTTATGTTTATTGAATGACTATTTATTGAGTCATGGCATGTGCTGCACTTATAGCCAAGTAGGGAAAAATAAACAGGAAAAAAGGCAGATAGTTAAAAACTCTGACAACAGGATCTTAAAATAGAGATTAAATGGAGGGGACCCACTTTAGATAAGAAATTCAAGTACTGCTTCTATCAAGAGATGAAATTCAGTCTGATACCAAAAGGATGAACAGGTGTTAGCTAGATGAAGACTTGGAGAAAGAGATTATAGACAGAGGGAACAGCTGTGCAAAGGCTCTGAGGTAGAAGAGCATGGTATGTTCCAAAAGTGCATTTGATAACAAATAGGTAGATGGCAGTAGTAGTTTTCTATTGCTACCATAACAAATTGCTACAAAGTTAGTTACCTAAAACAACATGTATTTGTTATCTCACAGTTTCTGTGGATCAGAGGTCTGGGCACAATTGGATTCTCTGCTTAAGGTCTCCTAAGGCCAAAATCAAGATGGTGGTCAGGCTACAGTTTTCATCTGGGGGTGGGGGTCCTCAGTGGTTGTTGGCAGAATTTGTTTCTTTTTTATAATATACATAGGTCCCCCTCCATCTTCAAGCCATAGCAAGTCAAGTCCTGCCTAGGTTTTGAATCTCTCTACCTTACCTGCCTCTGCTTTTGGGCCCATCTTGATAATGTAGGATTATCTCCCTATTTTAAAGTTAATTGATTAGCCCCTTAAACGCATTCACTGTAACATATGCATGGGTGTGAGATCTCATCAGATTCAACCTCAGGGATTGGGGAATGGAGGCTTCTCAATGGCTATAATTCTGCCTACCACATGGTAGGAGGATTGTGGAGAGGGTTCTGATGATGTAGGGAATTACGGGCCATGGTAAAGATTTTAGAATTTAGTTTAATGGTGATAATTATAGTAATTACTATTATCATGTAACTGCTATGTAGTAATATATTTGGTAGCACTCAGCACTCTGCCCACATTATAAACATCATCTCATTTGATACTCCTAATAGCCCTTTTAGAGAAGTACCATTATAGTCAATTTACAGATGAGAAAATTGAGGCTTCGGAGTTCAAGTGACTTACCCAAGACCTCACATTTCCTGGCAAATCCATACTTAAACCCTGATCTGTCTGGTTCCAAATTTCATCAGCAGTTTTATTTCAAGTCCCCCTTATTTTAGACATGCCTTCAAGATACATATATTTCTAGAAGTTCCAACAGGGACTCTTCTCTTCTTATGGGCAAAAGCATGATTGTATATAATGTTTTTCTGTTTGACCCTTAGTCATGCCTAGGGAAAGCTTTGGAATTCCAATTATTAGGTCATAGTCCAGCTCTAGGGCAGATATGGCACCTCAGATCTGAGACAGAGTTTTAAAGACTCTATGGAGATCATAGGAAAGAATCAAAGCTTGCTTGGTTTTTGATACAATTTTCTCAATATTTGGTTGGTGAACTTTTTTTTTTTCTCTATTTTTTTGAGACAAAGTCTCACTCTGTTGCCCGGGCTAGAGTGCCGTGGCGTCAGCCTAGCTCACAGCAACCTCAAACTCCTGGGCTCAAGCAATCCTACTGCCTCAGCCTCCCGAGTAGCTGGGACTACAGGCATGCGCCACCATGCCCAGCTAATATTTTCTATATATTTTTAGCTGTCCAATTAATTTCTTTCTATTTTTGGTAGAGACAGGGTCTCGCTCTTGCTCAGGCTGGTCTTGAACTCCTGAGCTCAAACGATCCGCCCGCCTTGGCCTCCCAGAGTGCTAGGATTACAGGCGTGAGCCACCACGCCCGGCCTGGTTGGTGAACTTTTAATTTTCATGGAAACAATATGTCCCTGAATACTATCTCCTGGCTTGCCTTTGGATATACCTTGATTTTTGTTCAGGGCATTGAATTGAGAAATTTTTTGAAGTATATAGGAAGCACACACCAGTAAGACAGTGTTTAATAATGTGATCATAACATCCACATTCAAAGCTTCTTTAAGGATCTCATTAATTACCTGTAGTTTGACAGTGGAAATGTAGTCACTTCTATGAGTTGTTTCATAGCAGATAGATAGAACATTCTAGTCCAGGTGATTATAGAGGAGCACATTTTTACCTGAGGCTAGAGAATGACACCTGCTTTTATCTCATTGGCCAACTCATCCACCTCTTGGTCCACCCTGTCAAGGATAAAACTCTAGAGATTGGATTCCATGTTGGGGAAAAGAGGTAACTATTCACATAGTAGTTCCTACTCCCCACCAGCTGCCTGCCTGTACACAGTGGTCCCTATGTTTAAGGATCTGGCAGTCAGGAGATATAGAGGACTATAACTGTAGAGCCCACCTCCAGGGATAGACAAACCTTTTCCAAGGGCCTAGGGGGGAAGGTGGACTCTGCTTTTCCCTAGGAAAGCAGGTGGAATTACAGTAGGGGAAGAGGGGATAGGGGACCAGCATGCCCTACTGACTGGAGCTGCCTGTGTCCTGGGAGATTGCCTGGAGTACTTTGCAGAAACGATCAATCCCCAGTCCCCAGATACCTGCTGATTGAGGGAAACTCATCATTAGTTTCCATTTCAGTGCCCATTGGGTGCTGCTTCCCTGTGCTAGCTGTAGCTCCAGAAATAATTTACTTGGGGATATGTTGCTAGAACCCAGGGCTCCAGGAGAGAATAAGAAATGTGCGTGTATTCACATTGCCAAAAACCATTTCTTTGCAGCTGCAGTACAGAAACAGATATCAACACATTTAAGCCATGCAGGAGGGGAAAAAATTCCACCCAGTACGAAACTTTGCATGCCAAGTTTCTTGCTAGTCTTTTCTATACAGGGGGTAGGAAGCATTCCCAGAAAGAGAATGCCAAATGAAGTTACAACAAACTAAAAAAGGCAATTCACAAGGGAGCAAGATACTCAACAAATGAAAAAGTGTAAATGGTAATATTCTAGCAAATTAGCTCCTAGAGAAGCCCTTAGGCAGAACTGTAAGCCATTATAATTAAGGATTTGGAAAATATCAGTATTTAATTAGAACCTCTTTTCTTGGTGAAATGCTGTTGTTTTGCTATAACTTCAGGTGTAAACAACTGAACATACCCATTTCAAAAATGTGTTTTGTCTCAAGCCTAGAATCAGTGTTAAAGTTAATTTACTTATCACGGCTTCCTCCACAATTTTTGTTTGTTTGTTTCTGATCAGAGCTAAATTTTAAGAGCAGTTTATCTTCAGTTCCCACATAGAACCATCTTGTTCTCAAGCTGCTATAGGTATTTATCTGCAAATACTGGGGAACATCCCAATAATTCAACCCAACTTCATAAACCTACCAACTTACTCATAATCTAATAAGCAGTTTCTCTAATACTTAATGCATATTCCTGGGGGTCACTATAGACAAGGAGTTTTCAAATCCATCTCCAAGATAATGTATTGATGATAGGAAAACGTTTCTGCTTTATCCCTTAAGAACAGCATACATTTTAGAGTTAGTTTGTGCCACTTGAAATGCTGGTAAAAAAAAAAAAACCCAAACAATCACACAGGGAGTGCTTAGTGTCTGACTCATGATCAGTCTTAGCCCCCTGTTTTTGCACCTGTAATTCTTGACAGCCTTTATTCCTTTGCTGATACAGGGATGCATGTAACTCAAAATGTTTTCCTGCCGTGATAGAGAAGATGAGGCATCATCAAGACTAACACTACAATTTAACGCTCCAGAGAAGCAGTGTATATCATTACTCCCTCTGTAGCCAAGCACACTAATTAATATGTATTGCACCTGTCAAGCCAGTCGCCATGGCCAATCCATTCCTGCAGCAGTTCAATGGGAGGCTGGACACCATATTTCTCTTTGGCAGGCATGTTTGGGTCATCAGCAAAGACAGAAGCCCTTTTCCCCAGTGAGACATCGTAAACTCTCTCCTTTCTATTGTGAAATTAAACCCTTAATTCTATCTGTGTTAGTTTTTATCCTAGTTGGGAATCGCTGTTAAAAATAAATGGGGGTGAGGGAGGGATAGGGAAAGGATGAGTAACAGCTGCCATGTTCCGGGTCAGCTGTCTAACACATTTATTAGAAAAAGGGCTTTTGGAATCCACGACCTTTGCTTTTTATCAGACATTCCTTAAAGGTTACAGACATGTGGGAGAAAAGATGGTTATAAATCCTCATGAAGTTTAATCAAAAGTGGCAGACCAACTGGCAGTAAACAAGTTATTAAAACTATTCAGCTTAAAACTTTGTTCAGCATTGTCAACAGAACTCCATCAACAGGTAGCTGGCAATGGAATTAATTAAGCGAGAGTGAAATAATAAATGAATTCAGATATCGCACCTACAGCAAGGAATTTGGCACTCGGAGCGGAGAAGTTTATATCGATGCTGTGAATCATTCTATAGTGCATCCGAGTGAGCCCAGCACGGCTGTGGAACTGAGTTTACTAAAAAATTTAATTAGGAGAACATGTAAACGGTATTGGAGAAAAGTAGGGCACCAAATGCTGCTTTATTTATTTTATTTTACTTTTTTGCTAATTCTGTCAGGAGCACCTGTGTCATTAGATGCTGCATGACCCAAACTGCCAAGCTTTTGATTAACAGGAGGGGTACACATGAACTTTTTGTTGAAGATTATCTAGGCCGTTATATTTTCCCTTTGAAATAATTGCTCCTCCCTTGAGAATGATAATATTAACGATGATAATAACAGAGCAACAATAGTAATAATAATAAAAGAGCCAGCATATTCCGAGCTAGTACAATGCCCCAGGTATTAATACAAAGTGCTTTACATACAGTATCTCATTTAATACCCTTTGAGGTAGGAATTACTAGGTCCATTAAACAGATGAGGAATTGAGGTACAGAGGGGTTTTGTAACCAAGTCACCCAAAGCTGTTCTCCTAATTACTCAGTTTTCTGTAGTATGTACACTTCCTTGGAGGGCAATGCAGAATAATGTGAGAAGAATTCATTTATATGAGATATCAGCACCTCTACAACCTCCCTATTGCTTGTCCCCCGGCTCCTGCTTGGGTCATGGTTTCACCTTGGCTGTGGTCTTCATGTCCTGGACTCTGATAATAATCCTAATTTCTTTCTATTTTGAATGTCTCCATCTTTTCTTCAGGGCATGGATGTCTTCGCTATTACTCATCTGTGAAGTCCGCACTGCTGTGGTCAGCCCTCAATCTCTAATGCAATTCCACTGGAGCCTTCCATTCTCTTATTCCATTATTGGGTATTTTACCCAAAGGAAAAAAAAAGTCATTTTATCAAAAAGACATTTCTCTAACTTATTG
The DNA here is from genome assembly GCF_000956105.1 of Propithecus coquereli. Lineage (NCBI taxonomy): Eukaryota > Metazoa > Chordata > Mammalia > Primates > Indriidae > Propithecus > Propithecus coquereli. The sequence continues at coordinate 2,756,140 of NW_012154729.1, forward strand.
ATAGGCCTAGCACATACATCCAGTTGATATCTGCAACATCTGCAACTCTCTCTTTTACAGTGTGTTACTGCAGCATGTTCACCCATAACCATCTTAAGGTGTGTTTGTGGGCTTACCATTGATAGAGACTTCAGAAGTCAATTTAGTGATTTTAATTTTTTGTGGGGGGGGTGGGTAATGATGCTTTATTTGGAGTTGAGAGCGCCCTACTTTTTTTTTTATTTCAGCATATTATGGGGGTACAGATGTTTAGGTTACGTATGTTGCCCTTGCCCCCCCCACCCCAGTCCGAGTTTCAAATATGTCCATCCTTC
>NW_012154729.1:2760428-2771969 GCF_000956105.1 Propithecus coquereli
TGGTGTCTTCCTATTTGCATTGAATGTCCCTGGGGTCTGTTGAGCTTCTTGTACCTGTATATCTAGATTTTTAGCAAGGCCTGGAAAATTCTCCTCTATTAATTCTTCAAATAGCTTATCCAGCCCTTGAGTGTTTTCTTCTTCACCTTCCAGAACCCCTGTCACCCTCAGGTTCGGTTTTTTCACATAATCCCACATTTCTTGTAGACTTATTTCTTTTCTCTTAATTTTCTGCTCGATTTCTGTGACTGACTTATTTAATTGGAAGGAGTTGTCTTCAATCTCTGAGATTCTTTCTTCTGTTTGATCTACCCTGCTCTTGAGGCTTTCCACGGTGTTTTGTAGTTCCCTGTATAAGTCCTTTATTTCCAAGAGATTGGTTTGATTTTTTCTTTAATATTTCAATTTCTTTAGTGAATTTTTCTTCCAAGTCCTGGATTTTTTTTGTGGTTTCTTTGTGTTGGTGATCCATTTTTTCTTGTATATCATTCAGTTTTCTTGCAATCCATGTTTGAAATTCTTCTGTCATTTTAGTGTTCTGAGTTTGGTTAATGTCCATTGCTAGGGAGCTGTTGTTCCTCTTTGGGGGTGTGCTTTCCGTTTGAGTCTTCATACTTCCAGAGTTCTTTCACTGGTTCCTTCCCAACTGGGTCAGTTGTTCCTTTTTGCCTTTAAATTTTCGTTTGGATAATGACACACCCTGTTTAGTCTCTGAGCCAGTAGGTGGTGTTTGTGGGTGAGATTCGACCACACCCTTTATGATGAATCAGTAGATGCAGTAAAAGGGTGTGCAGGATGACCTCCCTGTCAGTAGGTGGCACTTGCAGGGAGGAGCGAGCTGCGGTGCTGTTTTTGGGTCCTATAGTTAGCTCTTATTCCTCTAGAGAGGCCCGCTTGTGCCTCGGGTGGTGGGTGGGGCCCTGGGATTTCTAGGTGTGTCCTTATTCTCCCCCTCAATGGGAGGAGTGAGTCTGGGTGGGGCTGGGTTGGGAAGCCTGCCCTCAGGCTCCACAACTGCTGCTAGCAGGTTCAAAGGTCTACTCTTTGTTTCTGTGCAAAGCTGCCGGGAGGGGCTGAAATGGGTTCACTCAGCTGAAAGTCTGGGCTTGGGGGCTGGGGCTGTCCAAGACCTGCACTCTGGAGCAGGTCTCACTCTCCTCCACTCTCCCCGTCTCCGTGTCCTCTCCCAGGCCTCTGCCAGCAAGCAGAGCCTCAGGCTGATGGATCTCCCCTGGCTGTGATGTGGGCTGGGAGGTCCCTAAGCAGGATCAGGATCGGAACCTGAGCTGTCCTTATTCTCCACCTCAGTGGGGGCAGGACTAGGAGTGAGTCTGGGTGGGGCTGGGTTGGGTAAGCCTGCCCTCAGGCTCCACAACTGCTATTAGCAGGGGTCAACTTCTGCTCTTTGTTTCTGTGCAGAGCTTCCGGGAGGGGCTGAAATGGGTCCACTCAGCTGAAAGTCTGGGCTTGGGGGCTGGGGCTGTCCAAGACCCGCACTCTGGAGCAGGTCTTGCTCCCCTCCACTCTCCCCCTCTCCGTGTCCTCTCCCAGGCCTCTGCCAGCAAGCAGGGCCTCAGGCCGATGAATCTCCCCTGGCTGTGACGTGGGCTGGGAGGTTCCGCACCCAGGATCATAGCCTGAGCTCGGTGCACAGCCCTCTTTTAGGAGGAGGGTTGCCTGTCAGGCAGGCTGATCTGCCCCTTAAGGCACACGCTCCTCAGTAGGCTCTTTCACAGATCTCTCCTCCGTGCCCCAGGGCAGTGCGATTGTGACCTGGGTGTACCAGTTCTGGTCTGCAGGCCTGACCGCTGGACCCTGGAGATCAATCCCTGACTCTGCCAGGGGGAGAGGCGCTGGTCTTGAATCACCTACAGGGTGCCCAAGCTGGATCGATTTCACTCCACTCGGGATTTGCCCCACTCTCCTGGAATCCCCAGGCAAGTAGCACCTGGGAGGGCTGGCGGGTAGGGAACTCACAGTCTGAGTACCCCTCAGTGTGATGTAGGGCCCCAAAAGGAAAGGTCCCGTTCCTTGGAGACGCCTCCGTGTGATGGCTAAATTGTCTTTCTGGGCACGCACGGGTAGGGAGGGGGAAGGAGAGAATTTAGCACTTTGGCGTCTGCTGCTAGGCTCGGGTCTGCACCTGGGGAGGTGCCCCGAAGGGGCTGGGAGCCTGGCGCTGAGTCCGCAAGAGGCCACTCTTCACTGGTGGCAGCCGTCCCTGGGCTGGTGTCGGCAGGTCTCTCCAGCCGCTCAGAAGCCCACCAGCAGTCTGAGATGCAAGTGAGGGGGAAGTTAACCGCTCCACCTACCCTTGTCACTGGTCTCCAAGCCTCTCGGGACCTTTCTCCTTCCAGTTCTCCTCCGCAATGTCTTCCCGTGGAGTCTCCTGTAGTTTCAGGCACCCTTCCTTCTGACCCTTACCCAATCTATGTTTCTCTGCTAGCTTATTTTTTTTCTCTTTCTTCTAAAAGTCATCCTTTTTGCAGAGACCTTCTGACTGGCGGCTTGTCTCATCTGCCATCTTGGCTCCTCCTGACAGCGCCCTACTTTGAAAGTAGGTTCTTAAAGCTGGGTCCAGTGCCGAGAAGACTGTAGCATGGCAGATCACTGGGCTTTAGAATTAGACAGAACTTTCACTATTGGGCTGACTGGCCACCTAATACCTCAGCTTCTATTTCCTCAATGTAGGATGGGGAATGTTTATCCTCCTTCCCACTGTTGTTATAATGACTAAGTGCGATGACTTATGTAAAACCCTTAGCACGGTGGCAGGCACACAGTGAGAACTCATTATTAGAAGATTTGCATGTGGTTTTCAAAGAGTGACCCTCAGCGTAGCAGCAGCACCCGGGAACATGGATGACGTCCTAGTTGTCTTCATTATTCCTGGACTCACCCCCTCCTTACTGAAATCAGAAGTTCTGGGGGTGGGTCTCAGTCATCTGCATCTGAACAAGCCCTCAGGGGATTGCAATGCTCTAATGCTTGGGAATCAGAAGTCTACAGGCCAGTATTTCTCATCAACATAAAAGTTATGTTTTGACTACTACATATCTATTTTCCCCTTCATCTTCCTTCTTCTGGATAAAGATCACGGCCGCTTGTCCATCATTGTCCTCCCCTTGATTCCTGGTGTCTGGGGTAGAGAATTCAGCTGTCTTCCCTATCCAAAGAATAATTTCCACTGAGACACTTGGCTCCGGTACTGGCTCACCTGTTTTTCTCATGTGTCGTACTTCCCCGTGCCGTTGCAGTGAAAATTGTAGGATCCTCTAGGTTGGAGCTAATTCTGTGTTCCCTGGATTGTCTGCCTCACTTTATCCTCCTAATGATTACTCCTAATAATAATAATTACTGAAAGCTTTTCTTTGACTTGACTACTGATTCATGCTGAAGGAAAAAGAAATCCTTTCAATTTTTCTTTCCTTCTCTGAGGCCTGACAAATGACTATTACCATGTTAAATCATTCACCTGTGTAAAGCAAAGATTTTTATTTATGTCTCTGATGTTTGTTCTTTAATATCTTTAGAAAGACATAAAATTTGTATTAAACTCTAAATGGATGCTTGCATTCAAACAAAGATTGGGGTTTTCTTTCCCTTTTCTTGTTTGACATATTTAATCTAACCCTGGAAGACTGGCACATGCATCATTTCCTCCTCATCTCCATTTCACTGTTAAGTGAAGTGTTTTGAATTAATTTTGTTAAATTATTAATAGCTCATGATCGGAAAACATCCCAGCATTGAAGTTTATGTTTCACTATGCACTGTGCAGTTAATATGGTAGATTTTTATGTACGAGAATGAATTTGCTTCTATTGGTTAGGTGAAATGTTGGCTTTAGTCTATCCCCAGTGAATTCTTGTTAAGACCAAATTTAATAATGAAGTAGATATTTTAGGTTTAATGAAATCAACTATTTCTTGGAAATCAAATGATTAGAGTTAGAGCATGGGTTGTTGGGTCATTCATTTTTGGAACAAAAATCTGCTAGACACGACACTGGGAATGCAACAGGGTATAATAGGAGATGCAAGCCTTACACCTGTGGAACTCGCAGTTTGGTGGGGCAGATATTAATTAAAAGAATCACCAGAATAAATTGACAATGTAATAATTCTTACAAAAGGAATGAATAAGACATGTAAGTGTGAACACAAAGTAGGGAAACTGACCTAGTCTCCCCTGGGAAACAGTGCTTGCTCGAGGTGAGGCAGGAATATGACTTAACTCAGGTAAGGGGTGGGATGGATAGAAAAGGGCATTTCAGACAAAAGGAACAACGTGTGCAAATGCCCTGCAGCAGGAGGGAGCATGGCATCTAAGGGAGGGGGCCAAGAAAAGGTCAATATAGCTTGTGGTCAGGTAACAATGGAGAGCCATTGAGGAGTTGGAAGTAGGGGAAGAGGCAAATAGATTTAGGTTTTGGCAGTATCACTCTTGTCTCGCAGTGTGGGGTGTGGATTTTTAGGAGACCAGGATGGATGTGGGCAGACCAGCAAGCAAGCTGTGTCAGAAGACATGACGTGGAGGGGCTGGATTAGGGTGCAAGTAGTAGAGGTGGAGAGAACGAATGAATGGCATACAAGTGACAGGAGGTGATTGGTAAGGGGCAGAAGTGATCCTCATATTCTGGTGTACATGGCAGTACTGTTCATTGAGCTGAGGGGACCCTAGGGGAGAACCAGGTTTGCTGGGAAAACTCCTGTCTGCTTTGGAATGTGATGAGCCAACAAAATAGCTGGGAATTTGGTTCTGGAGATCAGAGGAAAGTCTGAAATGGTACATGTACATTTGGGACTTTTCTGCGTATATGTGGTAAGGTACACACAGGCACAAGGAGAAGATGAGGGCTTAGAATACAACTTTAAGGAACAACAGTGCATGGCTAAGTAGATGAGTAGCCAAAGAAAGAATAGCTGGAGAGAAGAAAGGGAAACCAGGAGAGTGAGGTGTCACTGAAGCCAAGGAAAGAAAGTATTTCAAGAAAGCAGGAGTGACCAACAGTGTCAAAGTATGTCTAGAGATAAGGCCAGCAAAAAGTCTATGGATATGGAGAAATCCATGGTTTGGTTTATTTGACACTGGACCTTGGAGAAATAATGAACAACAATGAACATAACAGTTCCTGGAGAATGAACTAGATATGTACTAGATATGTTTGAGGTTCTTCCCCCTCAAACCTGTCCCCTTAGATACCAGAGAGGGAGGAGAACAGAGAAGATCCACTGAGATATGGAAAGCAGCAGAGTCCATGCAAAAGCAGGCTTTGGAGGCAAACACCAGGGTTGAAATTCAGACTCACACTACAGAGCTTGAGTGGATTTCTTTATCTCCCTTGGTTTTAGTTTCTTTATCTGTAAGATGAGCATAACTACCTTCTAGATAGTCATGATTAAAGAGAAATATATTAAAAACCTAGCAAGGTACCTGGCCCAGAGTAAAAGTTAATAAATAATCATTCATTCAATCAAGGATGTATTTCAAGCAAGAGAATGATGAAGATATATAGATTTTGGCAGAATAACTCTCTCTATATGTAAAATATGTCAATAGGTATACATAAAAATATATATATATATATATATATATATATATATATATATATATGAATGGTTTTATAATTGGATGAATGACTACAAAGGATGCTCATTTCTGTCACCTTGTTGGGGAGGGGGTTCTGATAGTGTGCTATAGAGTTTTTCCCTCTGCCCCAGGTAGTTTAACTTTGCAATTGATGGCTTTGACAAAGCTATAATGACAATTTTATAAAATGTGTAGATGATAAAATGATATGAACCTGGAAGTAATAGTAAATATAACCCATGACAGAATAAAGGTTGAAAACAAAAACAAATGGTCTGAATATAATCAGATAAAAATTTAATAAGTATAAGGAACAGAGTTCTACTTTTGAGTCTAATAAACCAACTGCACAAATTCATGACAGTGCAATTCATGTGTTTTTTCATAAGAGATTTAGGGCTAAATCAGATAATACACTCAATTAAAGGCCATGGTGGGAGATAGCTGCCAAAAACGCTGTGGCAGACACTGTTGTAATCAACATAATCCACATATCTCTCTTCTTTCTGGGCACCCCTTTAGACTACATTTCCCAAACTTCCTTTGTGACTGTTTCTTGACAATGGAATATAAAAAGAAGTGATATGGGTCACTTCTGGGCCAAGGTGGTTAAGAGCACGAAGCCTTTTCCATACTTCAGCTTTTCCTTAACTTAGGGCTGGATCCGTGAAAGAGGGTCCATGAAAAGTCTGGGTCCATGAAAGACAGTGTGGAGCAGAGCCTTCCCCTTCCCTTGCCTCTTGACGTGTGACCTCATGTCACCTGAAAAGTAAGCAAGAAACAAACCATTAATTGGTTAAGTCATGGAGATTTGGGCATAGTTACCGTGGTGACCATCATCCTTCCTAACTAAAAACAACAACCAAATTTAAAAACAAAACAAAACTGATGCAGTCCTCAGTTATATTAATAGACAAATGTTGTCCAGACAATGGGAAATGATATTCTGGAAGACAGTCATCCAGAAAGATGTTAAGTGACTGGACTAAGTTTTTGTAGTCTGTTATTAATAGCAGAGGTATAAACCACATCTATAGCATTTTTGTTTCTTGGTTTCACACAAGAAGACTTGGACACACTGGGAAAGTTCTTGGCATATAGTAGGTACTCAATAAATATCTGTCGCATGAATAAATATTGACATGTATACGTTCAGTGGAATGACCACAGGGAGTGATGGCGACCTGAATCCATGCCCAGTTAAGGGTGCAAAGCTGGAATTGTCTAGCCAGGAGCAAAGGAGACAGGATGGATATCACCAACCATTTTAAGAATTATTTTGTAGAAGAATTGAATCAGTTCTCTGGGACCTCACAGGGTGGAACTAGAATAAATAGGTTGAAGTCACAGTAAGACATTTCTGTTGATTGTATGACATTAGAATGTATAGAAGTTGCTGATCAGTCAGAGGTGGGCAAAGGAGAAATGGTCCCTTACAGCACTGGAGGTGTTTAAGCAAGAGAGAGTGACCATCATGTGGGACTATTATGGAGGGTATTCAAGCACTGGGGAGAATGCTGGAGAAGATGGCTCTTAACATCCCTTATGGCCCTAAGACTATGATCACTTGGTTCTGACTTAAACCTCATCTAGAGATAGTGTCAACAAAGGCACTGAACGCAGAGTCCTGTGGTGGGCCATGCATGACTTGTCTATAGTGAGAGAAGAAGTCACTTCCATCTCTCAAATAATTGTCACTATTCTGTTCCTTATAGAGTAGGGATTATCAACACTGCTCAGCTGTCATCTCCAGGTTGTTAAATGTGGCTCTTCCTGATAATTTTCTAACATGAAAATGATATTTACAGGAGATTATTTTTTTAAATAAGTGGTTGTGAACCACTGTAGAGAAGTTTTCATGGAAGCTTAGTTGATTTGAAAGCTATTACCATACCAAGTTGTGTTGTATTGAGTGCCCACAAGATGCCAGAAGCTCTTCAGATTACAGATGCCTTCAAGAAGGTTCCATTCCAAGCTGTTAAAGTCAGCTCTGCCACCGGAGTCAGTCAAGACCTGGAATGTGAGCCCAGCTCTGTGCATACGATAGCTTGTAGGAAAACACTTAACATCTCGTGTGAGTGTTCCCATTTGCAAACAGAAGCACCACAACTGGTTTTTACAAGAGAGATATTGTAAAGATGAAAGAGAACATGTGTGAAATTGCTTTGAGTTTTTAGAAAAAAGTGAAAGAAACTTTGGGTAATAGAGCCAAGATTTACATCAGCTATTCCTTTAAGAAAATACCTGGAGTGCCAGGGTAGGCCTGTTTCTTTCAGAGCTCTGTATCATGCTCATCTGTATCATGCTAAGTCTTCAACTAAAAAGTTGACATGGTAGGCCTAGAACGTCTAGGATTCCCTTTATCACTATGTGAGTATGTGAAATCAGAGTTCATTATAAAAAACAATTATTTGTCTGAGGCTGAGTTGGTTGGATCGTTGGTATATAAAACTAACAAAGGGCAAGATTGGGCAATTTCCATCTGGCACAATTGTAAGGAGATATGGAAACAGGGCAGTAAAGAGCTTGTCATATGTTTCTTTAAGAAAGGATGTAAATTTAAAAGGAATAGTGTGCTGAAATTTGATGACAGTTTTTGGGAAATATTTAGATCATTTCCGTGGAGCCTCTGATGGTCCAAGGGGCTGTTAATCCTTCTGAAACTTTTAATGCCTTAATATGTTCTGAAAATACTTTCTGAGTAAATACCAGGAATAAATAAATTGAATTTTAAAGTGAATTTTTCATTTTATTCACAATTGTCACGCATTCTATTTCAAATACCACTCTGGCAGAAAAAGCTCTAATTTGCAAGAAACACCAGATAGTTCCACCTAATATAATGAAATCAGCAGGACTTGAGGCTCTCCACAATCTCCTCATTTGCTCTGCTAACAAAGGCTTTACTTCCGTTCAGGAAACACTCATATTCCCCCAGAAAGTGTCCAGTCCTTTGCTAGGTACAAGGACTCCAGGGTATGTATGATACCAAGTCCCTGTCTTGGAGGAGCTCACCGTCTAGAGCCACCCGGAGAGGATTTATCTGATGCCTTAATTCTGGGCTTAGAATAAATTTGAAGCTAAATTAATCAGGAACATCCTGTGAACAGTTACTTAGCTTTGATTATCCATTTCTTGAATCTTTGTCTTTCTTGAAAATATTGTCTTGGGCTATGAATCCCCTATGTAGCTCATTCAGGTACAGAACAAATACTTCAAGTCCAAAGGATGGGCCTTCTTTTATTCATGTTGCTGCCCAGTGGGGTACTTTGCATCTTGGGCATATTTAATTAATTCCCCTCCACTGGCTCCTCCCTCTATACTTAAGAACATTTGCAGCTGCTAAAGACTGAATTGTGTCCCCCTGAAATTCATTTGTTGAAGTCTTAACCCTTAGTTACCTTAGCATATAACTGTGTTTGGAAGTAGAGTGTTCAAAGAGGTAATCAGGGTTAAATGAGGTCTATGGGTGGTCCCTAATTCAATGACTGGTGTCCTTATAAGAAGAGAAAGAGACACCAGGGATGCACATACATAGAGGCAAGGCCATGTGAGCACACGGCAAGAAGACAGTTATCTTCAAGCCAAAGAGAAAGGCTTCAGGAGAAACCAAACCCACTGACACCTTGATCTTGGACTCTAGCCTCTGGGACTGTTAGAAAATAAATTTCTGTTGTTTAAGCCACCCAATCTGTGGTATTTTGTTATAGCAGCCCAAAAGGCTAATACAGCAGCTGTTCATGATACTGCTTCACTTTGGGTAAATTTGCCAAATTGAGCAATAATCCCCAAATTCTCCAGATTCTTCAGTGACACCTCCTGGCCCCTGACCATTCTTTCATGCTTCTTTGACCAAAATTCTTCAACTTTTTTTCCAGACTTACCATAAGATTTGAAAAATTTCAAGGCCAAGAAAAAAAGAGAAAATACGTTTTTCTGTTCGGACCTTACAAGTGAACGAAAAGGCTTGATTGTCACATTGTTCCCTCCCCAGGAGACAGGGATAAAAATTGGGTTGAGATGTAAGGCCGAGTCCCCACAATGATGTTCAAGTCTCACAATGTCCCAAAGAAAATATACTAGTGGGATATAGTTGTCTGTTCCTGTCTATCTGCATTGGGGCAGTAGTGAGTTAACTTCTTAAAATCCTAAGCATTGGAAATATACCTGCAGGAACTTCATAAAGACAGGTACGTTTTAAGGCAGAAACACTAATAGGAGTTCAAATTAAAGAAATGACATGAAATTACATTTCTTAAAAAGGGAAATAACACTCAGGAACATTAAATGATTTAATTATGCATGAAAGAGCTTTTTGAGCTAAAAAATGCAACAAAAGCAAAGTGTGCCCAGATGTAAGTTTGAGAAAGCAGCCATAAGACAAATCTCGAAACCAAAGTATGCAAAATCTGTAATCATCCACCTCCATACTGAAGGCAAGGAAGACCTTCCATTAACATCCATTTTGCTTTTTGTAGGACAAAGAGCTGGAAGAACAGAAAAGTAATTTTGTGTATTATTGAGGCTTAACAATCCCCAGTGGAAAGAAACCCTTTGGGTCTTCAGATTCTTTCACTTAATAATTCTCAAATATATTCATGTATATTTTAACATATACTGTTAAAATTAATTGTTATTCTAGTTTCCTTAAAATCACACATAGAATAGTGTTCACTATCAGAACTGACATTTTTTATATGGTAGCAAATATTTTCTGTCATTAATGCCTGAAAAATTACACATATAGTTAAAGAAATATTGTATGTGTGTGTGAATTGAGACTCCACATATACCAGTTACTTACTATATTCTGACTTTGTTGGAGAAAGGTCATGTGTATATTTACCTCCAAATGTTTTTCTAGTGAAACATGCATTATGAATGGACTCTGCAATTTAAATGGATTCTTTAACCACCTCTATGTCCTCAGGTTTCAGTTGTAAACTTTAAAAAGAATACAAAATGGTCCATGTGGAAAGGGATGCAAAGTCCTCTTGACTGAACAGTTCCTGGTATGGTGCGAATTTGCTTTTATGGTGCCAATTAGTGTCTGACTTGTCTTTTTGCCATGCAATGAATTAAAAATGCATGATTTGGATGCTGGAAAGCTAACCAGTTTCTGGATAGAATCCCCTGGACACTGCCATTCTTCCAGTTGATCTTTTTGCCCTCCCTGTGTTGGCAAGTACCAACTCTGTTGCCTACTGCTCACATCTTTCCCTAACAGATGGTTCTTTTTACTAGTCAAGATCCAATCTGGTGATTTACTTTAATTTGCTTTGGCCTAAAGAAAACCCATGACAGACAGCTAGCACAGCATCCTGAAGCAAAATTTTGCAAAGAAAAAGTTAAGTAGACACACGCTATGTAGACTGCGTTCCACTTTACGTACCCCATAAATCAGAATATTTGTCAACAACAATTAAAATGTAGTTTCCCTGGTAATAAACATTACGGGGAGTAACAAATCAAGTTTCATTTATTCTGTCAGAAACTGAAGGAGAAAGCTTCATATGATTTTGTGGATAGTCTCTGAGGAGTAAACCAAGCACAATTATGTTCTTGATTTTAATTAAAACTCTGGGTACCTTTCAAGTTCCGTTGGGGAGATTTCCTGGGTCTGCTTAGCTGAGATCTACACTGTGAAGCTAATTTGACACACAACATATTTTTCATGAGGTAACTGTCGCAGGAAGCCATTGGTAGGAGCAGCCTCTCGATTGCCTGTGGGGCCCACAAAAAGTAATGACTTCTGAAGCAACAACTTCGCCAGGAAGTACATCTGCATTACAGTCCCAGAAGCCCTCCCGATAATGTCATTAAGCTGGGAAAATCAAAGGAAAAAGTGCTTGTCTTTCCTGGAAAGACAAGCACCACATGTACTCACCATCAAATTGGTATTGACTGATCAACACATAAATGCACATATAAGAATAACATCTATTGGAT
>NW_012154729.1:2772114-2941029 GCF_000956105.1 Propithecus coquereli
GAAGGGCAACATACGTAACCTAAACATCTGTACCCCCATAATATGCTGAAATAAATAAAAAATAAAAAAAAAAAGGAAAAGGTGCCCAAAAGATGCTGTTAAAAAATGTTTCATTACTCACTGTCCACAGAACAACACTAGAATTGAGCCACGGAATCATTTCAAATCACAATAAAAGCGAAACCACCCCCAGATTCCTGAAAGGGTAATGGAAGCAGAGATTATGAGCCGTGCACTGGCATCGTGGCCCAGGGGAGGTGATGTGGAAGGGCCAGTGCTCCTTCTTCTGTCTGAGGACTTTTTTCCTCAGGAGCTGGCCAGGGTCTCTCTGCTCTAAGCAATATATTATTGTGTTAATTGACCAGGGATTGGCTTATAATCTGCTGATTTCTTGGCCTGTGTTGTGTGTGTGTGTGTTTGCATTATAACTAAAACCAGGCCAGAATTTGGTCTCACTATTCAATTTACAGGTGGTACGTTGTCTTGCTTTTCTATAATGTCACAGAACTCTGCATTTTGGCTAAAAGGTGTTTCAAGTTATTTCTTTGAAGTAATGAGCACAAATGCAATGGGTATGCTGATGGTGTGAGCTGTGTTGGCCAGGGTAGGGGGTTGAACTGTCAAAGGCAGTGGTCATTCATATGGCTCCTTTTTCTGAGCCCCACCACAGCCCTCCTTCTCACCCATCCCAACCAGGATCTCCCTGCAATTGTGTCTGTAAAGTCCATGCTCCTCCAGGGCATGTCTTAAAATCTTAGGAAACTTGGGATGCTGTTGGCCTTCGGAGACCATCTCATCTAGCTGGTCTGTTAATCCACAGGTGATGGGGCTAAAGCAGGGAAGGAGAAATGACTGAGTCTTTCTGGTCTCTGCACCACACATAATCGTTGCCATCTTTGACTCTGAAGGGCACTTGGTTTATACTTCCATGTTATAACTTTTTTCACTTCCAAGCAAGTATTATCCCATGCAACAAAACTTTGTAAAATGTGACCTGGTTAACATTTATTGGAGTGTCTATACCCTGTGCTGGGTGCTGGGCAATAAGCCCTTTGCGCGATGTCACTTTATCCTCATGGCACATAAGGATTAATCTTATCTTACAGTGGAGGAAACTCAGGCAGAGAGATGGTCTGCGATGTGTTCAAGGTCCCTCAGCTGGTGAGTGGAGCAGCAGGGATTCAAAGCTAGGCAGAATGACCCAAGGCTCAGAGCTTGTCACTGCCCTGCATGCTGCTGTTTGTGTAACAAGCTACTTGTGTGAGCTTTGGGTTGACTTGGGCACCGAGATGGGTGCAGCTGTATCCTTCAAATAATTCCATTTCCTTAAGATGGACTGAGTGTTTCTTGCAATATGTATTACTGGCTTTGTTATTGTTAATAACTCAAAAGCCTGGAGACAGTGGATGCATTAACAGGTGTACCATGTATTGACCTTTTAGTAAATACCAGATACTATCCTAAGTTCTTCACATAAACCATTTTTAATACTCCTAAGAATCTTCTGAAGGAATAAGTGTTATAAAGCCCACTTTTCAGATAAGGAAGCTGAAATTCAGTGAGTTTAAGCAGGTTGCCCAAAGTAATATAACTACTGAATGACAAAACCAGCAGCCCAGCCCAAGCCATGCCAAAGTCATTGCTATGTGCTGAACTGAATCATGGAGTAGAACACATGGTTCTCTTCGTGTGGTTAGAGCTTAGAGAATAATTGAGAAATAGTGGGCTGGAACTGGGAGATGAACTGGTAGGGTAGGACTCTATTTTCTAACAGTTATGTGGCAGTTTTTAACAGTTTCTAACAGGTCCCCCCGCCCCGCCCCCAAGGAGAATGGGGCAGTGTCTTATTCACTTCTTTACTCTCAATATGCTCCTAGCACAGGGTTCCAGAGAGCAGGAGCTCAATGATTATCTGTTAAGTAAAGAAAGAAGCTAGACTACGGACTTCCAGCCCAGTGCGATTCCATTACCCCAAGCCTTGAAGCTGATCCCTCATTTCTAACCTTATTTTTCACTTTGTTGCCAACATTCCAACAAGAACTTTTTTGCCATAAATAATGCATCTCCCCTTCCTAATTTTTCCAGGTTTCTACAGGCTTAGTTATATTGCTATCCACCCTAGATTTATTTTGAAATTTTGGACTTATTTTGCAATTTTGGACTTATTTTGCAAGTATGAGAATCCTTAGTAAAGCCGGTATTTTCTCTGTGAGTTGGTGCTGAGCAGGGTAAGGAAAATAAACAAACACAAAAAACAAAGTCCAGTTAGACTAGATCTTATTCAGGTCACACATTTTAGTGTTTCCCTGAGTAACTTCTCCCTGGGAGATTTTGACCACTAGAGGACATGGGGCTAGATATCAAGATAGGTAGGTGACACTCTGGGTATTAATGCAGAAGAATTCCCTTTAACTTGCTATATCCCTCAAACTAACCAAGCCTTAGTGAGTAGCCGAAGATGCACGTACCCAATAGGATAGTTTTACAGAACACTATCTAGTCCGGGATTCTGGAATATTCAGCAACTTCTGGCACTGTCACAAAGTCCTTTATTCATTTTGGAGGCCTTCTTTTGGATTTATTAACTCTGGGACATCAAATGGCTTGAAAGAGTTAATGCAATTCCCTTCAATCTCTCTGAGGCTCAGTTTCCTCATTTGTAAAATGAGTACAACAAAGTCTAACTTTAATGTTGTAAGAATTAAGTGTAATGTTTATAATAATAATAGCTCATATTAGTATTCTAAGATCTATATCTACCTGCCTATCTATCTAATCCTTTAATCCTCACATCACTCTGTGAGGTAGAAAATAATTTTCTCTTTTTAATGGAAGAGAGAATTAACAGAATTACTGAACCCAGTTCAGTAGTTTCCCAAGATCATGTGCTAAGGTAGATCTGTGAGCCCCCAGGCCACCTGGCTCTGGAGCCTGTTAGACCTCTCTGGGCCCAGGAAAGTGCTAGGCACAGAGTGGACCTAACAAAACCTTCTAGACTCAGAATTGGGATGTTTTTCTCTGCAAGGTCAGACCTGAAAAATCAAGGAGTATGAGAAGAGAATGCAATTAGAAGTGCCATGTTGTGGCTTTATGTTCTCCAGCTTCGCTTATGTTACCCGGTGATAGTGACAAAAGCATCTATGGCAGCATGTCTACCCCCTGCTGAACCTCTGCTGGCATTGGATGGCTTCTTAGCTAGTGAAATAATGTCCCATCCTGGTATTTGGAGGAACCCAGTGTGATTGTTAGGGCAGAGAGGATAAAATAGAGAAAAATAGTCTGGGCATACATGGTGTGCCAGATAGCCATTATGGATGACATGATTGGCCTCTATTCAGTAGTGGTTGGACTTGAAAAATTCCGTAGTTTCTTGCTACATGCACTTCAGGCTTGCCATTTAACCTCTGCAATGTTAATCTGTATAGCCACAGGGTATCTTCAGTCACGGGAGTACAAATCTCTGGTCTAGAAGGTCAGAAACCACATCACCATCACTCTAGATTTCTCCTCCAGCATCCCTCCCCTCCGCAGCAGCTCCTTGGCCCCCATCGCTTCAAATCCCCTGAAGAAAGGGAACATGTAGTCATTCAAAAAAATATGTATCGTTGTAAAGGTCAAAGCAGTAAACTCCGATTCAATAGAATCTAAGAAGGATTACAATTCTGATCCCCCTGTCTGGTGACAAACATCATCTTTGGAGAGAAAAAAACAGCACACCATCAATCCACTCTGGGAGAAAGGGCAGGAGGAGCCATGAACTCGACTCTTCTGGTCCCAGGAGGACTCTGGGAAATCTCCCAGGACTTGCTGCTGGCTAATCAGCCAGCAGCTTGGGCAGAGGTTGGTTTTTTTTTTTTTTTTTTTTTTTTTAGCCCAACTTTAGCACAAAACCTGGCAGGAGCTAATGAGCCTCTTTGAAATGACTCTTTTGCATCATGGAAAGAAGTTTACTGGTGGGTAGAATGCCATCTCCATTTCTGAACAGAGATGAAAAAGTGCCGCTGCATAATAGTGAGTTGTAAAAGATGGGAGAACTGAAAGTTAAGCATAGATTGTATTGCCCTCAGTGGATATAGGTTGAAATTTAAAAATAATAAAACTAACCATCATGGCTCTTTTTGTTGGGGCACATTGACTGCTCCTGCATTCATTTTTTTTTTGTAAATAGAGGAAATAGTTTAAATAATACCCTGTGTATATGTGAGGATGCCCTTTATGCTTATAAGAAGTGAAGATAATTCTATTAGGAAAGAAATCATGAAAAGAATAAAGTATTACTACACTTTCATGACAAATTGCAAATTCATATTAAATTTGAGGTATGAGAGGCAAATGAGAATTATGTAATGGTAGATTCATAGCTCATGCAAAAGGAGGGTGGGATGTGGAAATTCAGGAACAAAGAAGTGTGGGGATGATGGATTGAAGAAGAAATTTTTTATCTGCTAATTTTCACAGTCCGAAGTCTGAAAGAAAATTGGGGCGTGCAAGTAGCATGTGTCAAAAGTTTTAGCAAAAAAGGAGAAGAAGGTTCTAAGCAGATCAATTTATAATGCTTTGGGTGGATCAGAACTCATTATCCATGTTCTTGCAACTCAAATTGAGGTCTTTGGACCAGTAGCAAATGCGCCACGTGTGAGCTTGTTAGACATGCAGGCTTACTGGCCAGCTCCACAAGATCAGAGTCTGCATTTTTTAACTAAATCTCTTGGTGTTTTGTGTTCACATTAAAACTTCAGAAGTTCTGATATCGTCTAGTGCTTTGTCTTTTGGAGTTGTTAAATTTTTCACCTTTTCCTTCCATGACTTATTTACCAAATCCACCACACAGTAAAATTGCACAGACACCTAAGGCCTATATTATCTGGCAAACGTTTTTTTTTCTTTAAAAGAAGGAAGACAAAAGCTTAGCCTCTCTAATGAAGCTTTCTCTAGACCTTTCTGCCTAAGATTCTACCTCATGGGTTAGTAAGTCTATACATAATTGAAGTTGCATTGTCAAAACACAGGCCACACCACAGATGTAGAGATGGTCCACAGAATTCTATGACTTGTACAAAAGGCTAGCTAGGCTCATTGTGGCCAGAAGGCCATCTAGTCTGGGGTTCTGGAATAACTAGGCTCCCAGAACTACTCTGATTTCTGACTTTTTCAAAGCATGTTCTTTATCCAGGAGTTGCTCCTTAGCTTTCAAGTAAAATCCTTTTTGCTTAAAGGTAGCAGAGTTGGCTTTTGTTTATTGCAACCAAAGAACTTTACCAGGTAAAGAAATCAGTACCAGCAGTGGGGAAATGGTATGGGACAGCAAAGAAAAGTGTATTACAAATATAGCCATAGTGTTCAAGGAGAATACAGTCCATCTGGAGATTTCCTAGTGTATGCTGAGGCCTTTTAGTTTGTTAGAATTAGCTCTACAAGTACCAATATTAAAACTCTGCTCTTCTTACTTCCACAGGAAATTTCTACAGGATTTTGGGAGTTCATGGACTTGAAGGGATAAGGATCTTAGTAAGATTGTTGAAGAAAATAAATGAAGGAGAGAATGAGAAGAAGAAAAAGATAGAAATAGAGAGACAGAGAAAGAGAATGGACATGTGTCTTAATTTTTATTTTTGGTTCTGGAACTATTTTTGTGAAGATTTATAGGAAAAAGGCTCCCTTAGGCCCAACACACTTTGCCAACTGCAAAGAGCATTATCAGAAGAATGAAAAGGATCCCCCATTCACAGCCTATGGCTTCTGGGTGATGGCTCACCTAAGAGAGACTTAAAAAATAGGATCATTTTTAAGACTCTTCAGCCAGTAAATAGAATTTCATACAGAGAGATTTCAGTCACCCAAGGGCATCTTTCTTGAAGACTCTATTTGTGGATAGTGAAATTATCAATGTTTATCAGGGGGTAAAATATTAGCAAGTCCATCCTGTATCTTACTATCTGAAAAGATTCTATTTTTCAAGCGAAAGTGCCTGACAAGTAAATCACATATAATGACATATATCAATATCTCATTGCACAATCTCTGTTTCTAGACGATTTAAATCAGATTTGAGCAGGGAAAACTAGATGCTGATGAGAATATTAGTCAGTGTTTTTTAAACAATGAGCTTGGCTTCATCTCTCCAAGGATGCATAGTTGTTAAAGTACAATTAGCCAGGAACGTTGCCCAAAGTTAACATGTTGCTTTGTGTGTGCACACGTAGGTACACTGTGCTCTTGCAAAGACCCATCTCTGCTTGGCCTGGATACCATCTCTTGATATGCTTCTTTCTCCTATCCCTTGTGGAAATAAACTCAGTTGCCTCCAAGGCCTGATGTTCTTTCTTATGTAGCTGGATGCTTTACCTTTCCCAGGTCATGCCTGAGATTAAATATGTGACCACCCCCTGCACCTCCCCTACCCCTTCTTTAGCTACAGAAGTTTCCTATAGGAGCCTGTAGTGAATTCTTATAATTTTATGTTGCCTCAGCATCCATTTTGAATATACATTTAATGTTCTCATACCAGAAGCAGGGCTAAGTCACTGTGGATACAGTTTCCAGTTCTACACCACACACAAACGGCACTTGGAAAAGGATAAGTTAGTTACCTCTGGAGAAGCTCTGGGGGATTCCTGGACAATTGGCAGGAGCACCTTGACAGAAAAATATTGACATTCCTGCTTGTATGACAGGGGTTAACTCAAATGATTATTTGCAACAATGAAAGAGATGTGATTTTACTTGTATTGTTATCTTTTGGAGCATTTTTTTATCAGTGACATTTAACATTTATAAATTATATTTCAACTTATAACTTACATGTTCTTTCAGGCAGGTGCAAATTTTTATATCTTTATAACATTATGCTTTAATTCGTATGTATTCTAGACATTTCATAAAAATAATGTCTTGCCTAATATATAATGATAAAGCTATGACTATGTAGTCAGTTTAGAATTGGGTTCTATCCTTTCACTAGTCTTTTTGGTCACTAACACAATCTTGGCAAGGGAAGGAATTCACCCTGGGCCAAACTGAAGTCTCTGCAAGTACCATATTCTTAACTATGTATCACTCATTGGTTGAGTTATTTATTCATTCATTGATTAAACATTTATTGAACATCTAGCATATATTAAGCACTGAATTGGATGGTGGGGTTTCAACATAAAGGTGATGTGATGCCTTTTCTTTCTTTTTTTTTTTTTTTTTTTTGAGACAGAGTCTCACTTTGTTGCCCGGGCTAGAGTGAGTGCCGTGGCGTCAGCCTAGCTCACAGCAACCTCACACTCCTGGGCTCAAGCGATCCTTCTGCCTCAGCCTCCCAAGTAGCTGGGACTACAGGCATGTGCCACCATGCCCGGCTAATTTTTTCTATATATTTTTAGTTGTCCAATTAATTTCTTTCTAATTTTTAATAGAGACGGGGTCTCGCTCTTGCTCAGGCTGGTTTCGAACTCCTGAGCTCAAACAATCCGCCCGCCTCGGCCTCCCAGAGTGCTAGGATTACAGGCGTGAGCCACCGCGCCCGGCCTGTGATGCCTTTTCTTAAAGAATTTATAGATGGTTAGAATGGAGAGTCATATCAATAGAAAATCACATTACCTTGTGATCAATAGAGGTATGTTCAACATGCTATGGGAGGAAATAGGCTTGAGAAAAAAACTTTAGATGTTGTGGGAAAGGCTTCACAAGGGAGGTGAAATTTCAGCTCATTTTTTTTTCCAGAATGAGGAGTTGTTTACCCCGTGGATGAAGAAAAGGGCAGGCCAGACTGAGGGAGAAAGCTAATGGGTACAAAATGACTGTAAAGCCAAATCTAGGCCTCTGTAGCCAGTGGGGAGGTTTGATGGTGCAGCACAGAGATTGTGTCTGTGGGAGCAATGGCAGAACAACACTCCAACGCAGTGCTCTGTCCAGAAGGGTCTGTCACCACAGAATCTGGGGTGGCAACAAAACTTCTAACTCAGTAGGGAGTAGAAGGCATTTCTCTACTGTTGTAGCAGGCGTAGTGTTCAGAGTGAACAGGAAAGGAAAGATGTATTTGCTGAAGTTCCCAAACGCACGCTGATCAGCAGAGTCACCACCAACAGCAGACATGGCTACAGTTAGTTCAATAAACAGTACTTACAGGTGTTATTGCAGAGAGTCATCTGAACAGAAGAACACGACTAATGACTGTAGTCATATTCTGGTGTCCATAGTGGACAGACCTGGTAAGCGACATATACGTGATATGATTTACATAAAGCCATAGAGAGACTTGGGAATATTAGTATCCTTGTAGTGTCTAAAGTAAGGGAGATGGATGGGAAACAGTAGGTTGTATGCTATGCTTAGAAATCTAAACTTTATTTTGTGTTTCATTATTTCCCAAACTGTGCTCAGTGTCTGAGAGATGTTTGTATTTTTTAGAATTGCATTCAGCTGCAAGTAGTAGCTTAGATGATAAAGGAGTTTACTTTCCTTATGGGAAGTTCAAGGTTGGTTCATGAGTCAATGGTGTCATTAGGGAAACAGGTTCTTCCCATCTTCCTGCTCGCCCATCCTTAGTAGAAGTGTATAGTGGCTGCCGTGCCTCCAGCATTACTTTATTACAGGCAGGAAGAAGAACATGGAAAACAGGTAAAGGGGAAGTACTCTCCAGGACTTCTGTCTACATCATATTGACCAGTGTTGTCACTTGGACACACCTGGCAGCCAGGAATTCTAGGAAATGGGTATTTTTATTTTTCTGACTTCTATTCTAGAGAAAAGTAGAAAAGGGGGTTGCTACACCCTATGATATCTGACTCAGCTTTCCTCAGTCTCAAATCAAGTATTTTGGGAAATGTTTGCTTCCTCTTAGAGACTCATTGTGCAGAATAGGGTACCAAGGTCTCTGAGAAGGCTTGCAGCAAAGAAACCTGTTTAAATGTATTTAAGCCAATGTTACCCCCAATTATAATATTTAGCCATAGGATACTTACTCAGTGAAACACCTTCTTGCAATGTGATGTGAGAGTAACTGAAGATTTTTATAAGAGAATGACCTAAAATGTGTATTTTGAAAGACAACTCCAGGTGAAATTGAAGATGATAAAGACTGTTGATTGGGAGATTATTGGAAACTACTTCAATAGTTCAAGCAAGAGATAATTTAGGCTTGCTAGGGTGGTGGCAATGGAGACCAGGAGGAAGAGAAGGAGCTAAGTAATGGAATCAATATTGATGAGGGAGATTAAAAAGGAATTGGTGAGTACTGCAGAGGTAAAAAACAAAAAAGAGCTTGATGAACCAAGAAGGACTAAAGTTTCTGACTTGAGCAACCAGGAAGCTATCAGTGCCATCAAATGATATAAGGAAAACAACAGGACAAGCAGGTTTTGGAAACAAAGGAAAAAGTTTAGTTTTGATTCTGTTGCATTTGGCAGAATCATCAAATATAATTGACACCAATATTACTGTATAGAAAGCAGAGTGAAACTTCTATCATAAAAATAATTTAAGGACTGGAGGAGTATTAATCTAATTTTCCTTTTGTAAATGCTTAATCATTTTGATATTTATTTATCCTTTCATTTACATATGCTTAATTGAAGGAGAATTTATTGAGGCCATGCTATGAACTAGGGGCTGTGTTAGGAGATGAAGATGACAAGGGATTTGTAATTTATAATGGGCTTAAAGTGTAAGGAATACACACAAAGGATAAAGAACGTGGAATTAGCAAGATACAAAGAAGACATAGAGGAGGGAAAATGGTCAAGTTGGTATTTGATCTGAGTGTTGATGAAAGGACAATATTTCAACAGGCAAAAATGGAGGGGGGAGGGCACTCAGAGAACTATTTTCCTAAATTTTCGACTCACTAAATGGTAATATTTAGTCTTTCCAAATGTAAGTATCCACCGGGCATTGGTTCCAGGACCAGCCCCCACCTCACAGATACCAAAAACTTGAACCATCAAGTCCCTGATATCAAATATAAAATATTTTAATCGAACCTATGCACATCTCTAGATAACTCATAATACCTAATGCAATGTAGGTGCCATGTAAATAGTTGTTATACTGTAGTGTTTAGGGAATAATGACAAGGAAAATAGCCTATACATGGTCAGTACAGACACAATTAAAAAAAATATTTTTGACTCAGCGTTGCTTGAAACCGTGGATGCATAACCCATGGATACAGAGGGCCAACTGTAGTTAATGCTATTCCTCAGAATATTAAGCTCTGGTAGAATGGGCATCTTATCTGTTTGTTCATTCTTATATCCCTACCACCTAGAAAAGTACCTAACACAAAGTAGATGCTCAAGGAAATTTTGTTGAAAGAAGAAATGATTAATAAATGGACAAAATGCCTGCTCTTGGTCTCTTTTTAGTGCATTTTGTCAGATATCCATAATGTCATTTTTGGAAGACTTGTATAGGTTTCATTTCCTTTCTTCCTAATGAAGTCGACAGAGTATGAAGAATCAAAGAATATGGATTGTGAATTTTCACTAGCCTTTTTCAACAGGTTTCCAGGGAAATTTAGGTTTTAATTCTTTCTTTCCATTTTTACATGAAGGGTAAGGAATCCTGAATGCCCACTGCTACATTGCCAGCATCTAGCACAGTGTTTGGCCTACAAATAACTATTGAATGAATGAACAAATGAGTGAATAAAATAACTCCAATAGAAAAGGGTCAGTGTTTAAAAGAAAAATCAAAAAACTCCTGCTGATCAATTCAATGCCCTTAGTTCTGTCTTCCCTAATGATATTAGAATAGCCATGGAAGGTGCTTTTTAATTTCCAAAAGTTGGAAGAACTCATCAGAAACCTGTCATAAGCACCACCCAGTGTCAAATTTGAAATGTGGGAAGCAGCTGTAGAATCCGCATATCCTCATAATACATGTTAATGAATTTTGTTTACTCAAAAGAGGAGAGTTCATTCATTCAAACAATTGAAACAAATGTCTAGCTTATTTTTAATTGCTGTCTTTTAAATATTGTGACAATGTAGCCCATGGGCTCTTTGTATCACTCAAGAAAGAATCACTTTACTAAGTTTCATATCAACCTATTCTGTGTAGGAAAAATACAATAGATTTTATTATTTCTCCATATATATTCACAGCCTGTGGCAGTCAGGTTTTATTTGTGTGTGTGTGTATGTGTGTGTGTGTGTGTATGCACTTCTTGGAAATTCAAAGTACTAGTCCTTGATCTGGGTTGACGATAAGAACATTGAATGTGTCATGGTTTTATTTTTTCTGCAACAAATACACTCCAGAGAAGGCTAAGAGATAATTACTAAATTGTTATCATTGAAGCTAAATTGGTTTTGTTTTGTTCAAAATAAAAATAGCTTTTTCATTTTAATGCTAAACATAGTTTATACTTATTGTAGAAAATTTAAGCAATACAGAAAACCAAAAGTAAGATAAAAGGTTAGTTGGCTTAAATCTAACACTCAGGCCAAAATAGTGTGAGAGTGCTCATTTGCCTGTATACCTTTGCCCATATTGAGTAGTGTCAAACTTAAATCTTCAATTGGGTGACAGGTTAAATCATTTTTGAAAGCATGAGAAAGCTATCACCTACAAAAATACTTATAACCATTTCTGAAAAGAATAGAATTTTGTGGCAACATGGCTTAACAGTATAGAGTCTATGCTTCTTGGTTTTTTTTTGTTGGAACAGGCTTGACTTCAGTATTCTTTCCTATTGGATGCACTGATAATAATAGTATCTAATATTTATTGAGTATTTTTTATCTACTAAGTGTCTGGGAAACAGTAGCTATTCTTATAATATATATTTCACAAGTGAGGAAACTGAAGCATAGAAAGGTTAAGTAACTTTCCCAAAGTCACTTATCTAGGAAACATGCATACATTTTTCATTTTGGTGTCCTATTTTTGATGAAAAAATATGGTTATAATGTTTAATAGCTAACATAAAGGCAGGAGATGGAGGCTATGCCTTATGTGTGCTGGGAAAGAGAAGAATATAATTATACAATTATGCTGACAAATGAATAGCCCCAAAGCACTAACAGAGTAATGGGGGAAGTCAGGAGAGTTGGTATAGACTAGAACAGAAGAGTTTAAAGTGTATTAGTTTCCTATTGCTGCTGTAATAAGTTATTACAAACTAAGTAGCTGAAAAGAATACAAATTTTTATCTTTACAGTTCTGAAAGTTAGAAGTCCAACATGGGTCTTACTGACTAAAATCAAGGGTTGTATTTCCTTCTGGAGGCTCTAGGGGGAATCTGCTTCCTTACCTTTTGCAGCATCTAGAGGACACACACATTCCTTGGGCCACATCTTCTTCCATCTTCAAAGCAAACAATGGTTGTTCTGGTCCTTCTCCTTCATCATATCACATCACCTTGACCTCCTTTTCTGCCTCCCTCTTCCAGTGTTAAGTACCTTTGTGATTACATTGGGCCCTCCTGGATAATCCAGAATAAGCTCCCTATTTTAAGGTCATTTTATTTGCAACCTTGATTCCGACTGTAATATATTCACAGGATCCAGGGAATAGAATGTGGATATCTTTGAAGGGCAATTACTCTGCCTCCCAGAGTAGGCGCCAGAGTTCCTCTTTCCTTCCCTCCCTCCCTCTCTTCCTTCCTTCCTAACTTTTTTTAATCAATTAAGCAAATACTTATGAGTGCCTCTATGGTTGAAGCATGGTTCTAGATTCTGGGGATATAGCAGAGAACTTTCTTAACCCACTGGGTTCCTACGTGCACGGAGCTTACATTCCCTTGGAGGAGATGAACAATAAACCGACAAATGTATCTGTGACAAAATGTCACGTTGTAGAAAGTATCCTGAAGATAAGGGAAATAAGGAGAGAGGGTGGAGAGTAATGTGGCCAGAGAATGTGTGCTGATTTTTGATAGTGGTTAGGAGGCCACGCTAAGAAGACAACTGTTAAGCGAAAACTTACATGACGTGAGGGATCTCAGAGATAAGCATACTAGGCAGATGGAATGGCAAGTTCAAAAACCATGGTGTGAGAAAGATTGGCATTTTGGAGAAACAGCAATACAGTCAGCATGCGTAGAATGAAGTGAATGAGGCAGAAACTGGTGAGAGATGAGGACAGCGAGGCAGCAGCAGTCAGGTCCTCTAGGGCCTAATGGGACCCTATTCTGGGAGATAGACAAGTTTTGATCAAAGGAATAAATGACCTGATTTGCATTTTGAAAAGATCACTCTGCCTGGCATGTAGTTAAATGCCTTTGAGAATGTAAGAATGGAAGTAGGAAGACCAGTCAACAGGCTCCCGCAATGATCTAAATAAAGTGTAGTGATGTCCTGGACTATCATGGTAATCATGGAGGTGGTGAGATGTCGGATTCAAGACAGGGCTTGCTATGGGCTGTAGAGTGTACAGAGGAAAGGGAGGGACCAAGAACGTGTCTTATGTTTTCAGCTTGAACAACTGTGTAAATGAGCCTACATTCTGACATGGAGATGGCAAATATTGGGAAGGAATAGATTTTGGGGAGTGGTGAAATAAAGAGAAATTTTGGACACATTGGATTCATCTATTAGAGATCCAAGTGGAGATGTTTTGAAGGCAGTTGGATAACTGAGACTGGAATTTTAAGAAGCAACTGGGCCCAGATATTAGAACTTTGGAAATGATCAGCTTATGGAAGTTTATCCGTGGAGTCCAGGAGTCAGCACTGGAGAGTGGGAAAGGAGCTGCCTGCTGGGTGTTGGTACTGAGGGACCTCTAAGCTTTGAGGTCGTTAAGGTAATACAGGTTAGCACAGCCTGTGTTCTCTGGCTCTGCACTTCCATGCTAGATCCTGCAGCCTTTCTCAACTTCACTTCCTTGACCATGGTGACAACAGTGCCCAGTTCTAAGGACTGTTGTCAGGCAAAAGGAGTGCATACACCTAAGCCCGGCATCTTGAGCAGAAGAAGAGCTCAGTGGCTGGCAGCTGGGATTACAGTTATGGCATTTATTACCATCACCAACATCAGGACAAACAACACTGCATCATAGTGTCCCAAAGTATTGAACTTATTTTTAAAGAATAACATGTTGTGAATATCTGTCTCCAAAAAAGGCTGTAATGTGAGTAATTGGGCTTAATATTGACGGTAAATCCCTCATGAAATAATATTTTTAGACATCCAGATGTCCTCACTCTTCTTTCTTTGTGCTTTAACCAATTCTATATATTTCACACCCGGTGCCAATGAATCCTACTGATTTTTACCCTGTCCTCTTCCTGTCTGCTTATTTCCAACTGCTCTTAGTTACTGACAGCGTCCCTCTTTCAAGTCAAGATCACTTTTAGATCCTCCCATATAACTCCTTGCTCTAAAACAGGTCTATTTTTTAATATCCCACTTTCATAGAAGACATCCTTTAAAAATTAGATAATCAAGGGTTCATTTGCTAAAGTTACTGGTATTAGAGTACAAAAAAGAAACAGATGACACGCAAAATAATTTGAGGAGGTTTTTTTGTTCCTGTTTTTCTGGATTTTTTTGTTTGTTTATGTGAGGACCATAAGAGATAATGAAATAACCTAGGGCTACTAGCTATGACTCTGGTAAGACCCCCAGGTATGAAGAGATCAAGAGAAAAAGCAATTAATGATTGGTTGTAGCCCAGGAAAACCCCACAGTTAGGGAACGAGGGAAATAATCATCTTGGCCTCAGTCTCCTCCCAGCTACATGCCCCACATGTCCTGTCGAGGATCCCTGTTGTCTAACCCAGCCAGAAACCAGAGGATTCAGGAGCCCACTGATATGGTCCACACCATCCGGGGATGGCACCCTCCCAGGCAGGGAGCAGGATAGGGGAGGATGCAGAGTATATTTGGAGAGATTCGATAACTTGGTAAAAATATCTGGCACAATGCCTGTTTTGGGACTTCTCTACTGAACACCTGCTCTCAATACAAACATCTCCTGTAGGAAGCAGCTCTTTCTATCTTCTGATCCACCCACCTGGAACACCTGGACTACTACCACTGTGTAACATTGGCCTTCAGCCCTCATTTATCTTTTCTCCTCTTGCCTCCATCTTTCTTTAAAATGGATTTCTTTAATTAGGCTTCAGATGAGAACGCTTTACTGAATGTCTCCATCCAAGTAGCTAAATAAATAAATAAAACTGTAGGAACTTAATACATTCAACTCACCACATCTCGTCCTCACCGGATGTGCTTTATGTTTAAATTATGCTGCTTGTGCGTATCACTTTGAGAGTTTCTGTGCCAGGTATGGCACCATCTCTGAGACTATATTCAGGAGTTAGTGTTCCATAGAAGGTAATGAAAAACAAATGAATCTTAAAGCTATGTCATAAAAAGCCATTTAAAAACATCAGCTCCAGTGCCCTTCTAAAGCCAGATTCTTAAGAAGACAGCATTTTTAAAGGAACACTGTCATGTTAGTTCAGGCCAGCAATAATCTATAGATTTTTAAATTGCTCTGGCCCTACAATGGTGAATAATGTTCTTGATATAGAAACATATTTAAGAAATTGCCAACATATGCGTTAGCCATGGTGTTTTTAAAAAACATTTCCAGCCTTCTTTCTCCAGTACTGTGACTCTAAATAAAATGATGGTGTTCTTTTCAGAGGGGCCCACTGAGTCCCCAAACTGACAAGAAACAGGCACTGCTATTTTGGCTTCAAAAGGCAACCAAGAATGTTTCTAGGGCTTTTCTAGATGGAGACAAAGTAAAAAGAACTTGGTTTTGGGATTGAATTTTGTTTTGAAGAGTACCCTGCCTTGAACAACTATAGGAACAGGAGAGAAGGAATAGCGTAGAGGATGACAAAGTGGCAGAAATAACAAATGGGTAGTTTCAGGGTTGGAGTTGGCTCTGTGGTCTGACAGAAGACGATGGTGAGCGTGGTCCTCAACAGGGGAAGGAGGACCCATGTGGCCACTCCGTTGACTTCCAGCTTCAATCATTCAGAAGGGAAATGGCCTTGGAAGCAGGTGGAACTGCCATTCTTGATTCTATTTTCTAATTATATGAAGTGTGGAAAAAGGATATTGGAAATAGAGACCCAGCTGTGCCCAGTGACAGTCAAACATGATGAGGACAAAGAACTCTGAACGCAAAAGGGAAGCTGTGCCTCACTCTCAGGTGCCTGCACTCTTCTGTCATTATATACAAGAGAGCGAGGAGAAATAATGGAAGAAAAATAATAAAATGAGCGGGTCCCCCTCTTGTAGTTCCTTCTGGTACAAAGCCTTGAATCAATAACTCAAGAGAAGAAAGCCCGCAAGACCAAGTGAGGATGATGGAGTGGGTAGCTAGCTGCAGAACTTAGAGGGTGCAGACTAATCAAATCAGAGTAGCACCTTTTCCTTCTATTGTGCAACATGGTAGTGAATTTAAAGGGTCTGTTTGGGAGAAGGGAGCTATCCCACGGGGAGAAAGGAAGCACAAAGCGAGGATAGTATTTATCTCAAGATGAAGTGAGTACTTATCTCCTTTCTTTCCCTCCTCTCCTTTCCTCCTCATCTCTGTCTCTCTCCTTCACATAGTGTTAGAAATAATTCCAGAACTGGAACAGCTTGTGAGCTGCCCACAGTAGTGTTTGAGGAGCTGGAATCTCCGGGCAATAAAAATAATTCACAGACTATTCTCTGTATGTGTCATAGACACAGCTTGAACGACAGAGCAAACTTCATACAGTAATGCAGATCCATTTTGTCTAGTTACTTTAGTAGCGAAAGTTTTGCTGATTACATCATGGATTATTTTTAGTAAGACTTCAGTGTAACCATGGAAACTGCTTTTGCTGAAAACTCTCACACTATTTTCTTCGAAATTAGCCATAGAGAAGAAAATCTTTGCAGAAAACTAATAAGGAATAAACGAGTTACAATCAAGTGGAAAATAAAATGAACTTAGCAGGTTGTGGAAACATTTATATGTATGTAGACACCTGTACATGTGTTGGGGCACAGGTACCATGCATAGGCCTATATTTGTATATAAAAAATCACTTGAATTTTTGCATTCTGTTTTGACTGGCAACAGCCTGAACACATGACATAATGTAGTTTGTTACAGTGGTACAGCATTGCATATAAATCTGAAGCGAAGCCTGCCCCCCAAGGAAACAGGAAACACTGTTTCCTAGCAACGAGAGTTTCACGAGACAATCCTTTTGACCAATTGGGAATATGCAGGAGTGTGAGCAGTAGGTGTGAAGAGAACAATTCCTGACACCATGCTTGCAAAGACTGAATTACTCTCTCCAAACATTGTCTTGAGGTGAAAGATGGTTAGTTAGGTGACTGTATATGGTAGAGTTATTTTATGCAGTTTTGTGAGTCTATCCTTTGGCAGACGGGATGACCACCCTAAAAGTGTCCACACTAGTCTCTGGAACCTGTGAATGCATTGCATTACATGGCTAAAGGGACTTTGTGGATGTAATTGAGGTTGTGGACCTTAAAATAGGGAGATTATTCTGGATAATCTGCATGGGCCCAATTTAATATCATGAGCCCTTAAAGATAGAGAACTTTCTGGGCTGGAGTCAGAGACATGTGGCAGAGGCAGACGTCAGAGACATTCCGAGTGTGAGAACAACTCGACCCACAGTTGTTGGTTTGCAGATTTGGGGGATCATATGGAAACTATGAGAAGGAAATGAATTGTTCTAACTCGGATGAGCCTGGATAAGCCTGGAATTCTCCCCCAGAGCTTCCAGATAAGAGACCAGGTCAACTGACACTTTGATTTTGACCTCATGTGATCCTAGGCAGAATACACAGCCAAGCTTGCTAGACTTCTGACCTAGAGAACTGAGATAATAATTGGGTTCTTTAAACCACCAGGTTGGTGGCAACTTGGTATTATAGTAATAGGAAACTAATATATACTCCAAAACTCCTCTGTCAGAAATGCAGCTTGGTAGTGACTCTTTTTTTGCACTGGTACAAGAAGGGCAAAGAGAGAAATTCTTTGGGTGTCTTTTAAAAATCTCACTGTCATTTATCAAAAACCTTGGAAATATCATACCCTTTGACAAGCAATTATGTTTCTAGGAATCTATCTTAAGAATGAAAAATTTATGTAAAATTTTGTAATGCTTATAATGTTATGTATACTAGCACAAAATTGGAAACAATCTAAAATTTTGGTAATAGGGTTCTGGATAAATGAATTAGAGAATATCTGTTTCATTGAATATGATCATTCATTAAAATTATGCTGCATAAAAATATTAGTTGACCTGAGAAAATGTTCATGTTATATATAATTAATAGGTCAGGGGAAGAGTAATTGAAAAACTTTACATTAAAAAGGCTAAAAGCAAGTTAAAGTGTTAGTGCTGTTTCTCTCTGGGTGGTGGGAATATATGTTTTTCAAAATTTTCTGTGATAAAAATATGTAACTTTTTTAGTTGAAACAAATTCTAATACATGTCATTAAAATCATAAAAATAAATAGAAGAGCTTGATACTGAGCAGAGTTGCTGCTAGTGGATCAGTTTCAGCTATACATCAAGGAGAGCTTCTTTTCTTTCAGTTTGCTGGCTTGGAGATGAGACCCTACAACTTCAGTTTCCTCCTACTTCTTAATTATGTTTCAAGACTGATTTAGGAGTATACTTGGAGCATGTTCTCTTTTGTATTATTAATAAATGGGCTTTGTGCAGTTGCAAATAACAGAAACCTAATTCAAAGCATCTGAGCTTCAAGTAATGAAAAAATCCAGTGATAGATTGGCCAGCTTCAGGTAAGGCTGGATCCAAGTGCTCCAACAATGTCCTAATGGCTCCATATTTCTCTTTACCTTGAGGACAAGCTCTTTCTTTAGTCCAGTAGAAAGAGGGCTCTGATAGAAAAGTCCACTGAAGGACTCTGATCATAGGGGCCAGGTCTGGTCTTGGGAACCGGGGAGAAATTTTAAGCCTTTGGTAGCCTCACTTGAGTCACACGGAATGGCTTTTCTAGAGGAAATAGAGGTTCTGTTAGCAAAAGAAAGGAGAAGAAATATTGTACAGGAAAAGTGACAGCTATCCATCATACCATCCATGTAGGACCCAGGCTTTGGGCAGCAAGACAACCAGAGTTCTCATTGACAAGGACTCAAGGTCTGCTCCGCTATAAGTCCCAGGCCCTGCTCCTCCAATGGATGTTCCTACTGCTAAGGGTTGCAGAACTCTTCCTCATCTCCAGGCACTCCAGGCAATTCATAGTCATGGAACAGCTGGGCCATTGCCACCATCTGCTCCATAGCCTCTGTCAATGCCCTCACACTTCACCACTTCTGAAACTTAAGGAAAATTCTTTCCACATTTGAGGAACATGGTGTCACATTAAAAACAATTCATTGGTGTAAGAAGAGCTGAATATTTTGGCTCTTTCCTAAGCCATAATTAGTTCTTTGCCTTTCTAGACAAGTGTCTGTTAGAAGTCAGTAAATATTTGTTGAGTGAATGACTTCTGAAGTTGGGGTAAATATTTATTTCCCTTCTTTGTTCAGGTCTTAACCTTATCGTCGCAAGACCTCTACTGTCAACCCTAATGTCTTTTTCACTGAGGCTTTCAGGAAATTGAGGTATCTCCTGTATCCTGCGAAAGCCCAGAGTTCATAGGTCATTCAAATTATGCTCTCAATTCAAACCATACAATAACCAAGTCAACCGTTATTGTGAATTACCTGATCTACAAAATGGAAACTGTCTATTTTTTTCATACCTCCATCCTCCATGTAATCCTCAGCTAGTAAATATGGCTATGTAATTTTGAAGAAAACGTTTTAAAGCTATAGTAAGTTCTTCTAAGTCTTTGAGGGTTTAGGCAGAGTCGCTGGGATGGGAGGAGGAAAGGCTGAGGCGTCTTTCAGGCATCCTGATTTTCTAACCTTATTTATGTTTCTTTATAAGTGCAAATGATATTTCTGAAGATTCTCTGCTATCAGGAAAATTGTGCATTATAGGCCCTGATATTTAGGGTGGTAAAAAGCAGGAAAGAATGAGGAGCTGAGGACTTGTGCTGTGGTGTACATATGGACTAATGACCTGCATTGTGCAGAGTGCAGGCTGGGTGACCTCTGGTCTCTTCCACTTAGAAATCCTGTTTCTGATGCTCTGTGAAGATCTTTGTACAACATCTTCTCGAACTGGCAGCAATTATCTGGCCCCTTCTTGAAAACTCTTGAAAAATACTCTTGAGTATATGAAAAGGCCCAGAAATCAGAGGCAATGTGTACTTTTGGATTATTACCCATCCCTTG
This sequence comes from Propithecus coquereli, assembly GCF_000956105.1. Classification (NCBI taxonomy): domain Eukaryota; kingdom Metazoa; phylum Chordata; class Mammalia; order Primates; family Indriidae; genus Propithecus; species Propithecus coquereli. The sequence continues at coordinate 2,792,332 of NW_012154729.1, forward strand.
AATTCTCTTTGGAGGATACTTGCTAGATAATTACCAGAACAAATCACCGAGTGACTGGAGGACCTGCAAGCCAAAGTCTGTCCCTAGGCAGAACAGCAAAACAGGCAAAGTTGTCATTTGGTACATTTGTTTTGCCCTAGCCCATCCCTGCTTCCCCCTTCTAGTTTTCCCATGGGTTTCAGCTACCTCCTTTCTGTCCCCCAGCTCTGTAGGATCATCAGCTGTATGCCCGACTAAAGCATAGAGTAAACACAGTCATGCAATATTCCAGTTCCTCAGGCATCCTTCCTGAACGATAGCACTTTTCAAAGCTCATTTGGCAAACATATCTTCGCTATTGAATTAGTGGTTCCCATATCATTTGCAGGTTAGCAGGGGCTTTCTGGAGACAGCAGGTTAACATGCTGAAGCCTGGTAGAAATCTAAAGAACCTTTTCTTCACATTGCTTCACTTCAAGTTACATTTTACACGTTATTCACTTTTATCAAAAATAATCTTGAAGGGGTACACTGTACTCGATACATTCATTTCCTTTTTTGTACCCTTATAATTTGTATTACCTTTCTGGTATTCCATGGCTAGTGGGCTCTCAAAAATCATCAGAAACCGGCCAGGCGCGGTGGCTCATGCCTGTAATCCTAGCACTCTGGGAGGCCGAGGAGGAAGGATTGTTTGAGCTTAGGAGTTTGAGACCAGCCTGAGCAAGAGTGAAACACTGTCTCTACTAAAAATAGAAAAATTAGGTGGACATGGTGATGCACACCTGTAGTCCCAGCTATTCAGGAGGCTGAGGCAGGAGGATGGTTTGAGCCCAGGGGTTCGAGTTTACTGTGAGCTAGGCTGATGCCATGGCATTCTAGCCTGGGTGACAGAGCAAGACTCTGTCTCAAAAAAAAAAAAAAAAGAAAGAAAAAAACATCAGAAACCACCTAATCACCATGCTCCCTTTGTTGAGCCCGTTTGAGCTGTTTGTATCATTAGACACTGCCTCCTATTCAAATCTCCAGCCTCCTTTGGTTTGCCACTGGTTCTCTTTCTCCTTCTCTGATGAATTCTTGCTCCTATTAACTGTCTTCCTTTGTCTGAACCCTTATGACTGGAGTTTCCACAAGAATCACTTGGACATTTCTCTTTTGCTCCCTAACCTATCCAGCTAATTAAAAATTCCTCAGTCCAACATCTGCCAAGTCTCACCCCATCTCCATGACTTTGATTTCATCTCTTGCTACTTTTCCATGAACGTTTGCAAGGTTTCCTGTCTCTAGTCTCTTCCCCTATGCATCTGCCTCATACACAACTTGAGTGAGCCAGTCTTGATACTCCTACTATGCCTCAGATGTCTTTGTGTTTCTCCGTTCCTGGTCAAAGAGCCTGTGACACCACTTGTCTTTGAAATCTTATCCCTTTACTATTCTCTTGTCCTTCTGCCCTCAGTCTCTACTCCTCTAATAAGCACCATTCAAGAAAGAGCCAGGTGAGCCCCTCCTGTTCTATTCCTGAAAACATTTCCTGCATGAGTTCCTTGAGGTGGCCACAACAAATCACCACATGGGTGGCATAAGACAACAGAAATTTCTTCTCTCACAGTTCTGAGACCGTCAGTCCAAAGTCAAGTTGCTGGCAGGGCTGCATTCCCTCTGAGGGCTGTGGAGGAGAGTCCTTCCTTGCCTCTTCCAGCTTCGGGCAGCTCCTGATGTCCCTTGGCTTATGGCAGCATCACTCCCATCTCTGCCTCTGTCTACACATGGCCGTCTTCTCTGTGTCCCTGTGTGCCTTCTCCTTTTCTGTCCAAGGATACCTGTCTTTGGATTTAGGCTCCACTCTAAACCCAGAATGATCTCATTTTGAGATCCTTAACTTAATTGCATCTGTACAGACTCTATTTCTGAAGGTCACATTCACAGGTACCAGAGTTAGGACGTGGACATAAATATGTCCATTTTCTAGGGGGTCACAATTCCACCCAATACACCTAACTCCCTTTTCTGAATCTGCTTCTTTATATTATAATTATGACCCTTCCTCATGGAATGGCCTCCCTGCCATTCTAACTTGTCTAAATCCAACCCGGTTTTGAAACCTAGGCCAAATCACAATTTTTCCACAGGGTTTCCCCAGAGTGCCCTAGAATTACTGTCTTTTTCAAACTCCCAGAATGCCTTGTATCTCTCTGATAGAATTTAACATAATGTGCCTTGAGGGAGAAATATTTATAAAACTATCTCTCTTCTCCGTGAGACTTTTGGTTTTTGAGAATAAGACTACCTTTGTATCTACCACCGGAGACTTCCAACTTGGAGTTATTTATGCATTAGCTGAATTGGATGGACTATAAAGGTATAGGTCTACCATGGGAAATTCCAGGTCCCTGGATGGACAGTGAGAATCTCTATGTGCTGTTGGGGGCCATGGTCTCTTTTGCTCTACCTAGATCGGAGCTTTCGGGAGAAAAGTGCAGTTGAAACAAGGTAAAGCAATTAAGCAATCTCCATTAAATCTTGAGGACAAAGGTAAAATGTCAAAAGAATAATTCTTTTGAAACACCTGCACCCAGTACCAGGCTTTTTTTTTTTTTTTTTTTTAAACAAAATGGAACAGTCTTAAAATCACAGACTGCTAGGCACTAAAAGAGCTCGGTGGTATTTCAGTCCAATCATAAAGATGAGTGTGCACTTTGCCCAAAGCCGTACAGCTGGTCCATTGCAGAGCCAGGAATGAAGATTCTATGTCTTCTCATTCAAAATCTAAAGAGCAGTTTCTTCTAGTATTTTTCTGTTGAGATATAGCCAATTAAATCTCCTTCTGTGAACCCTTCCACACTCTAATTAATAGCAAGGATGACAAAATTTATGTTGTTTTGAAGAGGCTTTGGATTCCTGAATGCCTTTAGCATGCATATAGTAAATTGGAAAATAAACACATACAAATAACACTGAGATATACTTCTCGTATTTGTAATATATAAAATAGCCTGTTTGCAGATATCTCTTTGACATACTTATTTCATTTCCTTTGGATATATACCCAGTAGTGGGATTGCTGGGTCATATGGTAGTTAGTTCTACTTTTCATTTTTTGAAGACGCTCCACACTTTTTTCCATAATGGCTGAACTAGTTCACATTCCTACCACCAGTGTAAACAGATTTCCTTTTCTCCACATCCTTGCCAACACTTGTAATTTTTTGTCTTTTTGATAGTAGTCATTCTAAGTGTGATAAGGTGATATCTCATTGTGGTTTTGATTTGCATTTTCCTGATTATTAATGATCTTGAACATTTTTTCATATACCCGTTGGCCATTTGTGTGTCTTCTTTTGAGAAATGTCTATTCAGGTCTTTTGCTTATTTTTAAAATCAAGTTATTTGTTTTTTTTATTTTTTAGCTATTGAGTTATTTGAGTTCCTTATATATTTTGTGTGTGATGTTTATTGTAGCACTATTCATGATAGCCAAGACATGAAACCAACTGAAGTGTCCATCAGTGGATAAATGGATAAAGAAAAAATATGGTATATACACACAATGGAATATTATTCAGCCATAAAAAGAATGAAATCCTGTCATTTGCAACAATGTGGATGTGCTTGGAGGACATTACGTTAAGTGAAATAAATCAGACACAGAAAGATAAATACTATATGATCTCACTCATATGTGAAATCTAAAAAAGTTGATTACATAAAAGTAGAGAGTACGATGGTGGTTATTAGAAGCTGGGGTGGTTGCAGGGATGAGGAAGTCTTGGTCAAAGGTTAAGTAGTTAGGATGAATAAATTTTGAGAGCTCTATTGTATAGCAAGGTGACTTGTATAGCAAGGTGACTATAGCTGATGATATATTGTATTCTCGAAAATGTAAAGAGAGTGGATGTTATATGCTATCACCACAAAAACCATAACCATGTGAGATAACGCATTTGTTAATTAGCTAGATTTAATCATTCCACAATACACACACACACACACACACACACACACACACTCCAAAACATCATGTTGTACACTATAAAAACACGAAATGTTATTTGTCAATTTAAAAGTGTATATATAAAAATAGCCTGTTTGTTTTTCATCTCATCTTTTCACATTCTCACTAATAAGCAAGTCAGTAGATCATGTATTCCTTGGGTCCTGTGGTCATTAGGGTGAATCAGAAAGGTTTCACTTTAATTGCTTACTCCCTGTGTAAAGCACTCTGTTGACCAAGGTGCAAACCATTTTCCTTAGCGACAAAGTGAATTGCTAGGTCAAAAGTTCTCACCACGATTTTCGTAATTCTTAGATGTGTTGTTACCAACATGGGAATCATTAGAACTTATTCTTTTAGAATTATATATGCTCATTATAATCATTTTCAGATGAAAAGTCAGGAGCAAAAGATTTGTGCTTGATTTGTAAAATTATATATTTAGAAATCTTGCAATGATACAGAATTAAATCCAACTTAGCTATGCATTTAGCCAATCAAGTCCTTTCATGAAAAAAAGAATAAAATTGGGTTATCCAAGAAAATCTGAGACATATAGTCACTGTGTTGTGCTTTATTAGTGTTACTAAAAGCCATCTTGAAAATAATACACACACACACACACACACACACACACACACACTCACTCACTCAAGAATATCCTAAAAGTGAGGATTAACTCTTGGAATTAAGTGAGATCATGGAGTAACTGATGAGAAATAGAGTTGAAAAAATAGAGTGCTGGGATTAGATGGTCTCTTATGACGCCTCACAATCTCATGAAATTAAACTTTTATTAATAATAACAATAACAATAACTAATATTACTGGGCTCTAACTAAATGATATATTGTATTAGTTATTTGTTATTATATATTATTTGTATTAGTTTTTATTATATTTGTATTAGTAGAAGCTACTCTTCTAAGAGCTGTATGTCTGTTCACTTATTTAGTCCTCAAAATAAACCTATGACATAGATATTAATAATAAAGTTGGTACTAATATTATCCATTTACCATTTTACAGATGAAGAAACTGAGGGACAGAGAAACTAAGTATTAATAATATGCCTAATGTTACACAGCTAATAATGGGCACAGTGAGGATTGGAGTGTGGAATTTAGGCTGCTCCAGAACCCGTTCTCTTAACCTTTATGTAATCATCAAAATTTACTTAAATATCACCACGTATTTGGCTACATATAATTTAAGGAAGGCTGGGAGGATTGATTACAATGGTTCTGAAAAAAGTATGTGGGTGACTAGGATGTGTGTTTCACTTTCTGGCCAGGGGATATCGGGAGATGTACATGAGGAGGACATCCTTTTTTTCCACCCATCTTTAATTTATTTCCAACCCTCTGGAATGACTGGGTCCATCTGACAGCCAAGCAAGCAAACACAGCATGAAAAGTTTAGGCAGCTACCCAAGCCTCTGGCCCCATGTGGATGGAGCATACTGACGGCCGAACTGTTCTACCATGCAGCCAGATGCTCTGGCACCATGCAGGTGCAGTGAGGCAGTGGGCTCTGGGTTCCTGGCTCCACTCGAATCACCATTCTTGCCACTCCTCTTGTCTTCCTAAATCCTCTCTGCTTCCAGCACATGCCCTGAGTGGCCCCATCACAGAGAGCAAGAGGAAAAGCTGAGTGGGTTAGTGTTCAAATGTGAAATGGTGGATGCTTTGGGACTCTCCTCTTCCAGGAAGGAACTCTTCCCCTTTTCTTTTGTTCTCTTCTCATACCTAGGATTCTGGGAACAAGATTTATGATGCCACTCAGTTTATGTATTCCTTTCTTAGTGTCAGGTAGGTTGATTTTTTTCTAATACAGAATAAATTTTATTTATATACAAGATCCAAATGAGCATACACCTACCTTATCAAAGTTTAGTTATCAGCAAATTCATCTTTAGAGTAGTGTGGAGTTCTATGGAGAAGCAAATTCATATGGTAGGTGAGATATGTCTCTTTCATCCCTATCTTTCAGGAATTGTCTCCTTTTGTTCTCTCAGAGAGTAGACAGGGGAAAGTGGGACTGATATTTATTCTGGGGCTATCATGGGTCATGTGATCTACATACAACATTTAAAAAATCTCTTATAACAATTCTGTGAGACAGACATTATCACCCCAATTTACAGATGTGCAAATAGAGACATAGGCAAGTTCAAAAAGCTGAAGTAGTAAAATTGGGATTTGACTCTCAGTTGAATTGACTCTTAAGTTAGTGTACTTTCCAATGTGCCATCACCATGGAGATTGTGTGCATTTTACTGAGAGCAGAGTCTTAAGCCCAAGGGACCTAGCCCTTCAGTAGAGTTCTGGGCATCAATCCGATGCTACTTTTGAGAACTCCTCATCCTAAAATTATGGCACAGAAGCAGCAATTTGGTGTTCCTCAGTGGATAATCTTCCCTAGTGCTACAGTACAATACCTAGTCTTATATTACATAAAGGGAAAGAGGCCCCTTCCAGGAAGTACAAGATTGCTGCATTTCACACAAACTGTAACTCTTATAGGCAGGGATGACTTACCAATTAAGGACATCTTTGTCCAGTCAATTGATGGCAATTGACAACAGTGATATAAACAGGACACTTGTTAATGGATTTGTTAATAGATGCTTCCCGTTGACTCACGTTGGTCCAAGTTCAGTCATTTAGATTACTTTTGAGTGACATGGCAGAAATACTGACAGACAAGCACACTATCTGGGCATTCCTCTAACTGGGGGTGGCTGCCTCCTCCTATTTAATCCTCATACTCCCCAAATGGAGAACTCATTCAAATTTCCATTGCTCCATTATCCCCTCTATGCAAACAACTTCCAAATAGGCTCCATGCTTTCTTTCTACAAATATCCCCTGCCCACCAGAGATTTCAACTGGACATCTCACAATCACTCCAAACCCAGATTTTCCAAAATCAAGCTAATTGTCTCCCCTCAAAGTAAGCTCTTTCTCCCAAACAGTTCATCTGCTGGTAACTTGATAATGCTAGTTATCCTCGCGTTGGGTCCTTTATCATCCATCTCTCTTGTTTATCACTTTGCGAGTTCGGCCCTTATTTTTTTTCCTGGGTAAAATTTCTGGGACCTATTTATTCATCCCAATTTTCATGAACACCATTCTAGCCCAGCAATGGCCTGCCTAACTCCTACCCTCATAGACCCCAATTTTTCTGCAGTACAGACTGGGTTCTATCTTCAAGTCTTGGAACTCATCCCATTTTCAGACAAGGGAAAATTAAGGAGCACTGGACTAATTGTTTTACTTCCCCTCAAAAACAAGGACCATAGTTTTAATCATGCATTTTAAAAAACTTTAAATTAATTTTTTATTAGCCAATTAATATGTGAATATTTTCCTCATAAGAATTAAAACATTATCATTAAAGGAAAAGTCCCTGTTAACCCTCTCTACTTGCTCCCAGGGAATTGTGTTTATTTGTACCCTTCCAGATCCTTTACTAAGCCTTAACACGCATATATGCATTCATAGAAAATGCAAACTATTGTTTTTCTGTTTTTAATAAAAATTATCACTATAAAAGTATTCTGTATATATTCTGTAACATGCTTTTTACTTACCTTCCATGTATTCAACAAATATTTATTGGGTGGCTACTAGGTGCCAGGCACTGTTCCAAATTACTGGGAATACACTGGACAACCAACAGAAAAAAATCAAAACCCCTGAGTTCGTGGAGTTTACATGGGCAGTCTATTCCCACAGTACAAATAAATATATCCCCTGCTTTTCAGTGACTGTGTAGCATCCCATAGTATGGGCATGTCAGAATGTACTTAGCTATTCCTGTATTGATGGACATTTAGATCTTTTCCAGTGTTCTGCTATGACAAACAATACTCCCACGAGCACCCTCACACATGCCTTCTTGGGCACATGAGTGTATCTCTCTAGGATATATGCCAAGAGGCGAGACTGCTGAACCAACTGCCCTCCAAGGAGGTTCCAGTAATTCTAGGAGCAGGTACAAGAGTACTCACTTCTGTATCTCCTTGCCAAGGCATGATATCATCTGAATTTTATGCATTTTGCCCATCTCATGAATGAAAGATGGTATCTTGCTGTTATTTAATGTCAATCAAGTTTTTATAAAATGCTTATCTATTCACTGGATTGGGTGAAATGTATAGAGTTAAATTGCTATAACCCATTGTTATTATGAACATTATTATTTGTTCAACCCATCTGGTGTTTATTGAATTGTGAGCCATTGCACATGTTGCGGCAGTCTGAGACACTCACTCACCCACACATCCTGTTCCCTTTCTTGGCTCCCCTTTGAGAAGAAAGCTTGAGGCAGGACCCTTCCCAGACTCCATTGGGTAGACAGGGAGACATGGGGGATGCAGAAAGAGATGGGGAAGTGGGGAGAATATGAGGATAGCAGGGCCAGTGTGCAAAGCTTGATTCCTGAGACACACACACACACACACACACACACACACACACACACGCAAAGACCAGTGGTGTCCATCTGTGCCTGTGCCCTCGTGGCTACGAGAACATCAGGGAAAGACCAGGCATCCAGGAGAAATTTCAGTCTTTCCTGTTGTGAAGCATTTGCCAAGAGGGCTGGGCCAAGGTCTCTGGACTCTGCCCTTGGGGAACTTAGCTCTGAAGGTGGCTTTGATAGCAGCCACCAGCTTCAGAAACTTGCTCTCCCTGTCCATGGAGCCATTGCCCCTTTTCTCACAGTGAAGCAATGACCATAAACACTACCATCACTTCAAAGAACCCAGTGGCCTGGGGAGTCCTCTTTCCACAGATGTCTGGGCATCTGGGAAACTTATTTTCTAACTTCTTCTTAGGCTGAAAATACATGGACTTTTAGTCTTGAGCACCATGATAAATGGCTTGGATCATGAGATGTGTGATTCAGGATTGCACCATTCCCTCCAGCATGGATGCCAGGACCAGACCTCCACATACCAGCTCTATGTGATCCTGGTTATTTTTACAAATTTACCACCTCAGACATTGATGGGGACAGACATGAAGGACAGCACAGGCAAAAACCTGACATCAAGTGACCACATGAAATAAAGCAGCTGTCTTTGGTCTCCCCTTCCTTCTTTGTGGATAGGTTTTATGATCTGAAAGCTCCCCTATTACCCAGAGATAAACCTGCTTAGTGGTCTTCTCTGATCTTCCTCTGGCATGGTCCTTTCTGTCCGAATCCTGGCTGCGATAATCTTCCCACTAAAGAATACGTGTGTGTTAACTTGGCAAAGAGAGAGGGAGGTTGGTAAGGAAGAGGAAACAGCTCATGCAAAGGTTCAGGGAACTACGGTGTTAGGCCCGTAGATTATTCCCAACGTTTGATGAGTGGATGGAGCCATTAGCTGCAGCACTAAAGTCTAATGTAGAAGTTGGTGAATGGAGGGAGGGAGGCCAGAGAAAGCAGGAACCCAATCATGGAGAGCCATGGGAGCCATTAGTATGGCATGCCAATGGGTTTGGACTTGACCTTATGGACAATGGGAACCATGCCATGTTTGTTAGCACCCATCTATAAAACTGGGCCTTCACATGAACATTTCAAAAAAAAACACCCTTCAGAGTGTTATCCTCCTCACGTTAAGATAACTGAATTAGGAACTACAGAGTGGTTTGATGAACAGAGAATTAGAGGGATTAGGATGGCTTTGAGGGAGTAGTCACGTGAATTCCTTTGTTCAACAAGTATTTATTGAGTGTTTACTACATGCCAGGTACTGTTTAGTTGCTGAAGATAACAAGTGAACAAGAAAGATAAGGTTTCTACTCTTACGGAGCTCATATTCCAGCAGGAGGGACAGACAGTAAACAACCAACCATGTGCTATGTCAGTTGGTAGGTGCTCTGAGAAAAGCTCAGGTAGGGAAAAGACATTTAGAATGATTGGAAGGAAGAGAGAGACTAAGCAATGCAGATAGGGGTGGAAACATTCAGGGTAGTAGGAGTAACACCACATGCAAGTGTCCTGAGGCCAAGTGTGCTTGGCATGTTCAGGGAATTGATATTTATGGGGCACCTGCCCTGCACCAATTCTAAACTGCTAGAGTAGAATTGTTAACAAGGGAGGCAAGATCACTGTTCTTATGGAGACATTCTCGTGATATACTGACTTTCATTAGTTTCTCTCTTAGAGGGTGATGTTATATCTAAGTTAGGTATAGTAATTGAACCATCTGTTTATGGCACCTCTTTCTTTCCAAGCTCTCTACTTGCTTGTTAAGACTCAGCTTAGTCCTCACCTCCAGGTGCCTGTTCTTAACCCTAGTCTGATTTTCTAACCCTTCGCCCCACCATCTGTGCCCATGAAATCCATGCTTGGCTTTGTCATGACCCTTATATGTACTATAATACTCTGTTCGTTTATCCCTCTCCCTAGTCAGTCTGTGAGCTCCTTGCCGTGGCAGGGACCAGATCTTTAGTGTTTTGATCCCCACTATTACTGCCTGGTATGTCATGGGTGCTCCATTTAGATCTTTGCTGTAGGAATTTATAAGTAATCTGAATGCATATCAGAGTTGTCTCCAGAGGCTAGGAGGGACATTCCACATGGCCCCTTCAAAGAAATCCCAAGAAAGTATGGGAGCAGCTGGTGGAAGAATGTCAGGCTGGAGGCCTTCTTGGGATGAATGTCTGGTGCTCTCTCCTGTTCCAACGTGAGGAAGTGATAACAGGCTTCTTCCCCCCAACCTTCACCCAAACTTTGACTCTGGGTAAGCTGTCAATGACAAAGACCTTGATGTATAACCTTTACCCCCCAGGTTTCCCCACGGATGGAATGGAAGACCAGACACGACCACTAATGCACATGGGTTGCATCTTCTCACCCTCTGGTCACAGAAGGCCCCTTACTGTGTCTTCTTCAGGAAGTGGCTATTTTACATCATCGTGAGAGCTGGAAGGACCCTCAATCCTTCAAGCCGTTGGTTGTGATTTTAATAGTTTTCCCAGCTGTGCTTATCTGTCTCTATGAGCACGGCTGCTACAGGTTTTACTTGAAAGAAAAAAAGAAGAAGAAAAAAAAGAATAGACTTGCTCCAATGGAAGACTGGCTATCCTCTGAGAGGTAATCAGGGTATGAGGTCTGTGTGGTTTTGATTTGTTCTCTTTTAAGGTGAAGCCATCTCCTGCTTGCAGCAATGATTGCCATTTCTCCAGGCTTACCCCAAAGGGCCTGTGAGGTGGTTTTATTCCAGTTAACAACCTAGTAATTGGAAGTGTTCAGAGTGCGAGGAACTAGTGACAAGAGGAAAGGATTAGCCGTTGAGAGATAACTGGGAATTGGGGACGGGAAGGTGTGGGAAGGTTACTGAAAATATCACAGAGGAGGACGTTTTTTTTTTTTACTTTTTCTTTTAATTTCAGGATATTATGGAGGTACAGATGTTTAGGTTACGTATGTTGCCCTTGACCTCCCTCCCCCGCCAAGTCCGAGTTTCAAGTGCGTCCGTCCCTCGGATGGTGCGCATTGCACTCTTTGTGTATGCATATACCCGTCCCCTCCTCCCCGCTCCCCTCTCCCTCCTGCCCGACATCCAATAGATGTTATTCTTATATGTGCACTTATGTGTTGATCAGTTAATAGCAATTTGATGGTGAGTACATGTGGTGCTTGTCTTTCCATTCTTGGGATACTTAACTTAGTAGAATGCGTTCCAGCTCCATCCAGGAGAATACAAGAGGTGCTATATCACCATTGTTTCTTAAAGCTGAATAGTACTCCATGGTATACATACACCACATTTTATTAATCTACTCATGTATTGATGGACACTTGGGTTGTTTCCAATCTTTGCAATTGTGAATTGTGCTGCTATAAACATTCAGGTGCAGGTGTCTTTTTTATAGAGTGTCCTTTGATCTTTTGGGTAGATGCCCAGTAATGGGATTGCTGGATCGAACGGTACTTCTACTTGTATCTCTTTAAGGTATCTCCATATTGCTTTCTACAGAGGTTGCACTAGTTTGCAGTCCCACCAGCAGTGTATGAGTGTGAGGAGGATGTTTTTAAAGAAGCAGCTCCACTTTTGATGGTCCCGCAGCAAAGCTTAAATGACCATTGTAAATCATCTGGCCATTGACCATAAGACGCTTGAGCTTCCAGTGGGTCTTTTCTTGTGTGTGGATACATCAGTAGGTCTTGATTCTGAATTTGTCTTAAATTACAAGGACTCTATAGGCAGTCCCTAATGACAAATGAACCATGCTCCCCAAATTCGGTCTCAGGTTGGTTGGCGAGCTTAATCAACCCAGGTTTCTCCACCAAGAGCTATACTGTAGTGCTTAAAACATGCACCCCAGAGAAAGATTCCCAGAGTTTCAAACCCTACTTTCATCACTTAGTGCTGCTTGTGGATCTTGGAATGAGTCGTTTTGTCAAAGTGTCAGTTTCTTCATGGGTAAAATGGAAATAATAGTAGCAATTCTTACCTTGCAGGGTTGTTGTGGGAATGTAGGGACCCAGAAGAAGTGCTTCCTGCCTGGCACTTAGAACAGTCTGTCCAGGCCGATCACTGCCCCCATCTGCCCCGGCTTGTCAACTTCCCCCTGCCTCCCTTTCTATCTGGGTGGCCACTGCACATGGGACCTTTGCTTTCAGCGGAGTCATTTCCAGAATGTATCTTTCCCAAGAGGCAAGACAACTGAGAATCTTGTGATAAGTTTTAAAACTGTAAGCAACCTGGATTGTCTTTCCATTTATCAAGAATCGTTAGCTTGATGTTTGATAAAAACCCCCGTGAGGATGCTCATGACCTGTACCTGGCTCAGCATGAGCCTTCCAAAGACCCAGCTCTGGTTCTGCGGCAGCAGTTGCTGTTACTGAGGTGTAGGATGCAGCGACTCTCAACAATGATGTCCATTTAATCCCCTGCCCCATCTCCTTTATCAGGAGCCCAATAACATCAAGAGGATGGTGGTTTACTTACCTTGGAAAGACCCATTATAAAAAAAGTTGGCTACCCAGGAGAGCGCTGTAATGTGCATTCATACACTGAAAAGCATTTCTCACTACAAAAAACTGGGTAGCTTCTAAGCTCAAAGGCATATCCGGAATTTATTGGGGGCAAGGCTCTTTTCTCCTAACCATTTTTCTAATTTCTCATGCCCAAGACCATTTCTTTTCTTTTTCTCCAAAGAAACAGGCTAACAATGCCTGTAAAATTATTGAACTTTGTTGTTTTAATTCATTTTCAGGAGTTATTGACCCAATAGAACTTAATGACACTTCAGAGTTAAGGCCCTTTGTGTAAATCCTTCATCCTTTGCAGATTAACAGCCAGATGGGATCTGGAAGGGCTCCAAAGTCCAAATGCTAAAATCTATACCAGATTTTCAGCTGAAAAAAAGTTACTGTTCCTGCATACTAGCTTGATTTTTTTTTTTTAAAAAAAAAAACTGGAACAACAATAATAACAATAACAAAATTCAATTGCTGTCCCTTTTCTTTCTTAAAAATTTTTTTTTTAAGCTAACAGATTCTGGTTAATTAGATGAAAATCAGGAACACAAATTCACAGCTTTCTCTCAAATGTTCTTTGTTCATGGCCTGTAAAATCTGATTTCGAATAACATCAGATTAATTAAGTATGTATAAAACAACCATAAGCCACAGCCACTAAAAGTAGATTTTATTTTTACTGAATCCGTGAAAAATAGGAAGCAATAGATTCCTAGGTTCTGTATAAAAAGTCTTCGCTTTATTGCTGGATTCTGAAGTGAAATTTAAATTTGCATATTTTAGTACAGAACACCTCCCCTTCTTCCCAAAAAAGGACAATGATATGTGGAATTTGCTTGCCCTCAGCCAGGTTCTGATGGAAGCATGAGATAACTAATGTCAGTGCCCAGGTCCTCTGAGACTGGAAGGTATTAGGAGGTGGAGGAAGTGGTGCAGCCCTACTGTGGGAGCCTGTTCCTTTGTAAAATGAGCTGAAACTCTCAGCCAACCCCTGTCTGACACACACAGCTTGGGCTGGCACTGTTATTACCCAATCAAGGCATCTGCCCATTTCTAATCCTTCAATGCAGAAGGGACAATTCCACCATCCAACATAATATGTACCAGCCGAATGGATCTCAATTTATCAGGAAAACTATAAATTGCAGAACACCAGACTGAAACTAAAGTAATAAGCCCTGTGATCTCTGTACCATACTTTTTAAGCTGTTATTTAAGGTCTCCAAGGAGATCAGTGCCATAAAAGCCATTTCTCAGGAATTCTGCCGGCTATGGAGGCATGTTGCTGCAACTGCTCGTGCTAATATATTACAGCTTGTTTATCACACTCCTGAAGCAGCAGCAGCAGCATCAACAGCTTTACCAAGGGAGGGGAAATGATGCGCATACCCTCTCACTAGGCAGCCAGATTTTTGTTTCCTGTGTCTACGTTAAAAAGAAGCACGCTTTTCTTCTTGTCCCTGGTCCACTCTGTACCCCCTTTCCAGAAATAGCTGGCCACCTCAAAAGACACTGAATAGGGCTTCTTTTAATTTTCATATATACTTTGGAATTCTTACCACTTTCAGTACAAAGATAACATGCAGCAGTCTGGAAAAGACTGTGCATAATGTTAGGGAACTGTGTGAACTTGAGACCCGTGGAGACCTGGATGTAAGTACCACAAAGTATCTGTGCAACCTTGGGCAGGTTATTTCACTGCTTTGAGCCTTAGTTTCCTCATCTGTGTCTTTTCTTTGTCTGTTTAAGGAACAACAATGCCTCATTGTGAGGATTAAATGAGATAACAGATTTGAAAAGCTTATTACAGTGACTGGTGGATAGCAGGGACTTGAAAAATGTTATTTCCCTTCACCTAATTAGATGATGCAGGAATAAAACATAAGATATTGATTTGCTACTTTTATAAAAGAGTTAACTATGATAGAAACAAGGTCTTAGCACATTAATTCTGGCTCTTGGCCTAGTAGAGAAATCTTTAGTGCAATTGTAGAGTGCTGATGAAGATATCCCCCTGTGTTAGTTTGCTAGGGCTACCATAACAAAGTATCACAGACTGGGTGGCTTGAACAATGGAAATTTATTTTCTTACAGTTCTGGAGGCTGGAAGTCTGAGATCAAGGTGTCAGCAAGGTTGTTTCTTCTGAGGTGTCTCTCCTTGGCTTTAGGTGACTGTCTTCTCCTTCTGTGTGTGTTGATGTCCTAATCTCTTCTTATAAGGACACGAGCATATTGGGTCATAGCCCACCCTAATGACCTCATTTAACTTTAATTACCTCTTTAGAGACCCTGTCTCTGAGTATAGTCACATTCTAAGGTACTGGGGGTTAGGACTTTAATGAATGAATTTTGGGGAGACACAACCTAGCCTATAATACCTCCTACCTGACACCCCCATTTCAGCAGCAGAGAGGGATAAGAAGGGCCCTATTCTACTCGAGGAGCTGCTATGTGCTCATTATAATCTTTTAAAAGACGAATTGAATTTGGAAACTCACCCATTATATTGCTGAACACATGAAATAATTCTAGAGGACATAGAAATTGCAACAAAAATATTATTATCTGACGATGTCCTCTGCCTAATTGGCTACCCGGTGAAGAATTAAAGAAAAAAACGTCAAGCCTTTTCAGTAATGGATTAGTAATCTGATGACTGTGAAATCCTTTAGGTTGCTGAGAAGTCATTTCCCAGCTTAATAGAGCTGCTAGTTATCTAGTGCACTGTCATGGTTGGTTTGGCCCGTGATGGATAATGGCTGGATCGCAGGGTTGGACAGCTATGCTGGGAAGGGGCTCTGTACGTCAGTATTGGGACTTGCTTTTCAGCTCTAGGGACTAAGGCTTGGGAGCCCAGACTTGCCTCTTGTCTCTGTGTGGCCAGTGGAGCAAGCCAAGGCAAGGAGGAACCCAGCAGCTGTGCCATGGGGGCTGGCTCTGTGGAGGTGTATGAATTTCCAGTTGCTGCTGTAACAAATGACCACACGTTTGGTGGCTTGAAACATTTGTAATCTTACATTTCCAGAAGTCAGAAGTCTCAAATCAGTCCCGTGGGGCTAAAGTCGAGTTGCCAGAAGGCCTAGTTCCTTTTGGAGGCTCTAGGGGAGAATCCGTTTGCTTGCTTTTTCTAGCTTCTATGGGCCACTTGCATTCCTGGGCTAGTGGCCCCTTCTTCCATCTTCAAAGCCAGCAGGATAGCATCTTCCTATCTCTTTCTGATTCTCTGACCTTTGCTTCAATCCTCACATCTTCTCTCTCACTTCGATTCTCCTGCTTCCCACTTTTACTTATAAGGACCCAGTCATAACATTGGGCCCACCTGGATAATCTCATCGCAAAACCCTTGACTTATCACATCTGTGAAGTCCCTTTTGCTATGTAAGGTAACACAGTCACAGGTCCTGGGGACTGGGATATGACATCTTTTGAGGGGCCATTATTCTACCTGTCACAGGAGAGAGGCCTGGCTGGTGGGCTCTAGGGCCAGGATACAGCAGGTAGTCAACAGCTCCAAATTCTAATCCAAGGGTTCTTAACCCGGCTTGGGGGTAGGGAGATGAGATGGGTGGGCATATATGTGTCTGTATATGTGTGTGTGTGTGTGTGTGTGTGTGCGCGCGTGCGCGCGCGCTCGCGTGCACACACACTTGTGTGTTCACAGGTTGTACAAAGACAGGATTTAGGAGGCCCATGAACCGCTCCCCCCATATATTTATTTATTCATTCATTTATTCATTCCTATAACAATGTTCCTTTCTTTAGATTAGAAAACATCTCTCTACTTCTACTAGGTGAAAACCTGTACTTGTGCCTCAGGTACCAAAGAAAAGAAAGAATAGCTGGCCCCCCTAGATCTCAGAGCCCCCCAAAAGGCTGTGAGCCAGGGTCTTTGTTTATCATCACAAGTTCTAGGTCTTTCTTGTTTCTTTCCTTTCGTTTTGGCTAGCTTTTATTGAATACTTACCATGAGGAGATAGAGTGCTGCATGCTTTATCTGTTATTTATCTTGTAATAACAGATAACAGATGTGCTATATTTGTTAGCACAAGGCCTCCTGCTGAAACAAATAAATCACAAAATTTCAGTGGTTCGACCCCATAGAGGCTTATTTCTTATTCACATGACCCTCTGGTGCCAAGCCCTCATCTCAGAGTGGCTTTCTCCCACAGGATGGTCTGCCACCCAGGCCTTGTCCCTGATGCTGCTGCACCGTCCCCTAGGAGCCCAGATGACCCCAGACTTCTCTGCATGCAGCCTGTTGGTTGGGGAAAAGCAAGTAGAGGAGGTTTACCCGCTCCTTAAAAATCCTGCCCAGAAGCAGCATGAGTCATTTCTGCTCACATTTTATTGTCCAAAACGTGGCCACACCTGAGCACAGGGGGAGCTGGGGAATGTAGTGCCTGGCTGGGCAGTTTCCTCCCAGTAACAATTCATATTGTGTGAGTTTTTGGGGAGCCTGAGTTTTTGGTGGACAGCTGCCATCTCGTCCCATCTCTAAAGTGACTGTATTTGGTAAGATTATCTCTATCTATTGAAGAGCAAATCAAGACCCAGAACATTCTGATGTTGTGACCTGATTAGTAAGTGGCATAATCAGAATTCCAGCACAGGCCTGTATGAACTCTCTCTGACTGCAAATCCCATGTTTGCAACCAGGGCCTCATGCCAGCATTTGTCCTGATGCAATGCTCTTCAGGATACCTGATGGGGTCAGCCACTCCCCCAGACCACAGGCTGTCAGTCTGCACACCCTGTCCTGGGAGGCAGCCCAGCAGCAGTTCCTTGCTGTTCTTTCTTTCTTGCCTTCTGTCCTCTTGTTCAACTCCCTGGCCCCTGGTGCTGTTGCCAAGCCCAGCTATCCAGATGTTTTCTTATCTCCCATCTCCCTCAGTCAACAGCATTGATCCACGATGATCTGCTTTCTCAAACCTGTTCCAAAAATGTTCACAGACATGTAGCTCCAAACATCAGTCATTTTTAATTCCTCCCTGTCCTCAATTCATCCATTTATTCACACGCTGACATTTATACTGTGCCTACTCTATGCTGGGCACTGTGCGATCTACTTGGTAGGAATATGACCCAGCACTTGGCCTTAACGACTCACGTTGCCAGTTTCAGAAACCAGTAGTGCTAGCATTTATCCTCCTCTCCCTGTTTCCACTGTTAAGTGTTCCAGATCATGCCCTTATCCCTCCTACAGCACTCAGTAATTTCCTTGATGGCCTGCTACCATGTCTATGTTTAGTTTAATTTCTTCCATATATTGTTGCCAAGTTAGTCTTTATAAAGCAGAGTCCTGATTACATCAATTTTCAGCTCTAAACCTCTGGCTCCCTATTGACTGTAGAATAAGGTCTAAACTCTCTAGTGTGACATACAAAACTTTCATGATCTGGTTCCTCTCTATCTTTCTAGTTTTATATCTCATTTCTCTCTTTCATGTTTCCCATCCTAACTGAATTGCTCATGAATCTCTACATATACTCCTTCTTTACCTCTCACCTGCATATGTATGCCACACATACCCTGTTCTTTCTCACCTCAAAGTCTTTGATCCAGCATAATTTCTAGCATGAGTGAGTCTGTTCATGTTCAGTAAATATGTGGTGAATGAATGGCTAGGTTCCAGCCCAGAATACTCTTCCTGCTCTTTACTACATCTTAATCCCAAAGAAAGTACTTTGTACCCTTTTCATGGCAATAATTCACCATATACTATATTTGTTTAACATATACATTTTTTCTCTCCTACTAGATGGTGCTCAGGGCTGTATGTGATTTGACTTTATCTACCACACACCAAACCATCCTTCACCTACTCAGCAGCTGAACACAATGCCCTATACATAGTAGGTCCTCAAAAAAATATGTATGTGTGTATGTGCATGTGTGTGCGTGTGTATGAATGTTGAATGGTTAGACCTTGCTAGAATGTTTTGAGGATTATAGAGTCTAAGGCAACCAAGCATAGCTCTTGGCACACAGTAGACTCTCGTCTGGAAATGTGTCATGCTAAGGTGTTAATGACTGATAAGTGTGCCAAGACATTTCTAAAGGGGCATTTAATAAGGAACCTAAAGGAATGAGTCTCTAATTTTAGAATTTTAGGATTTCTGGACCAAGTGGGAGCAGTGTATGTGGTCAGGGATCCTCTGATCATTCCACACGGGCAATGAGATTCTCAGCATGGGGGCAGCCTGTCTAGCCCTCTGGAAGCAGTCCATGCCTGTTGGAATTAATGCTGCAGAGTACAGTTCCCTGGCTACTGGTGGAGTCTGGAGTACTGGGGTGGGGGTGACTGGGTCATCCATCATTCATCACAGGTTTGGACAGAGTACTGGTTGAATGAATCAATAAAGGCATCAGAGCTGGGGATGTGAATGAGAACTCTAGTGCATGGCTCTTTGCAATAGCCACCCCTCTGGGTGCTTCTTTGCAAAAAGGTGGGGAAGATGGAGGAATATGAAACTTCACTCTTGCTTCATTTAGTGAACAGACAGCTCTCTAACTGTTCCTTTATGATAACTGCGAGTGTTCCTGTCCTCTTCATTTGGTGCCAGTCCTTGGGAGCACAGACACAGACTGGGGGTTGTGTCTTTATTAAAGACATTAGCCACCAAAGGAGCCTGCTCAGGGTTTCGTATGGTTTGCTGCTGTGCAGGAGGCCAGCAAAGTCACCAGGCTCCACATGATTTAATTAGAGACAAGATTTCAAGCTTTGTTTGTGTTCCCAGGATTTGGCGTGATGGTACATCTGGGACCATGGAATCTCGGCTTCCTCTGTTTAGGTAATTGGTACAGCAGGGAGGGCTTTATTGGACCAACCGTACGTTTTCTTCACTGAAGGTTTCCAATACTCGAAATAAATTTCGCTGACTTTAAATGAGTCGCTGGATATAATCCAGCCAAGGAAGGCACATATCTTGAAAACTCTGTTGCTTCAGTTCTTCTGTAAGACTTGGGGAATGGCAGAATTTGAAACCTAGGATATCCGACTCTTACATTAGAGATATAAAGATAGCTCTTTTTTGTCAGTCTTCTCTACAGCTTATTTCCTTTGTACATTTCAGAATGTTGTCAGTCCAAACAAAAAGCATGACAAAAGAATTTATCATAGCTCACCATTGTGTTTCTCTTTCTATATTATGATATAATTTATTCTTACTGCTGCTAATACTTTCACCTTGCTCTTGGCTATTCCATTTCCAGATGGCCCAGTATTGTTCCAAGTGGAGATGACATACAAGGTGTCATCGTTCATTTCTGCACCCATGCAGACAGCACTAATCGATCACAGCACACCTCAGTGAGCTGGGTCTCGTATATGGAATTCTGCTCAGGAACGCCCCAGGAAGCCACCAATGATCAGTGAAAGTGAGCATCTGAGCTAAAATCTATTTTGCCAATCTAGCAGTTTCTGTTGACTCCTAGAAATGAAAAATGAGGATTTAGCTCACTTACCCTATTCCTTCTCCTACTCTTTCTTCTCTCAAATCTTTGTTTTTCTACTGATCATCTTTGGAACTTTAAATAATATGGTTAAATTTCCTTTTTTTGTTGTTGAATCAAGTTTTAGCAGTATTTCTTGATTTCCCACTTTATAGGAAGAGACTATTAGCTTTCTTATAGTTTCTTTAATCTCTCCTTTACAATTCTACTTTTTTTCTCCCATGACTTTTATATTGTCATGTTATTAACATTTACTTCCCTTCTATACATAGTGTGTCCTCATGACTCTCGATGAGACAGTCTACCCCACCAGTCTATCCTCCTTACCCTGCTTTATTTTTCATTATAACATTTTCAAGTGGTAAACATATTTATTCCTTAATTATTTCCCCCCAACTAGAATTTAAATTTCATGAAGGGAGAGAATTTGTGTGTGTGTGTGTTTTAGTGCTATATTCCTAACACCCAGAATACTGCTGGTATAGTAAGTGAGGTACTTAATAAATACCTGCTTAAGTAATAAATAAATTCTAATCATGTTCCTGATCCCAGCTAGCTCTTATTGGCAGGACTAGCCCTTTGTGCATGAGGAAATATCTGATCCTATGATGTGAAAGGACCACCTCTCCCTCTGGTCCACCAGAGTATTGAGAACTTCCATGGAAGCCATCCTCCAAAGTAGGATCCAAGTAAAAGAAATTTCCTTTACTTATTATCTAGCTTTAATCTTATAAAGCATATTGGCCTCTTGAGAAAGTAGAGCCAGAACAGGCAGATTTTGGTTGGAAGGAGGAAAAAGAAGGGAAAGGTTCAGAACATGAGGTTGTTTAGGGAGGTCAAAGTTGGAGAGATGTGGAATTATGCAGCTGAGAATATAATTTGAAGGGAAAAATAGAAAAGCAAACTGACCTGCTTAAAATATTTCCCATCAGACTGGCTAGCAATGTGCTGAAGAGATTGGCCTTTGAGACAGACTGGCCTGGATTCTGGTTCTTTTCTGCTGCTTCTTGGCTGTGTGGTATTGGACGAGTTACTCCACCTCTCTGAAAGTGAATTAGTGTTATTCATAAAGATGAACCCCTTTTGAATAACATCTGCATATGCTTGCTCAATGACTCAGACACAAAATAAAAAGAATCTCTTAATTTGGGGGGGAAAACAAGGAAACAAGGCTGTACTTGTTCAGTTAGTTATAAATAATGAGGGGTTTAAATAACAAAAGCACTTCATTATCTCACATGACAAGAAGTCTGGCACTAGGTCTTTTCAGGGTTAGTTCAGTAGCTCAGTGACGTTAGTGAGCAAGAGCAGAGTCTGTTTTGGTTCTTTTCCTCAAGATTTAAGATGGCTGCAGCAGCTTAAAGGATCTATCCTTGTATGATAGAAAGAATGGAAAGTGGAGAAGGGTTTTCTCCTCAAATTTCTCTTTATTTCATCAGGGAAGAAATTCCTTCCCAGAAGTCTCTTGCTTACCTCCAAGGGGTTGTGGGAAATTAGTATACGTTATTTCATGCCTCCATCATGGGAGCAGGCTCTGCCTGTAGAAAGCAAAGGATAGAACTGGCTGATGAGAAGACAACTAAGTAATATTTATCTCAGACATCAAGCAACTAAAGGAATGCTTTGTTAGAGAGGATATTTTCATTCATCTTCAAAATGTAGTGTCGACAAGGCAATAGTAGACAAGACTAGAACGTCGTTATGTAATTCCGAAGAGTAAACTTTTAATCCAGGTTACTGAATAAGAGTTACCATTTTCTACTATACACTAGACACTTCACAAACGTATTTACATTTTCCAACAACATCTCTTAAAGAAGATAGCATTATTCTCTAATTACAGAGATCTAGAAATGAATAGGAAGTTGCCCAAGGCCCTTGTCTTAGTTTATTTTGTGTTGCTACAACAGATATTTGAGAGTGGGTAGTTTATAAAGAAAAGAGGTTTATTTAGGTCACAGTTCTACAGGCTGGGGAGTTCAAGGGCATGGGCTTTCGTGCTTGTTGTAACATGGCAGGGAATGACGCATGTGAAGAGGCAAAATACAAGGGGCATCCTGGTTTTATAACAACCCCCTCTCCTGGGAACTAATTTATTCCCAATGGAACTAATCCAGTCTCCCCAGAGTGAGAACTCTCACTACCTTGAGAATGGAACTAAGCCGTTCCCGAGGAATATGCCCCCATGACCCAAACACCTCCTACTAGGCCCCACCTCCTAACACTGCCACAGTGGGGATCAAACTTTAACATGAATTTTCATGGGGACAAGCCATATCCAAACCATAGCTAGTAAGTGGCCCAGCTTGGAATTGCAGCTAGATTTTTCCGACTTCTGTGCTTGTACTGTTACCTCCTTCCCACTCTTCCCCAATCATCCACCTTCCCCAGCCAGGAAAGATGATCTTCTTCTCAGAGACAGTAAGATGGCCAAATTACTGCCTCTGAGGTCCTTTCCAGCAGTTATGTATGACGTGAGCTTTCTTTAATGGCTTTAAAGATCTTATAGTTATTTTTATTTTTCTCCCATTGACCTAAAACCATTTTTATAAAGAAGTGTGCTTAAGTATGATTCAGTGGTTCTGAATACTTTTTTTCCTTCCATGTTTAATTTTTCTCTCTGACTGCTCCACTCTTGTTTGCAGCTCCCATGGCTGGATAAAGCTAGGGCAATTCTTTGGATGTCAATTATTTTGAAGGGCGACTTTCTTGCATGACTTGG
Source organism: Propithecus coquereli (assembly GCF_000956105.1). NCBI lineage: Eukaryota > Metazoa > Chordata > Mammalia > Primates > Indriidae > Propithecus > Propithecus coquereli. The sequence goes on from NW_012154729.1 coordinate 2,815,464, forward strand.
TAAGATCTGAAAGGAGGATAACCACAATGGTGAGGCATGCCCAGGCAGCTGGCAGTCTTGAGCACCCAAATGTAATTGCTCTATTTTATTCACCGCAGCCTGCCTGCTGTGTTCATCAGACTGCCCAGTGGAACAGAAGGTAATCAGGGCCACAACCATCTCAGAAATTCAGGCACGCACAACCAAAGTTAAAAATATGTAAAAAAAAAAAATTAATGTGATTTTCTCTCATAGAACCCAATTTCTGGATAAGAACAAGAGGAAACAGTGCAAAACTGGGGCACACTAAAATTCATCTTTGCTCAAGAAAATGCAGGGAGAGCTGTGAACATTTAATAACTTCAGTATCCAACCGCCCATAGTAAGTGCTTGCTTAATGCATAGACAAGACAGGGAGATTCAGAGAGCGGGCAACTCAAGGCATTTCCATTTTATTTAAAAAACTGTTTGATCTATGTTGAAATTTAGGATTCTGCTTTTGACTTTGCTAGATAAAGTTGGAGTAGAAATGAATTATTCATATGAAATATTGCCTCAATAACACTGCATCAAATAAACATAATGAAAAGCTGCCCATGTTATATAAGGGAAGCTAAGTCACAACTCTTTTGAATTGCAAAGTTAAGCACTTGGGGCTAGACTCTTCTCCAACATTATTCTATGGAAGAATCCACTTAGGAGGATGTAATACTCAGATCCTTTTTATTTCCGGTCGGACATGCATTTGTGGTTTGTGGGTTTAAACTACAGTTGTAACCATGGTGTTATTAAATCTCACAGTCCTCTTCCTGATTCTGTCCAAGTCATTGGAGGCCAGAGAGCAATTTCTGTGACAATGTATCCAATGCCACTGCAGAATTTCAAGTGCGCCATAGAAACATAGTAACCAGTATTCTTTCCCCACCCATGAATTGTGCACATAATGATATTTTCAACAACACCAACACATACACATATCCCTGGCTTTGAAGGAAAATTCAAAGACACCCTCGGTTATCAGCAATGTTTCTTTTTTTTTCTTTTTTAACGATGCTTTGGATAATAGATTAAAAGAGAGAGAAAGGTAAACTAAACCTAAATAAACAGTGCATGTCAGGGGAATTGAGCTCTGCTGAAATTCAATAGATAACACTTGAATTCTTGCTGACAATTCAACTCGAAAGATTTGTAGTTCAATAAGATATAGGAAGTAGCTGAGTCAGCCCTGAGCAAGATGGTGAGGAAGGGAGAGTTTGACTTCAGCTTTGCCCTTGTCCCTGTCCTCTGTCCTTTGGACACTTGAAGTCTTACAGCAGCAGGCCCATCACACTGAAGTGGATGCTCAGTGGTACCTAATCACTGCTTCAGGATCACCGAAGGGCTTTGTAAAATTGCATTCCTGGACTAGACTCTGGACCTGAATTGGAGTCTTGAGAGTTGAGAAGCTCCCTATGCTTCCTAGGGAACTCTGACACTCTGGAAACCATGGGTGAAGTGAGGGAGTTGAGAGCACAAGCTCTGCAGCTGGCCTGCAAGGCAGCATGGTGGGCAAAGTCATTGCTATGGGCTACATGTTTGTGTCCCCCCCAAATTCATATATTGAAGCCCTAACCCCTAATGTAATGATATTAGGGGGTGAGGCCTTTAGGAAGTAATTAAGTTTAGATTAGATCATGACCATGGGGCCCTCATGTGGAATTAGTGTCCTTATAAGAAGAAAAGTCATGACAACCCTCCCTTTCTCCATGTGAAGGCACCAGGAAAGGCCATGTGAGCTCACAAAGAGAAGGCGGCTGCATACAAGCCAGGACACGAGCCCTCACCAGGCACTGAATCTGTAGGCACCTTGCTCTTGGACTTCCCAGCCTCCAGAACAGTGAGAAATAAATGTCTGTTATTTAAGCCACCCACTCTTTGATAGTTTGTCATGGCAGCCTGGGCTAAGATAGTTGTTAACTGCTCTGCCTCAGTTTCTACATCTATGAAATGGTGCTAGCAGTGCCTGTCTCTCAATATGCTTGTGAAAATTCAGTGAGGTATTTACACAGCCCGTTGAGCCCAGCGTGTCAGCTGTGTCATGACTTCAAGAGGAAGGAGCATAGAATGAAACTTGGAGCATCTATAGGTGTCAGAGTCCTGGTGGCTCAAGTTTGAGACCAGTTTTCTTCATTTATAAAATGAGAATGATGATACCTGTTGATTCTGTCTCAGAAAATTGTTCCAAGAAGTGTATGAGACAGTACCAGTGATTCTAATTACACTTCATTTTTGTTAAAAAACAATAAAATAGGAAGCCACAGTTTTGATGCCCAAAGACCCACTGCCCAGAGCCACTTAGCCAAAACTTAAGTCATATTAAGTCATATTCCCAAATTAATGGCTTTAATTTTAAGCAAAACACAAAACCTAAAGCTTTTCATCTGTGTCAGCATGCTTCAGTGAAATTAAGCCAGTCACCTATAGATGAATCAATTTAAATAGCACTACTTACCTTAAAAAGAACATGAAAGTATAACAGCCTGTCACAAAATGGTCAAAATACTTTCTCCATTATGATTTATAGGGTGTACTGTAACTATTGTAAGCTGAGCTTCTTGTCATTTTTAGTTTGACATCTCCCCATTCTTGAACTGTTTGTTTGTATGCACAATAAACTTTTGAAAATTTTAACTTGATCTGATTTTATTTTGGACAAATTAAACAAGTAAATATATAAATATAACATAATAATATAATATTATAATGTTAACATAAATTTTATAATATAAATTATATATGTAGAAAATATATAAATGTAATACATAAATAAAATAATTATAATAATGCTAGATGTAATTTATTAAGCATAGATCATATAAAAAGCACTGTATGTGATATTTTTAGTTCATGATACTGCTTCTCAAGAGAAAACCTCTACTGTTTGTTGAGGGCTCTTATTGGCTGGGCACCATGTGAGGTGCTCTCTAGCACTAAAAACAAACACTTGTAAAGCACTTACCATGAGGCAGGCACAGTTCCAAGGGCTTTGCATATATGAATTGCTTTAGTCATCACAACTACTAAAAAGTCCTTACTGTTATTGACATTTTACACATGAGAAAAGTGAGGCCCAGAAAGGTTAAGTAACACGCCCAATGTCACATATTATGTCCTGGAACTGTAGTTGGAACCTAGACATTCTGGCTCTGGAATTGGTTCTAAACCACCATTCTAAACTGTATTTATGAATATGAAATTTTTTAATAATATAATGCTTCATAAATATTTGTCAAATAAATGACTAAATCTTCCTTAGTACTTTATGTCTTCTGGGGACAGCAGCATCAGACCCAGAGAGAGAACTGCCCGGCATCCCTTTCTTACCTTTCTAGCAGATCCTGTTTAGAACACTGTCCTTAGCTCTGGGTGATGTTTCAAATGGCATATGACATTTCCTCTTCCCTCCCCACTCTCTTCCTTTCCTTGCCTCTCTTTCCCCCTCCCTCCTTTGTAACCCCCTCCCTCCTTTTCCTTTCAAAAGTATTTGTTAAGTCCATGCTACGTGCCAAGCAACATGCTAAGCTCTGAGAGTTCAGCAGTAAACAAGATGACATGGGCTGTGCCTTCAGAGCTAATGTTCTAGTGAGGAAGAGAGGCAATATGATAAATAATTACCAAATATATGCAATGAGCCTGGGGAAATACAGAGTGTGCCATGGGAGTGCAGGAATGGGCATCCTAAGGGTCAAGGGAGATGTCCTTGAGGAAGTGCCATCTAAGCCAAGACTTGGAGCACTGGCCAGCCAGGTGGTGGACTTGTGGGTGAAGCCTTAGGAGACACTGTTTCAGGTACAGGCATAAGCATGGAAAACGCCTACAGGCAAGATAGAGGGTGGCTTGCTGTAGAAATTGAAAGACATATTCTATGACTAGGATTAGCATTTCCAAAGGGGAAATTGGAGAGAGAGGAGAAGGAAGAAGTTAAGATGAGATCAGATTATAAAGAGTTAACAGTAGAGATGAAAAAGGGTTTGAACTTCATGCCTAGAGCCATAGGGAGCTATTGAGGGATCTCAGCAGGGGTGTGGCATGGTGAGGTTCACATTTTGGAAAGATCACTCTGGTGACAATCTATCATGGTAATTGGAAGGGAACAAGGATGGAGGCAGAGAAAGGCATGAGGAAGCTCCTGTGGCCCCCAGATGATGTGTGGCAGTGGCCTGGACCAGGGCAGGGCTATGAGATGCACAGATATTTCCAAGTGGCAATCAGTAGAACTCAGCAACTGACTGCATGTGAGGGGTGACTGGGATGCTTCAGGAAACTCTGTCTTCAGAGGAAACATTAAGGGGATTGAGTACCTTTAGTCTGGAGAGGTAGAGTGAAGAGAAAGCACGAAAGGGATTTTTAAATATTTAGTACAGTATAGCTTTTACAATGTTTTGATTAATTTTATTTCTGCCTCTGAAAGAGTGGCCAGCTAAGAGTGCACCTATTAAAATATCATGTGGACACAACCACGTGGGCCTAGTAAAGGCATTCTATAAATACATGCCTTGCATCCTGGACTTGGGAGAGGCCTGGTTGTTCTCCATGACAACCCCTGGGTGAAAAGCATGAGTTGGAGCCGCTGAAGAAAAGGGCAGCCGAGCTCCAGCCGTCCCATGCCTCTGTTGGGCACAGAGAGGTACAGAGGATGTGCTTCTAGAACTGAACAGAAGTGGCTGCGGAAGGTAGGGTTAAAGTTACAGGAGGCAGATGGCATAAGACTTGAAGAACTTTCTGACAGTTGTCTGGCAGTTGTTTCAATGAGGTGAGCTCCTCACCCCTGGATATGTGGAAGCAGATCTGTCCACACGTCTGTCATGCAGGGGCTTCCTGTTGAGGGCCCCCATCCTGTGATCTCTAGGGCCCCTTACAACTTTCCATAAATAAACAATTCTAAGGAATTCCATTCCTTACTTCACAGGAGAAGCGTCCATCTCTCACTTATGTCTGTGCTATCTCAAGCCAGTGCGAGGAGCACAAGATTATTACTACAGGATCTTTGGGTCTTTCCAAAGAATATCATTGGTTCTGTCATTCCAGAATTTGTCATCTCATAGCTTTATTACACTATGGTCTCTAGATACTATCTTTGCTTCTCTAAACAAAATTGGAATGAGAATTCACATTTTATCAAGTGAAAGCTACCTCACTCAGTTCTCTCTCAGACAAGTTTATTTTATAATTCAATGCATGATTTCAATTTGGGAAAAAAAGGGAGAAAATTCCAGAGGAAAATATTATATCAATTCTGCCTCTAGCTTGACTACCTAACAATAAAGAGGCAGAGAATCAATCCGATGTTAGGGCTCAAAGTGAGCATGAGTTATACGTGTTGTTTACAATTCCTTTTGAGAGCACTTATGTGCTCTTTATAATAAGAACAAATGGCTACTAAGGACCCTCCTAAAGCTGTCAAATTCGTTTTACTTATGTCCAGGTTTTTACTTAGGTTTGCTAAGTAAATAGAAACCTATTGCCCTGTGAGCCACCTCCCTTCTTCAGGATTATGCTTTTAAAAGCATTCTCAACAGGAAATAAGTTTCATTAGTGCTTGGAAAATAAATTGGTGAGGTGACAGATTCTGTGATTTGATGGAAGCTCAATTATAATTGTATAACATAATATAGCAAGTGCAGATGAAATCCTATTAAGGTCTGGAAATCCAATATCTCATCTCTATGACTTTTAATTGATTTTTATACATATTGTCATTGCAGTCAAATATTTGAGCAGATTCCAGTACACATAAACAAATGTAAGCACATTAACTCTGTTAATAATTTTAACAAGTAATCTGTATTTCCCATTAGACCGTCTCGAGCTCTGCCTTGGCATAATTAAAGATAGCATCAGTGATAAGCCTAATGCGTTATTTAAAGTATGCATGTGCTGAAGTCTTGCTTTTATCATTAACTGCATCGTGATGTAAGCTGCGCAGCCATCATTAAAAAATTAGACCTTCTCTTTCTCTGTGAAGCAAATTTGATGGTGGCGGGGAGAGGGAGACCCCATGGGATGGTGTAGAAACCATGATGAAGAATAGAAAGTCTGAGGTCTAGTCTTGTCGTTACCGGTAGAACAGCCACATGAGATCTTTCACCTTTCTGATCCTATTTCATCATCTAAAGTAGTGCTAACATTCTGATTTCTGTAAGGCAGATACTAACTCCCTACTTTGCTAATAACTGATGGTTGGATATAAAAACTGTTGCTTTTATGTTCATTTTTGCTTAAGTTTCATACAACTGGATAACGTAAGCTCAGATGTGTGTGGCGAGGAAGTGGTCAGGGAATGTGTTTCTCCTGCTCATTGTTATACCTGCAACATCAAGCCCAGTGCCTGGTATGTGCTTTAAATAATATTTGTTGAATGAATGAGTGAATGAATGAATGAATTCTAGTCATTCTGCCTTCCCAGGGACATAGATTAAAGAGGTTGACTGGGCTTCCCATTCTATATCCCTTGTGCTATTATTCTTAGGCTGGATGAAACATTGTTAAGTTACTTCTGAAAGTACATCTTCAATAACATGACACCAAATGCTGTCTCCCATCCATAACGAAATGGAGGTGAATTAGAACAAAACGTTGCCTCCAGGACTGTCCCCTCATACTTGCCTATTAAACAGAGCACAGTATGTAGATGCTTCTCTGAGTCAAGGGCAGTCAGACACTTAATTTTCTGGTTTCTAGCTCACTATTTGCATGTCACACAAATATGACATTTGAGAATGTTCTTTGAGTACTCAGAGAACATTAAAGTCTAAACCATGCTGTAAACAAAAACAACTTCTAATACCAGCTATGACTAATCCAGTGCTTTTGTTCATTAGGTAGAGCAAACATTTTGATTTACAATCAAATATTTAAAATTACCATGAAAGCCTGAGAAAAATCCTTCCTGGCATGAGATCTTATCTCGGCAGGCGTACAGAACAGATAAGATTCATTCCTTGATAGACGATCTCCATGCATAGGTGATCTCAGTAAACAGTCTTTTTGGAGAGACTCTTAACAAATGGTTGGCTTATACTGGGGTTTATCTGTTAAGTTCATCACTTTCTGAAATCATATTTGCGTATATTAGCATATTGGTTTAGTTTCATTTCACTGATTCTTTGCTTCTTTTGATGGGGGATGCTCTGTCTGTGCCTCATTTCATCTGTTTGCTTTTGAAACGGAGAGCCCTTTTCTTCTTTAGGTTTCCTTTGAAAATAAATAGAATTTCCTGTATGTTAAAAAAAAATTAGAGTTCTGATAGCATGCCTTCATTAAGGGCAAGAGGCCCACAGAAAAATTATTAGTGCTCTTCCTCTTGCATTCAAAACACCTAGGAAAAAGATAGGAAGAAGGTGCTTGAGAATATTAGGGATTCCTCAAGTGAATGAAATCCACTTCAAGGTGACACCAACCTCTCTTGGATTCCTGACCTTTTGCTTGGCTTTTCTTGTTTGCACAAGCAAAGGCTTTTGACATATTCCCCAAGACCCTTAATTCCTCTATATTTGGCGCATTACTAACAACATAAAAAAGAGAGAAAGAGAGAAGCTCTCATTTTATCTTTGAGCTGTTTAAATATTTATGTACTAATTTTTTATTGACTTCATGTGAAGTTTTATCAAAATATAGATGGAAAAGTTTAAAGATTGCTCCTGGGAGAGCACTTAATCCATTTAAAAATAAATTTCTAATGGCCAGATTTTCTGAGCTTAAAACATGTAGCTATGAAGGAAAAACAAAACCAAACAGGCCCAGTTTAGATGCTGACATTTGTAGACAAGGATAAAGGCAACTTGGTAATGAAAATGCTATTCACATGTCATTGTGAATGTTCATTGTTTTTTCCATTTTTTAAAATGTTTGATGGAAGCCTTTACTCAATTTCTATTTTAATTACTTTTAATTTGCAAAAAAAAAAAAAAGTAATGTAATTAAAAACACCCTAGGGTAAACATTTGGGGATGGGTCTTTGTTGCATCTTGCCTCTCATTTCAATCTCACTCTTAGTATACTCATGCTTTCTTAGACATTGAATATGTTAATTATTTCAGAAATAGCTGCATGTTAAATACAGGGAGTGGGCAATATGTATGGCAAAGGACTGAATGTCTAATGGTGAATTTTCAGACCACAAAAGGAAAGATAAATTTAAGCAGATTGTATATATACATATTCTTTCAAATCCAGCCATATGGGCACCATTTCCTTGACTGGTGCTTGAAGATGTATGTAAAATCTCTGTTATGTACCTCCCGTCACTGCTACCTTTATGACATAACTAACGTCCTCCTGTCTGAGGACCTTGCTGACTTTATGTTCTTGACTGGAATTCTTACAGCAATCAGTTATTAATACATTTTGCAAACAAGAAGAGCCTTATCTCACTGAGGAGATTCTTGAATAACTGCTTCAAATTTCTAACCCACTGGGAATTATTTTACAGTCAAAAAGTAGTATATATTTTAATTATTTTGTAAAGACTAGTATTTAACTGCTTTGTGTATTTTGACTGCTAAGGGTGTTTCTTATTTGTTTAGATCGGAGTTTCCCATATTTTAGGCCTCAGATCAGGCCCAATTGACAGAAAATTTTTATGGGAAATCAAACATAAAGTTGAAAGAAAGAAAGGAAGGAAGGAAGGCAGAAGGAAGGAAGGAAACAAGGAAAGCAATCCCTGTGTACCCCCAGATTCTTGTCTTCCCAAGGAATGGACAAGGTCCCTGCTAAAGGGGCAGAGACAGAAAACAAACTTTTATGACTTCCTCACAGCAGCAGTGCTCATTCCATTATCCACCAAGTCCTGGCTCAGAGCTAGTTCTGCTTCAGGAAAAGACAGGCATGGCCCCTGACCTTGAAGGTGTCCCACCTTCTGACACACTCCTTCTACAAGTTATGACTTCCTGAGCTCAGCATTATACAAATGGCAGGATTTTCCACAAAGAATACCAGATGGCTTCAAGCTTGGGGGCTGTGGGTGAGCAGAGCTTCTGGAGTCCCCCACCTCCCTTGTGAGGGATTTAATGGTGTGTCAGTTATGACTGTGTGCCTGTTGAGGGTGGAGACCACCAGGTATCAGAAAGTCCTGAAAGGGAACTTCCCAAGCATCTTGCATCACCTGCATGTCATCCAAATATAATACCCAAGCTTCCTGGTGCAATTTCTTACCACCGAACCAGGGCCATGTTTGACATTCATTGCAGGCATCAGACATGCAAAATGTATTAGTCAGGGTTTGCCAGAGAAACAGAACCAGTAGGAGATACATACATACATATGTACATGCATATATTTATTTATTTATTACAAGGATGGGCTCATGCAGTTCCAGAGGCTGAGAAGTCCCATGATCTGCCATCTACCTTCTGCAAGCTGGAGACCCGTGAAAGCTGGTGGTGTCATTTGAAGGCTTGAGAGCTGAAGGGCTGATTTTGTCTTGAGCCTGAAGTCCTGAAGACCAGGAGCGTTGAGGGCAGGAAAAGATCCACTTCAGCTCAACAGTCAGGCAGAGAGTGAGAGGGAGAGAGAATCCAACTTTCCTCTGCTTTTTTGTCCTATTCAGGCCATCAATGGACTGGATGATGGATGCCCAGCCACACTGGGGAGGGCCATCTGCTTTACTCAATCCACTGATTCAGATGACAGTCTTTTCTGGAAATACCCTCACAGACACACCTATAAATAATGTTTAATCAGATATCTGGGCATTCCATGCCCAGCCAATTGGTCACGTAAGTTAGCCATCACATGCAGTCACTCTGAAACTGTGCATGGCTACCAGTTGTGGCACTGGAGACATTGAGTGTGGCAGGTCTAGCCCAGGCTACCTGCAGTTCTCAGAGATCTTCATTCTAGGGGGAAGACAGGCCCACCATGTTGTACATCGCCAGGAAGCTCCAAAGTGAAGGGCACCTCCTGGTGACTGGCTGAAATGTCGTAACAGAGAGCTGCCACCAGAATTGTGCCTTAGGACGATTATAGCAGAAATAGATAATGCTGAATTGATACATTAAGAATGAACATTGGAAATACATTACTGAGCAATATGGAGGCAACTTCTTAAAGAAGCAGATAAAAGAGTTTGAAGAGGTTGCTTCTAGGAAGTGGGACTGGGATTGGGAGATGTGAGGAGGGAAGGACTGTGCTTGTTGGTCATTTTAAGCCTTTTGTTCCTACACAATTTTAAAAAATTAGGTGCATATATATAAACAATATTATAGGCATACACATATATGTGTGCATGCATACATGTACATATGCATGCATATGAACGTATGTGGATGTATGTATGTGTGCATGTTTATATGAATGCACACATATGCGCACGCACACACAAGTATATATACTTCTTGAAGAATGAGGGAAAGATGACCCTAGGAATTATGGATCTGCACTGGATCAGGGAGACCACTTAACAGTGACTCCTGCGATGATTTGGCCTAGAAAAGACTCAGACCTGAACCCAGGCAGTGCTGGTGGGAATGGGTTTGGTTGATGTGAGAGATGCTGAGGAGGTGGAAAGAGCAAGCCTGGTGCTCACAAACACGGGCTGAGTTCTGCCCCAAGCCCTGGCATGCTTCCTCTGCCTAACCTCCTCTGCAGCCTCCCTTCCGTTCAGTGGGGGTGGATGAGTTGGAGCAGGGAAGAAGGGGGGAAGGTGGGCAGTAGAAGCTACAGGGAAGGAACCAAGGCCCACAGTCCATGCTGCTGGGACAGGGCACTTCTTTCTCCTCCCTCTGTGGATGCAAAGTATCTTCCACATTCTAAAGCAGAAATTTATAATTCATAATTGTCTTTGCCATGTCTATTTTGTACCCCTTCCCCAAATATACACATGGTCACAAGGACTTGGGTGTGTATGTTGGCTCTCTTTAACATTTCTCCATTTTTATTTCCTCTATGTTCTTAATGTGGTGTATATTTAGTGTGTGTGTGTGTGTGTGTATGTGTGTTTGGGAAGGTGAGGTGGGTGGGGACAAGATGGGTGGTTTAGGGAGCCTGAGTTTGGCTTGATAACAAAAGATTTTATTCCATTTAATAAAAATATCTATATTCTATCTATCTGTCTATATCTACCTATCTATTAATATCTATCTATCTATCTTCTATTTACCTAAGTTTTCTGTCAAGATATTATCTCTATTACTGACTTACAATTATAGTTTTTTTTTTTTTTGAGGAGCCCTAGTTTGAGTCTGACAAAGATACTTCCAGAGTCACAAAGGTCCAACCCACTACCAGTTTCCAGTAGTGTAAGAATCAGCTCTGATGACCCCGACCCCATTGACCTGTCAAATATAAATTGAGAGCATGTAAGCCAGATATTGTGTTATCTCTCTCAGTAGCCATTCCAGCCTCTTTTCCCTTGCTCCCCTTTCATAGAAGTTGTAAAGCTCACATTTTCAGACTGCCTAGAAGCTATAGGTGGTCATGTAATACTGTTCAGACCAAGAAAAGATGAGTAGGAAATCTTTCTTGAGATTCCCAAGAAAGCTTCACTTTCTTGATACAATGGACAACTCCATCTACCTTTATTCTATACCCTTTCTTCCTTTTTTCTGTCTGGAAGAAAGATGTTATGGCTGGAGCTTTGGCAGCCATAACATGATCATGAAGTAAGGCCAAGATAATTAGACATCATGCACTTGTATCCTTCATCTGATGAATCGACACTGGCCGCTGCCTCTCAGACTTTGTGTTTAAATGCTGTCAGTTGGTATATATAAGGTTCACAATTGAGTGCAATCCTTGAGTGATATAGACGGGCATTAAATGGTGGAAACAGGAGAGGATAGAGTCACTGGTGCATGGTTTCGTGGGCAGAGCAACTCAATGTTCTATAGGAGTTGAGGACTTCAAGGTAAGTCTTCCACAGACATACCTTAGGGGATTCAGTGCTCATTTTCTGCCTCAGGAACCTGGAGCACAGAGATTTATGAAACTTGTCTTTGGCTATTAATGCAGAATCAGTGGCAACTCTAGTATTAATCCTGCAGGCTGGAGATAAATTATGCTCTCTCCCCACTAGACCAAATCTTTACTAAAACGTTAATACTTGCTTATATTTTTCTATCAATATGTCATGAATTTGAAGAGAAACAGCTTGAAGTAATTCAGATTATGTTTTTCTCTATGTGTGCTTTCAGAGGCATCAATTATTGTTGTGGGGGCACCTTCAGCATTGCTTAAAGCTGCTATATATCCCCTAGTTCTAATTTTGAAAATTTTAGAAATGCTAATAGTGAGATATGCATGAATTATTACTCTTGCTCTAACACAGCATAGTCCCCTAATAAGTAAACAAAATCCTCATTCGATTCAAGAATGGTTGATAACTTTCTTGGCTTGGGTTAAGGGAGGTGTGAGCGGAAGATGTTAGGGAGTAGATGCACTTCTTGTTTTAAATTCAGTTTTTCACTGAGTGAAGCATATGAGTAGGTGAAATAAGAGCTTTAGTATAATATCTTTATATTTTTCTAAATATTTTCCAACTCATCTGATTCTTATAAAAATATTATTTGACAGATAGGTTAATTATAACAATTCCCATTTTATAGATGGGGCAACCAAGGATTAAATTATTTTTTTTCTTAATGGGCTTGTGTGTGCCTTCTTAGTGTTTCAGGAAGACAAAACTCACCACTCAGAATTGATGTAAAAATGGAAATCCATTGGTCATGGCTACTACCTTGCCATCCTTTTAGTTTGACAATTAAAAAAAAAAAATAAGTTGGCCGGGTGCGGTGGCTCACGCCTGTAATCCTAGCTCTCTGGGAGGCCGAGGTGGGCGGATTGTTTGAGCTCAGGAGTTCGAAACCAGCCTGAGCAAGAGCGAGACCCCGTCTCTACTAAAAATAGAAAGAAATTAATTGGACAACTAAAAATATATAGAAAAAACTAGCTGGGCATGGTGGTGCATGCCTGTAGTCCCAGCTACTCGGGAGGCTGAGGCAGGAGGATCGCTTGAGCCCAGGAGTTTGAGGTTGCTGTGAGCTAGGATGACACCACGGCACTCTAGCCCGGGCAACACAGTGAGACTCTGTCTCAAAAAAAAAAAAAAAAATAAGTTGACCAACTGTCTGTCATTCCACTCTTAAAAACAACAACAACAATAACATCCAAAGAATGGAAATACAGTCAGTTCTCCAAGTCTGTGGGTTCTGCAGCCAAGGATTCAACCAACTATGGATAGAAAATTATCCAAAAACATAATAAAAATAACAATACAACAATAAAAAACCAATACAATACAATTGATATTTACATAGCATTTACATTGTATTATAAATAATCTAGAGATGATTTAAAGTATACAGGAGGATGTGCAAAGTTATATGCAAATACTACACCATTTCATATCAGGGATGTGAGCACCTGTGATTTTGGTATCCATGGGGGTCCTGGAACCAATCCCCATGGCTACAAGGGACAACCGTATTTGTGAATCTATACTTCATCCAAACTGAACCAGGAGAGATAAGTAAAGGAATGAAGAGAGGAAGGAGGAGGATGGGTTGTAACAAGTGTTGAGTGACTATTTTAGGCTGGGAAGCTGTGGGAGCTACAATGCACATCATCTCAGCAACTCCGTGCAAGAGCTTTGGCAGAGGTGCGTTATTTATACCTTATAGGTGGAGAGAGAGGTTCAGAGAAGTTAAGTCGCTTGCCCAGAGTGATATAGCTAGTGTATCATAGAAGAGTGATCATACTGGGGAACATGTTTTCAGGGCCCATGATCTTGCCAATATACTATGGCTTAAACAAGGATTTGGTCTAAGTGATACGTGGAAAAGCTGGGAAAAAAACTTGTGTGAAAAATCAGGTTTTTGCTTTCCCAGTAGCTACCGAAAGGCATAGATCAGAATCAAATTTTGTTCTATCTGGAACAACTACGTAGGGTGCCATGGTTTAAAATTTTGAATCCTTCTTATTTCTTGGCTCTGGTTTATGTCTTTACAGTTACATTTCTTTTTTTTGTTTTAATTTTTTACCCACTTCCTTATATCTTTTCATGTAGTCTTGCAAGAAATGCTGATTTCCTTTTAGGAAAATGGGGGTATAAAAATAATTTATACTTTACAAATATGAAAAATACATTCTTTGATAATAAATGAGTTCACGTGTCAGGGAGGGGTGGAATTTCTATATGCAGATTAATAAAACAATTACTATCACTAGTTGCATGACTGTAGAGGAAACTCTAATTAATTCTGAGTGAACCCCTGATGTTAAAATACTGTTGGGCTCCACATGAGAATTTGGGAAATCCTCAGCTACATCTGTCTCTATCCCAACATGGCCCACATTCAATTTTTCTAACATTTTCCTTGTCTGCTGATTCTCTTTTGCATCTCCTGTTTCTCTACCTTAATGTTTAATTTTGTGTGTGATGACTTTGATATATGCAACCAGATTATTGAAGAATCTCACCTTGGTAGGGTATAAACATAAAACAGTTTTTATTTTTTCCCAATTGCAACCTCACCTGTGTTATACTGGAACTTGTTTCCTGTTGCCTTAAAAATTAATATTTATTGAGCTATTCTAGTTACCTTTTCCCATTATTATCTTTGATAATCGCAAAATCTTTGACATAAATATTCTTATCAACCTCATTGACAGAGAAAGAGACTGAGACAAAAAGGGGTTTCTAAGCCAATGAGGGGAGAAACTGTGGAGTGCACCCAGGGAATGCTGTTATGGTTCTTGTATTGCTGTAGTAATGTCTTGAGATAGTCTGTCACCTTCAGGGCATCTTCAGTGTTGAAAGTATAGTTTGGTTTAAAACTTCAATCTCAAACTTGATTTAAAGATTTTTTTAACAGATTTATGAAGACATAATTCATATGCCATACAGTTCATCTATTCAAGATATATAGAATTGTGTCACCATTATCATGATCTAATTTTAAAACATTTCATCATCCCTCAAAGAAACACCATACCCGTTAACAGTCACTCTGTATTCTTCTCAAGCCGTAAGCAACCACTAATCAATCTACTTTCTGTCTCTATAGATTTGACTATTCTGGCTATTTCATACAAATGAAATAATGAAATATGTGCTTTTTTTGTGGCTTCTTTCACTAAACGTAATGTTTCCGAGGCTCATCCATGTTGTAGCATGCATCAGTACTTCATCCCTTCTCATAGTCAAATAAAAACCTATTGCATGGATATGCTACATTGTATCTTTTCATTCTTTAGTTGATGGACATTTGAGGTGTTTTCACTTTTTGGCTGTTTATGAATAATGCTGCTATGAACATTCATAGACAAGTTTTTGTACAGATGTATGTTTTATTTTTCTTGAGTGTAAACCTAAAAGTAGAATTGCTAGGTCAAATGGGTAATGCTATTAATATGTTTAAATTGTTGAAAAATTGCCAAACTGTGTTCCAAAGTGGCTGCACCATTTTATATTCCTACTAGCAGTGTATGAAGGTTCTGATTTCTCTGCATTCTTGCGAACACTAGTGGTTATCTGTCTTCTTGATTATAGCCATCTTAGTAGGCATGAAGTAGTATGTCATTGTGGTTTTTATTTGCGTTTTCCTGACACTTAATGATGCCAAATATTTTTTCATGTGTTTGTTAGTTATTTTGAAGATCTTTTTTAGGTCCTTTGCACATTTTAAAATTATTTTTTATTATTAAGTTGTAAGTATTCTTTATATATTCTGAATACAAGTCCCTTATCAGGTACATGATTTGCAATTTTTTAAATTACCTTTATCATTTCTTATAAGCCAGTTGATTTGCAAATATTGTCTTCTATTCTATAAGTCATCTCTTCACTTTCTTGATGTTATTTTTTTGAAGCACAAAAGTTTTTAATTTTGATGAAGTCCAATTTATTTATTTTTTATTTTGTTACTTGTGCTTTTGGTGTTTTATCTAAAAAGCTTTGTCTAACCCAAGGTCGTGAAGATTTACTCCTATAATCTCTCCAAAGAGTTTTACACTTTCAGCTCTTGTATTTGGGTTTATCATCCATTTTTAGGAATTCTTGTGTAGTATAAGGAGGTGGTCCAATTTTATTCTCTTGCATGTGGGTATCCAGCTGTTCTAGCATCACTTCTTGGGAAGACTTCTGTTTTCTCATTGAGTTGTCCTTGTTTCCTTGTCAGAAATCAGTTGAACATAAATTAAAGGTTTATTTATGTACTCTCAATTCTATTCCATGACCTATATGTCTACGCTTACACAGGTACCACATTGCCTTGATTGCTGCGGCTTTGTAGTATGTATTAAAATTAGGAAGTGTGAATCTGCAAACTTAGTTCTTTTTTTAAGATTGCTTTGACTGTTCTATGTCCCTTGTATTTTCATATGAATTTTAGAATAAGCTTGTCAATTTCTTCAAAAAATCCAGCTCAGATTTTTATAGAGATTGCATTGAGTCTGTAGATCAGTTGGAGGAGTGTGACCATCTTAAGTTTTCCAATTCATGAATATAGAATATCTTTCCATTTATTTGTATCTGCCTTTTATGTTTCTTAGTTTTCAGAATATAAATTTTGGTATGTCTTTTGTTAAATTTATTTCTAGGTGTTTTATTCTTTTCAATGCTATTTTAAATGGAATTGTTTTCTACATTTTGCTTTCAGATTGTTCATTGCTTGTTTATCAAAATATAATTGATTTTTGCATATTGATCTTGTGTCCTGAAACCTTACTGAACTTATTTATTAGTTCTAATAGTTTTTCAGTGGATTTATTAAGATTTTCTACATAAAGGTTATATCATCTGCAAATAGAGTTATTTTTACTTCTACCTTGCAAATATTGATGCTTTTTATTTATTTATTTTTCTTGCCCAATTGCCCTAGGTAGAACTTCTAGGACAATACTGAATAGACATGGTGAGAACTGACATCCTTGTCTTGTTCTTGACCTTTGGAGTAAGGCATTCAGTCTTTCATATTAAGGATGATATTAGCTGTGGGTGTTTTGTAGATGCTCTTTATCAAGCTCACGAAGGTCCTTTCTGCTTTAGGTTTAGTTTGCTCTTCTTTGTCCAGTGTTCTGAGGTGAAAGTTTAGATTATTAATTTGAGATATTTAAAAAAATGGGCATTTATTATAATTTACTTTCAAGTACTGCTTTAGCTACAATTTTTTTTCCAAGCACCGCCTGCATTCCATACATTTTGCTGTGCCCTATTTTTGGTTTTCATCACTTCCAAGTATTTTCTAATTTTGAACTGTTGGTAATTTAGAAGTGTGTTGTTAATTTCCACATATTTATGATTTTCCAAAATTTCTTTCTCTTATTGGTTTTTAACTTCATCCACTGTGGCTGGAGAACATTCTTTGTATATTGTCAATCCTTTTATTTTTATTGAGGCTTTTTTAGTAGCCTGTCCTCAAGAGTGATCCATATGTGCTTGAGAAGAATGTGTATTGTGCTTTGCTGGGTAGAATGTTCTATAAATCTCTGTTAGGTCTAGTTGCTTTATAGTGTCAGTCTGGTCTTCTATAATCTTTTGATCTCTTGCCTGGTTGTTCTATTTATTATTGAAGGTGGAATATTGAAGATTCCAGCCACTATTGTTCAATTGTCCCTTTCTCCCTTCAACCTGTCAGTTTTTTGCTTATTTGGGGTTCTATTGTTAGGTGCATATATGTTTAAATGTATTACGTCTTCTTGATGGATTGACCCATTAATGATTATAAAATAATATTCATTATCTCTACTAACATATCTTTATTTTAAAATCTGTTTTTCTGGTATTACAGAGCTACTCTAGCTCTCTTATTATTGCTGTTTGCGTGAAATCTTTTCCCACAGTTTTTATCTGAAACCTATTTGTATCTTTGAATCTAAGTTATGTCTCCTGTTTGCAGCACAAAGTTAGATCTTGTTTTTGTATCCTATCTGAGAATCTCTGCCTGTTGATTGGATTGTTTAATTCATTCATATTTAATAATAGTATTTATTTGTTTGGATTTATGTCTTCCATTTCACTTTTTATTTTCTATAAACTTCATGTCTTTTTTTTCTCTGTTTCTCCTTTGCTGCTTTTTTTTGCATTAAGCAGATATTTTCTAGTGTGTCTTTTTAAATTTCTTTAATGATTTTTAAATATATATTTCCTATTTCTAACTTAACCTACATTCTCTCTTTTGGTGGAGCCCCACTATTGGGTGTTTGATAGGACTCTCAACAGTTTTAAACAAAATTTAGTTTTAGTTTAGTACTAGAGTCAAAAAGATTTTAATAGTGCAGAATTAAGTCACATCTAATTCTTAAAATTAATAACATAGAAAGGATAGGTACATTATTATAAAACAAATTTTAACTTTAGGACCAAATTTAACAAACAGGGAAAATTATATTCCAGTTATTGAAATGTTACTTAACCATTCAAGTATAACTCTCAAATTCACTATACTATATAAACCCCAAACTAACATGGAAGATAAAGCAATGGTTGATTGTTTCATATATTAAGAATTTATTACAAAAATGCCATTCGAAGGCAAACTACTTCTATACATATAAAATATTTAATTAATACATTTTAGACAATGTTGTGGGCTGCATTCTATCTCCCTCGAATTCCTATGTTAAAGTCCTAACCCCCGGAACATCAGAATGTGACTGTCTATGAAGATAGGATCTTCCAAGAGGTAATTAAGGTTAAATGAGGTTGCTGAGATGGTCCCAAATCAAAATGACTGGTGTTTTTATAAGAAGAGGGAAGTAGGACACAGGTAAGTGAAGAGACCATGTGAAGGCACAGAGAGAAGACAACCATATGCAAGCTAAGGAGAGAAACCTCAGAAGAAACCAACCCTGCTGAAACCTTGATCTCAGACTTTCTACCTCGGGAATTTAAGAAAATAAATTTCTTTTACTTAAGCCACCCAGTAAGTACTTTGCTATGGCAGCCCTAATGAACCAATACAGACAACTTTTCAAGAACACATCCAGTGAATAAAGTAGAACCCATCCTCCCTCTCTCCCTTCTTGTCTATCTTCGTGGATGCACTGCCCAGAGTAGGGCATCCCTTGCACTGGAGTGACAGTGCTGGTCAAGGCTCAAATGCCACAGATTCTTGCTGTTCTGCAATATTCATTATATTTTCTTGAATAAATGTTTGTTTTATTTGCTGTTTGACATTAGAATAATTTCCAGAAATTTAGAAATTTTAAATCCATTGAATAAAATGGAATCTACCCTTCTTCCTTCATTCCTTCTTTCCTTCTTACCAGACTACTTCTTCCTTTGCTTCTCTCCTTCTTTCTTCCTTCCTTCCTTCCACACATTTGTTAGGGCCTCTACCCTCACCACAGTCACATTATAGGAAAATAATTTATCCAACTATCCTTGTTTATCAAACATGTCCCTTGTTTAGGGACATGGCTTGTAAAGTCTGGAGATCCAGAAACTTTGAATGTGGAAATTGAATGCCAGCCCTTGGATTGCTAGTGTGGAGTGTGGCTTGGGAAAGAGGTTTACATTGGCAAGGGTTAGAGAAGTTCTTTTTATAATACAATGTTTGTCTCTAAAATCTTCTGGGTTCTGTGCCTTAGAGGAGTATATCTTAGTGGAAATTATGCATTTATTGGTTTCAGTGTTCCATATTGTGGATTTGGCCCCAAGATTTTAATTCTTTCAAATTAATACAGATGATATACATTATTGCCTTTTCTTTTAACAAATTTAAATATTGGTCTAAACCAGTAACCAAGTGACTATAGTCATTATCTTTTGTGAAGAGTGGGGTTTTGTTATTTGTTCATAACTTTATTGCCTAGATACAGCTAAAATTTCATTTTATAGATATTATACATTGTATATCTTAAAGTAGTGATTTGTTTATATCTTTTCCCCAAATTATTTGTGCTATTACATCAGGAAATTGAATGATGATTTTGTAATTTTCTTATTAAAAATAGCTGAAGCAGTTGTTTTGAAACTAGTGGGAGATGAACCATCTCTAATTCAACATGTTAATCACGGATGCTTGGGGGGAATATTTCATAATCAAAGTATTAAGAATAATTATTTCCCCAAACAATAGATATTCATTGTGTGTGTGTATGTGTGTTTCTGTGCAGCTCAAGAAATGGAGATTAAGTGCTCCCTATGTTTAAGAAACTGTGCCAGAGACACAAAGTCCTTCATCAGCTTTCAGTCTACTTGGAGGGTGGGTGACATGTGACTAAGATGGGAGAAAGTCTAAGAAAGTCCCTTCAGAAACGTTGGAATAAGTATCAGACGAGAGTAAATGCAATTTGTTTGAGGGGTCAGGAAATGCACAAGGGAGGTGATATTGAAATTGATAATACACATA
Source organism: Propithecus coquereli (assembly GCF_000956105.1). Classification (NCBI taxonomy): domain Eukaryota; kingdom Metazoa; phylum Chordata; class Mammalia; order Primates; family Indriidae; genus Propithecus; species Propithecus coquereli. Next base: position 2,835,773 of record NW_012154729.1, read on the forward strand.
CTTTGAGTAGGAATTAATTGCTTCTGCTTCCATGTTCTTTGCATCTTCATTATATTATTTGTTTCATTCATTTTTAGCTGGTTCATTTCTCATTATTTGCATTTGTTTATCTGACTAGTTTTTAAGCTTCTTGAAGACAGGCACCTTGTCATAATCATATTTGCTCCAAATACCTGCTATTCTTTTGAATACTTTGCACTTAATACTCATAGTGGTTGCTAAGAAAATATTTCTTCAATTAAATTTAACACCACTATGAAGAGAAAATTATGCAGAAGCTCAGGGCTCTAAGCTCTATGGGTTAAAATATCTTTGATAAGAGGATTTAAGATTAAAACAGATAAATGCTATGGAAATAATTAGCACTTTTCTTTGAGATGCAGTCAGGGCACAGAGATAAGGTTGGAAGCTATGAAAATATTTTTGTGTGGCAAAGAGGACATGACAGAATATTCTTGTTTATAGATATAGAGGGGAGAAAAGGTAAGTGGGGCTTGTAACAGTTAAGTAGTGACTGCAGTATTTAACTTGTACTCATGAGTATAGATTCCTTTTAACCTTTGCTAAGGATTAACTACAGTGCCCACCTACGTGAGGCCGCATTATAAGGGATGAATGGATAAAGAAGACTTGATTCCTGCCCTCAAGGAGCTTGTCAAAATATCTTTACATCAGAAACACGTTATCAGCACTGTTTCCCTTGCTTCTGCCTTCCCAATTTCTCATTACTAGGACTGTTGATTATCCCTACCCAGCATCAGGTATGTCCTGTTTCTAAAGCTAATCCTGAGTGAGGCAAAAAATACACAGCCTCAGCTTCACTTTCACTGTTCAGGGGCACTTGAAAATGTGTCCCACTCTTGGGCCTCAGACCCATAGTCCAGAGCCCAGCCATAGGTGCTGGACTGCATTCCTTTTTTGAATCTTCTCCTTGAAAGTTAAACTTGGGATGGGCATGGCTTATCACATGGCTAGAGTTATGGTATTTGCTACTCTGTCTTTCATATGTGGCCTGGCACCTTCCTTCTTCTGGGCCTTTGCTGTGGTCCCCACTCTTGTTAGCCGTATCTCTCTGCCCATTTCCTCTGGCCCTCTGGTCTCAAGCATCAGCCTGTTTGGTTCCCTCCAATCCTTCCCCCCGAGGGCTGAGGCATCAACCTGGAATCTCAGGCTGCAGGCCCTGGATCTATAGGAAATGGGTACATCTCCTAGGACTGCTATTGCTATCCTCCTATTTCTTGAGAGTTCTTGCTCTCCACCTTGTTGAGTTTTCCATTGCTGTGAGCTTTGTCAGACCAACTTACCTGGGAGTAATAATTTTCCTGAACTGTGCCAAATTTGCTATACTGCTTGGATTTTAAGCCTTAGACTAGCTGCCTTTCCCTGGACCAGTCTCTGTAGATGGGCCAGATTCTGTGCAACTCCTGCTTCCATTCCTACCCCACCTGGCTTCTCTTGTCTTCCTTCCAGCTCCATGTTGCCGAGGTCCCGCACACTTCAAACTCAACTCTAGGTGAGTATTTGCATATTGCCAAATTGATCTTCTTTTATCAACTGAGGCTTCTAATCCAGTTAGAATATTTAGCAAAAATGGATTTCCATATATACATGTGGAAATTGAAAATTTCACCATTTTTAAACATTAACTTTGTGTCCAAGTGTTTTTTCCATCCATCTATCCATCCATGTGTCCATCTATCCATTCATCCATCCATACACTCAATAGATGTTTAACAAGAAACTTGTAAATTTAAGCCATTGGGCTTAAATGATGATGGGTAAATTCAAGTCATACAAATACTCTGAAGATAAAACTCTGCCAAATTCAGAGTTCCTAAGAAGACAACATGAATTCTTTATCTTTTTTGCTATAAAATTATAAATTATAAATTCTAGACCATGAGTGTAATTTTGAGGCTAAGCATATTTTAAGTTCAAGTAATGAAAATATGATCTCAACTCTATTATATGGGATTTTAAAGCTAACTGTTATGTGTCAGGTACTTTCCATACTTTATGAGATAGATTTTATCATTATCCACAATTTAAGATATGAAAATAAAAAAATGGAGTCTCAGAGAAATTAAGTAACTTGTCCAAAGTCAATTATCAGAAAGCAGTGGAGAGATATTATAGCTTACGTATTTCTAGGTCTAAAGTCCAGGCTCTTACATCTCATCATAGCACCTCCTTAAATATTTAATAAAAATTAAAAGCAACATTTCAATTTTTACAATCTGATTCTATTAAAATATTCTATTATTTTTTGCTTTAAAATGGTTTCTTTTTTATTTACCCTAAAAAATTTATCATTACAAGGTAATGTTACCCCCTCATTGCCTATAGCCCTCCAGCATCATTCCCCTCACCATTTGTCTAATTTTTAAATAATCAGAAACACAGCTAGAGAAAGGGGTTCTGACCAAACAAAAGAAAAGACAGGGCTGCACTTCTGCTCAGGCACTTTCTTCTGGGTGCAGTATCTCAGACCTTCACTCACATGCTGATAACTCTAAATTTTGACCAAATCCTAACAATGCCCAGGCCATGGCAGAAAGAGGTGGGGATGATGAAGACATATAATTGCAAAAATAACAGCTGCTGTGCTTTGACGAGAGGAAGGATGGTAAAACTATAAAAGCAGGCAAAGGGACTAAGAAGACAGTATTTAAGAAATAATTTATCATCAGACACTAGACATACCTGCCTCAATAAGGCATTGTCTTTACAACAATTTTGAAAGGAGCTGGTTTATGGGGACATGCATAAGCATGACTTTGGGCACCAAGCAAAAAATTAAAATATATCCTAGTCCCTTATTTGGGGAGGTAGGGAACTATGTACTACATAGGGGAGGGCTGAAATCCAAAACAGGGCTTTTAGGAATAAGCTTCTATTACCTGAAAAATTCGGTTATTTGGACTATGCAATGCAGAGCTACTTCTTACCCACTTGTTGACCTTGGGAAAGTTACTCAATTTCTCTGAGACTGTTTCCTTCTGTGTAAAACAAGGCTAATAGTAATAAAGAAGGTTTGGTTGTGAGGATTAAATTGGATCAAGTGCTAACACAGCTCCCAGCATATGGCTAAGTCCTGAAGAAATGGTTTGCCATTGGTTTTTGTTACTTAGATCCACGGATTTAGGTTTTTGCATTTTGTAGTTTAAGAAAATTCATCTGCAGAGATGTGTTTATTAGGGAGTGAATGTACAGTGTCTTGAGACCCATCCTTGCCTGAATTGCTCCCTACTTCTTACAGTTACACTAAACTTGACTACATTTCTTATCTCTTTTTCTTGCCCATTCACTCCATAGGAACCACACAAGAGCCATCCTCTATCTAGTTCAAGGGGCACAGGACCAGCCTCTGGAGACCCAGATATCATTTTGTCTCTGCTAGTAACTTACGGTGTCAACTTAGGGCAAGCAGCTTCCTCCTCTGGGCTTTAGTCTGGGTTACTCATTAGTATTTCTATCCCCTGATTTCATGGCATTTTCTATCAGTCTGTAGAACTGTGTAAATGCTTTTGATTGGATAAATTTAAATATATACTTAGCGTATTGTTAGAGTATATGGATTCTGGAGTCAGACTGACAAGCTGCAACACTTACCAGCTCTGTGAGGGCAGACACAAATTGCCTAATTTGCCTGTACCTTGGTCTACTGATTTGTAAAGTGGGGATAAAAGTACCTACTCCCTAGAGTTGTGGTGAGGATTAAAAAATTTACTAACACACCTACAGCATTTGAAATCATGCCTAACATATAGTAAAATCCCTATAAGGGATGCAGAAATGAATATATTTTTAAAGAGCTGGCAATTTAGAGAGATAAAAACAGATATTGCACTGATAACAAAGCATAGTCTGATATGTGGTTCCCTTGAGCTGGAATGTTGAGATGAAGTGATGGCGCTTAGGTGGGGGATGAAGTTGGCACAGTAGCCTGGAATTAAATCAGGAGAAGGTTCAGTGTTTTGCTAAAGGGGTGGAGGAAGCATTGAAGGTTATTGAAGTGATTTGATCCCTTGTGTGAGTTAGGAAGAAGACAGTGGTGATTCCGTCAAGGAGAAATTAGAGAAGAGAGAAACTGAAGTCAGGGAGAACAGTTAGAGGGTCTTGGAATAGTTTAGGCCAGTGGTCCCCAACCTTTTTGGCACCAGGGACCATTTTCATGGGAGAAAATTCGTCCATGGACTGAGGAGGGGAGGGATGGTTTTGGGATGATTCAAGTGCATTACATTTATTGTGCACTTTATTTCTATTATTATTACATTCTAATATATAATGAAATAATTATACAACTCACCATAGGTTGGGGACCCCTGGTCTAGGTGAGAGATTATAAGGATCTAAATTGGAGAAGTGTTTGTCCAAGTGGTGGAGACAAGGGCTCAGAATTGAGAGCTGGAAGGTATAATAGATGCTGTCTTATAAATTTTCCTACCTGCCCATTGTGCCTTTTTCTCTCTGCTATAGCCTCTTCTATTGACCTTCCCAGGTTCCAGGGAGTTTCCTCTGTGGTAATTCACTTTTACTCAGCAACCTACATGTATCTAAGCACGGTACCATTAAATGTCAACGGTCAGTCATCTAGGAAGCCAATAGCTTTTGTTCCCACTTGTTTTAGGTGAGGGATATTTTAAAGACAGAAAATAGTCACACAACAAATAGCTTTTGTTCAATGCGTGAGAAGCTTCCAAGCAGTATTTAATCTGAAAGACTTAGTTTTCTTACAGAAAACTAAAAGATTGGGAAATACATTAAACCTCTTCATTATATACCTGCAATAGATATTACCACAGAGGGAACTCCATGGAATCTGGGAAGGTCAACAGAAGAGGCGATAGCAGAGAGAAAAGGCACAATGGACAGTAGGAAAATTTATAAGACAGCAACTATTATACCTTCCAGCTCTCAATTCTGAGCCCTTCTCTCCACCACCTGGACAACCACTTCTCCACTTTAGACCCTTATAATAGAAATATTGTGTAGCAGTGATTTTGGGGTGGGCATTTTATAATGTACCATCTGTGGTATGGACAGCATTGTCTTTCATTATTGTCTGGGTTTGGGTAATAGCAAATAGGAAAAGGACCATCTAGATCAATAGAAATAACTATTATAGACAACATCTATGTTTTTCAAGGCAGAAATTCTTTTTACTTGATAGAATGCATTTTAAGCAATTGTAGGTCGTGAGGATTCTCTTTGATAAATTCTACCTGATCTGACAAAAAAGGTTGAGTTCATGTGTTTGTGTGAAATATAAATCAGAAACCAATCAGCGAACACTGATGCAACAGAGTAACAAAAGTAGATCAGAACATAAAGTTAGCAATTTTTAGAGGGATGGTCTTGCTCTGATGAGAACAGATCATTAACTAAGCCCAGGACCACACTATAGCAGTTGTTCTTCATTGGTGCAAATAAATATGTATGTATATATGCATCTATACATATATGCATACATGTATTTCCATAATATATTAATAATACATGCATATATGTCAGTGAAGAATATTTCATTCAACAAATGTTATTGAACACTTACTATGTGCTGGACACTGTCCTAGGTGCTGGAGATAAAACTGTGAACAAAATAGACCAAGTCCTGAAGAGCTTATATTCTAGTAGGAGAGACAGGCAATAAATATATATCAAATCAGGTGATGATAAATCCTTGGAATAAAAACAGCATGTTAAGGAGACAGAGAATGAAAGACAGAGAGGGAGGGTTGGGTTTCATCTAGTATATTTAGGAAGGGCCTCTCTAGTAAGGTGATGTTTGAGCTCAGACTTAAAGGACGGCTTATAGAACTCTGGGAAGGAAAAATGGCCCCAACTAGAGGGGACAGGAGGTGCACAGCTCTAAGGAGGGATGTCTTGGTGTTTTCAGGGAACAGCACTAAGCCAGGGTAGTGGGAACAGAGAGGGAGAAGGAGATGATAGGAGACAGAGGCAAAGGAACAGCTAGGTCTTGCAGAGACCTAATAATAAATTCCTCCACACCCCACATTTGAGTTTTATCTGGGCATATGGCTGTCCAGCTGGAGACTAAATTTCCCAGCTTCTCTTGCAGCTAAGGTGTCGTCATGTGATAAAGTTTTGGCCAATGGGATATGAGTAGAAGAAATGTGTGCTAAGAAAGCTGCTTGCTCTCCACTCTTTTTCTGTCTTGTTTTTCCCTCCCCATTTCCTCAGGCTGGGAAATGGAGCCACCTTAGACCCAGAGAAGGACACCATATGTTGGCAGTGGCAGACATAATCCACCCCCTCAGGTCCCAGAATGACTTTGCAGACTGGAACCATTTACCCACCTAGGGCTGCTCACCTACCACTGGCCTATTACTTGAGAGAAAAGTAAACTTCTTAAGTATGTCAGTATATTTTCAGGTCTCTGTGTTATAGCAGCTTGACTTTTACCCTAACTCATACTTAGCAAATACACAGCAGACGGAAACACACACTACCTATTACAGCACTTAGATCTCAGGAGCTCAATAAATGCTAGATTCATACACTTACTCAGTAACAGTTACTGCCTACTGTGCGTTAGTCACAGAGTTGCATAGATAATTCCATTTTTTTTTCTCTCTCTTTTGGCTAAGAGCTAACAAACTACCTGGGAAAGAGATTAAAAAATAATGAAAAAGGGAAATTAAAGGTGAAGAGTACTGTAACAGAGAACTCTGTCAGGGGTGGTAGCCAGACAAAATGAAAGGATTTGGACATCTCTTAAAAGTTTGCTGCAGTGGGATGAAACACAAATCATGAAACGAAGCTTCCATTCAGTGCACCTGTACAATTACTTTCACAGAATTTGGAGGCCTCCTCTCACTTGTTTCTGGGTCACTGACCTTCAGCTGGGGTGGGGGTAGGGGGTTGCCACTGGCTTACTGTTTTCTCACTTTAGACTTCCAACGCTAGCTTTTCAAAGGGTTTTGTGTGTCGGGTATCAGGGTGGCAGTTGAGATGGAGGTTAGGTTTAGAAGGATTACTGACAATCCTGTAATAACTTTTGAAATAGCTTTTCAGATCAATTCCCATTCAATTCCCACTTTACAGAGAAGAGAGGACCATGGAAGGATCAACAGTTATGAGAAAAACGAAGAGGAAAAAACTCTCACTTACCACACCTAGAAATGGAATGGAACTCTTTGTTCTTGGGTCCTGTTTTCTTTCTCCCACCTTCTCCTGTGGCTTGTTTGTGTTTTCCTGCTCTCATCCACAATGGCTTTTATTTCATGTGGAGAATATCCTCAGATGAAGATAATAAGTGAGAAACCATTGCAAAAGTTCAAGAAGAGAACATATAGAGTACCGTGGGTGTTAACTAAGAAATGCTAAGCATGAGAAAGAATCTTGTCAAATTGAATCTATTTCATCTCATTATACCAAACCTCCTATCATGCTAATTTGCATAGTGATAATTTTCACCTTGAGTTTCCATGGTCTTGCTCTTTCTGACTGCCTTGCTTGGACACGCATATGTTCTCAGACTGTCATTTCCAGGTTATAGGGCATATGCCTTTATATTAAATACAAACCACTCATCTTCTGTGGGCCTCAGTTTGCTCATCTCTAAAATGACGAGGTCATCTCTTAAGTTTCCTTTGAGTCCCAAATTTCACAATTTGTGTTCACTTATAGGCATATTGATTAAAATGTGGTGACAACTGTAGCCTACAATGACAACAGAATGATGAAACATATTAACATTAGTGTTAATGCAATAATCAGCTGTGTTTTGTTCCATATGGCAATTTATTTCAACAATTAAGCCAAACTCCATCTGTTTTGGCATAAACAATGTTTGAGATGGGTTCCTGAACCACATCTTTGGAAATCATTTCATGTTTTTCAAATATTGCTGCCATCAATAAATGACGGTGTAGAGTCTTTCTGATTAAAAAAAAAAATCACTAATGCCAAAGCCCGTCGTATTTGATAAAGGAATTGTTGTGCTATTTGACCTTACAGATATGTTGCACAGTCTAATCGATAGTCCCAGCAAAAGAAAATAAATCTCAGTGTTGGTGTGGAGGGAACGCATAAGGGGCACTAGTTTCTAGCAGTGTTGGCAGCAGATTTCTATTTTTCCGACCTAAGGATCCTGTTGGGACAGGATGTGCTTCCATTTGTGATGGAGACAAGACAAATGGCACATTCTCCACATCTGGCAGGGGTGTCTTTCTTTGGCTTGGGTTGAGCTGCATTGACAGAATAGCAATAGGGAACATTTGTCTTTATAACACCTGACAAGGCGCATGATTACTGCTGTAAGGGTATCAAAATAAAGAAAAAATGGGCTGGCCAAAAGCCCTGTTATTTATCACATTCAGAAATGCTAACCCAGACTAGCAGGGTAGAAATTTCTTGTCAAATGGCTTCTAAAAATTATTATTTTCCTTCCCAAGACAACATGTGAAGCCCATAGGTCTCACCTGTGTTGTCTTTTTCCTCCCCGGTGTGCAAGTTGGGGTAAGTCTTCTCTTGAGAACAGGCAGGGCCTCCACAGACTGAAAGTTGCCTCCATCTGGCTCATTGCATTTGCTAGCCTGACAATACACACACCACTCCCTGCCTGCGCAGGAAATTCAGAAAATCACTAACTGTCAGCTTATTAACAAATATTGAATATATACAGCAAAAATTCGATTTATTTTGCAGTGAGTGTTAGAATGTCTCCAGGCAAATTAGAGCCAGAGCTGACTTTGTTCAACCCCTTTATTTATTTTCCTGTTCCTTGTTTTCTAATTAGGCTTTCTTCTGCTTTGTGAATACCCTCTCTGCCTAAATCGTTGCAGGTCTATTGAATCCTGAACACAATAGGCTTACAACATTCCTATTAATACCATGATAGGTATAACCTACCCCTTTGCATATAGGATCTAAGTCTCTCCAAAGTAATACTAAACGCTTTTATGACATAGTGTGCATTTTTCTGCTCTGACTTGTGGCAGCCTGCATGTGCTATAGCCAATGATTTTTCCCAAAGAAGTCGTGAACAGTAGATGGGTCTACTGAGTGTTTGCATTGAAAGGCCACCTCCTTCAGTGTATGGCACCAAAGTAGTTTTTTTTTTTTTCTTCAAAGTGTTTTCTTTCAGTAGGCCTTTGCAAAAGAGGGCACTTGCTCACAATTCCTCATGAAGAGCAATTCAAGAATCAAATCAATGGCTATGTCCTAAAGCTTGTTCAGAATTCAACATTTTATTTAGGCTTGACATTCTTCTGCAGGGTTTACAGCAGTGTTTCTCAACCTTGGCTTCCTATTAGAACCATCTGGGGAACTTTAAAAAAATATTGATGCCCAAGCCCCTTCCCTGACTAATTAAATCAGAATCTCTGTGGGTAGGAACAGGGCATTGGCATTTTTTAAAAACTCCTCAGATGATTCTAATGGGCAGTGAGGGTTAAAAGCCAGTGGTTTGTAGAGTCTTTTATCATCAGAATATATCCAAAGAATCCTTTTTTAATTTATTCATTTATTCATTCAATAGATATTTGAAAGACTACTATCAAGAAAGGGACCATGTACCATGGGGGATTCTAAGATATATAAAGGAATTTGTATGTTCTCCAAGTAGCTGGTAAGTTAATAGAGGCCGTGGGGTTTTCATTCATTCCATGTGTATTTATTGAGTCCTACTATGTGTTGTCAGTGTTGGGGAGTCAGCAGTGAACAAGACAGACAAGGTCTCTGCCTCCACAGAGCTTACATTCAAGTAAACAAATTTATAAAATAGTTACTGATGCTGAGTGCCATAATGAAATGAAGAGAGAAGTAATGTGTAGGGAGTGGCTAAGACAGGAAAGGCGTTCTAAGATGCTTCTGTGAGCCCCAGATCTGAATGATGCAAAGGCAACAGTCAAGTGAAGATCTGGAGGGAGCAAGTCTGGACCAGAAGGAGTGAGCAACTTCCAGGAGCAGAAAGAAGTCAAAGTCCTTAGAGGAAGTAGAAGGTCAGAGATGAAGTCAGAGAGGTAGACAGGGAGTAAAGATTCTGCATTCAGGTAATCTTGACAAATAGAAGAAAGCAAGTTAGAGTTGGAGATGCAAATTAATGGTTCTGGGCATTTGGAATGTAAGATGTTGCTTTGGTTGAGCATTAGGTGTTCATAGTAAAGGTGGCTTTGAATCATACCCTGGAGGAGAATACCTGAGAAGGTAGAGGAAAAGGGCATTTTAAGTAGTGGGATCATTTTCTGCAAAAATGTCTCATGTGCCTAGACCACTACCTGGTACCAAGAAGGCACTCAGTAATGTTTGGTGAATTAATAAAGGGAAGTTCTGTTTGATGTATGAAGAGCTATCACAGAGGTGTGTGCAAGGTGTGGATAACTCCTTTCTTGGATGGAGTCAGGAAAGGTTCCAGACAATGTGGCATTTTAGGTTGACTCTAAAGGAGTTTCTTGAGAAGGAGGAGATGGGAAGGCATTTCAGGCTCAGAGCCCAGCAAGAGGATCTGACAGGAGCAGAAGAACCAGGGGTATGCAGGTCATGGGGGGCAGAGAGAAGGGTTGATGACGAACAGCATCATATGTTGATGAGAACCTGAGGCAGATAAGCATGATTGAGATTTAGGAGACATTTCCATGTGTTCATGCTGGTGGAAAATGGATGAAAGGATGACACAATTTGTTGAGTGACAGTGTAGCCACCGGCATGTAGTTACTCAAGAATCTGGCAAATCGTGGGCAAATGGAGATGAGCTGGCAACCTGAGATGGGATGGTCTTAATTTTTAATGAAGCAGGTAACTTCTTAGTAGGCTAAGGAGAAAGAGCAAACAGAAGAGGCAAGAATAAACCTCAAGAGGGAACAATTAATGCAATGTGGTCCTGGAAGACACAGGAAGGATGAGTTTGAGATGACAGAGAAAGGGAGAGTTTGCTCTGAAGAGGACTCTTTTTTCGTCAGAGACTAGAAGTAGGTAGGAGAGGATGGGCAGCTCACCCCTCGTCTGGAACCCAGTGCAGGTACCGATTTGTCAAGAATACTGTCACGGAAGACAGTATTGTTATAGTAACTGAGTTTTTATTGGCAACTAAATTGAATTCTATCACCTCACTTTATGTTGGATAGCAGTTTTAAAAGGTGGCAATCAGGAGATGTCCTTTAAGAGAAATGTTTAGGAAAAAAACCCACCCAATTAGAAAGAAAGCACAGGGTACTGTAATGGAATTTTCTGGCTAGCTTAGAATCTACCAAAAAACCTGTGTTTCTCCTATTATTAAAAGTGACCACACTTTTCCTGTTTTTTTTTTTTTTTACTCTAATGAGAATGATAAACCGAAAAAGAATTTGTTTTGAAAATAATAAAATTTTTGAAAATAACAAAATAGCTTCAAATTTTATTAATAATACTAATTATCCTGAGTTACAGAGGTAGATGCAGATGTAAAGGGTAGATGTGAATGGATATGGACCTTCAAATGTCCCCAGAGTCAGCCTATTTGCAAAAAAATTTCAAGTACAGTTGTGGCAAAAGCACTTAGTAAATTGAGGACCCTGGTTATTTAGCTTTTACTTATTTTTGACTTTTTAAAATTACATCTGAAAATTAACTTCTAGGAGTTAGGAAATGAAAGATTATAATGATGAGTGGATTTTGCAGATCAAACTTTTGCTTATAAATTTTGCATTGTGTGGGCAATCTTTCTATTCTATTCTATTCTGCCATCAGCCAAAGATGTGGGTTGTCTCTGAATATAACTATTATATTATCAGCCATAATAGTTTTTCCTCAAGGGCAATTCTCAAACAAATGATTTCAAAATCAATAAACACCCCATAGCCTCCTGTTTCAGAATTTACTTATTCATGAGATGCTTATCTCTCTGTAAATTCCCAGGAAGAATTCTTATTGCTTAATCCCACCATATTGGATTGAATACTTATCAGTTCAAAATTAGTTCTTATTAAATTTTCCTGGCAACTTTGTAACCGTCTCAGGAGTTTCTCCCCTAGAGAGTTATTCTTACTTTTAAATCTTACATGAGTAGAAAGTCACTTTAACATCCTGAAAATAATTAAACATTGGCCTGTCTGTTTGCAGTGGGTCCCATTTCAATGAGTTGGGGCAAAGGCCATGTGCCCACAAACAGTGATTTTTAAAGAGAGCATTTTGTAAGCCTACATGTTTTCATTATTAGACCCTAACAGTCTCCATCACTGATAGGTAGTGACAAATTGAAAGCTGATGCACAGGAGAGGCCAGTGTAGGTGCCTTCCCATTTTTCACCTTGAAGGCTGTTTCTACTGTCCTTTTGTCTGGTCATGCGATCATTAGCAGCTTCTCTCCCAATCTAGGGTTGTGATCTGGTGTCTACGGAATTATTTTACCACATGCATGGCCAGGTAACTAAAGAGTGATGGTCTCCTCTTACTGCCTGATTATAAGAGAAGATGCCTGCTCAGGAAAGCTACAGCCTCAGAAATAATGCTCTGCTGTGGACTCATTTGAATAATCTCTCTACTCATTAAACACAGCTGCAAGGCAAGAGGCAGCGGAGTTCAAAAGGCAAGCCAAGGGAATATATTAGTAATAGAATTATAGTTTAAGCCTTTAGGCATGTTTCCCCAATATTTTTGTACTTCATTAATTACAACAAGAACACTATTGTCACTTACTAAAAAAAAAAAAAAAAAAAAAACAGGTTAGAGGAATATTTTGACTAAGAAACGTAAGTGAAATGTATATATTTTATAAAAGTGTTAGGTATGCTGCAATTAAATTTTAAGAAGAACTCTGGAAGTTATCCAACAAGTCATTTCCTCATTGTACAATTTAAATCCCTGGTGAGCTGGGATTAAAAACCGTCGGTGCGATTTAGCTTCATGAGTCACTTTAACCTAGGTGTAGTATATGGATGTCCTCACGCAGTTTTCCTGAGCTATGTGTGAGTGTGAGAGAGAGAGAGAGAGAGAGAGAGAGAGAGAGAGAGAGAGAGAGAGAGAGAGAGTGTGTGTGTGTGTGTGTGTGTGTGTGTGTGTGTGTCTGTCTGCTCTGTTGGGTAACTTTCTGGTCTAAATCTCAGAATGTCTCTTACCCAGCCTCTTCTTACCCATACACACTCAGAACATCTAATTTATTGTAGGACTAGAAAATATTTAATAGGAGAGAGAAAATAGTGGAAATATTAATAAAAGGTGGAAAGAAAAAGCAAACATTTTCCCTTTGAAGGCCTCATGGGCAGCAGTTCTTCTCCTCTCTTTTTATTTGAGGTTCAGGGTCTTCTTGGGTTCCTCTGGAGCTGCAGGCTCTTAAGGTCATGTGTTTGCTCCCAATCTATCTCCACCCTTTAATCTTGTCCACTGAACCATCTTGCATGGATGACTCACCAACATGACATTTTAGGATATTAAAATGTATTTAAATTCTGAAGGGTTTCACTCTGAATCCAATTCTATATCCTCTCTTGGGCTATGAATTGAATTGAGTTGAGTTTTATTACCCCAGGGATTCATGTCCTCTTCCAATACAGAAGCAAATGGTGTTCACTTTGTCAGACAGTTTCTACAGGGAATTTAAAGATACACTGAAGTCCAGGTGTGGACAACTCCGTTGTTTCTTCTCTCCTCACATACCTTCCTAAATTGACAGATTGGGAGAGTAAATGTGTCACAATTAGAGGATGGAGCATGATTGCAGTTCTCCGTTTTCATTCCTATTTCTTTATTAAATTCTTTCTAAAGCTGATAAAAAATAGAGAACCAAACTAAATGCTGTACTTTGAAGTCAAACTATTGAAGAGTTTTTTTTAAAGCATCTTATACATCCTCCACTGTATGAATAAAGAATTCCTCTCAGGTGAATTTTCCAGATAACTCAATATTACTACTTGCATGGCAAAGTTTGAAGTGAAATAGACCAATAATTTGCCACTTGGTTTTGGGTTTTATCTCCACTTCTGTCTATGTGAATTTGTATGTGACAAATAATAGGTAGGATATTGGTATGGTAGTCTGAAAAATAGGCCTTCAAAGGTCTTCATATCCTAATCCCTAGAACCTGTGAATGTTAACTCATATGGCAAAAAGAGTCTTTGTGAATGTGATTTAGTTAAGATGCTTGTGATAGTAAATTATCTTGGATTATCTAGTCATGCCCTAAGGATCCTTTTAAGAATACCTATAATTGCATATATCTTTGTAAGAGGAAGGCAGTGGGAGATTTGACACACACCATGAAGGAAGGTGATGTAAAGATGGGACAAAGAAAGATTTCAAGATTGGAGTGGCCTTGAAGATTACAGTGATGTGTCCATAAGCCAAGGAATGCTGGCAGCTACCAGAAGTTACAAGAGGCAAGGAATGAATTCTCTCCTAGAGTGTCTGGAGGAAGTGTGGCCTGTATGACACCTTGATTTTGGTTCAATGATACTGACTTTGAACTTCTGACCTCCCGAACTGTGAAAGAATAAGTTTCTCCTATTTTAAACTGTTGAGAATGTGGTTATAGTAGCAATAGGAAACGAATACAATGAGGCACACTTCTAATATCCAAACAGGGCCCACTAGTCAGGGCCCACTAGTCAGGCAAATGAGCCTATACAATGCTAAAAAGTTCTATTTTTGCAAATGGTTTTTTAGGCTAGTTGGAATATTAGTCCAACTATCTGTTTCAATTCAGCATTTGTAAACAAAAAAATTTAACCAAAGGAAAAGAAGCCTACTGATTGACCAAAAGGAAAATATAGACATGGTACTCATTAGCTCATCCCTTTCTTTTATTTCCAGCCTATAAGTACCCATTCTTACAACCTGGATATTCTTTCTCAGGAGGAAAGTAGATGGCACTGGATGTGATACAGTGACTCCTCTTGAATCGGGATTTGGCTAGTGATGTGTTCTCATTTTCACTTGCTTGCCACATTCTTATAAGGGAGGCCTTGAGTAGTCAGCTTGGGTCTTAAAGTATCAGGTGAGTCCAGTAAGATGCACACCATGGCATTTTTGGCCCTGCTTGGCACTCTGACCTTTGATCTTTGGCCCCCAGTGAATAAAATCAGCCATAAGTTTTTCAAAAAAAAATTACTTATTTATTAATTTGTTTCCCAGCTTTACTGAGGTATAATTGATAAACAAAAATTATATATATTTAAGGTATACAACATGATGTTTTAATGTATGTATACATTGTAAAATGATAATCACTATCAACCTAATTAACATATCCAACACCTCGCCTGGTTACCATTTTTTTGAAGTGTGTGTGGTAAGAACATTTAAGATCTACTCTCTTAGCAAATTTCAAATATACAATATAATATTACTAACTATAGTCATCATGTTGTACATTAGATCTCCAAAACTTATTCACTCTTTATAATTTAAAATTTGTACACTTTGACCAATATCTTCCTATTTCCACCACACTCCCAGGCCCTGGAAACCACTATTCTACTCTCTGCTTCTATGAGTTCAAAATTTTTAGATTCCACATATAAGTGAGATCATGCAGTATTTATCTTTCTGTGCCTGGCTTATTTTACTTAGCATTAATGTCCTCCAGGTTCATATATATTGTCGCAAATGCAGGATTCCCTCATTTTTTAAGGCTGAATAATATTACCCGTAATATTTAAATACATATACATATATATACACACACAGAAATATATATTTTCACACATTGACCATAAATGTGTGAATTTATTTCTGAGCTCTCTGTTCTGTTCCATTGGTCTATGTGTCTATTTTTATAGACATAGTACTATGATGTTTTGCTTACTATAGCTTTGTAGTATTAATATATTTTGAAATCAGGGTGATGCCTCCAACTTTGTACTTTTTGCTGAAGATTGCTTTTTGGCTATTCCAGTTCTTTTGTAGTTCCATATAAATTTTAGGATTGCTTTTTCAATTTCTGTGAAGAATATCATTGGTATTTGATAGGGATTGCATTGAATCTGTAGATTTCTTTGGGTGGTATGGCCATTTTATTATATTTTTGAATATGAGTTCCATTGTGGAACCAATGCCACACAGATAGCTCAAAATATCAATGAAGTGCTTCAAAAGAATATGGCTAATTAATGAACACACAGTGTGTCCATGGTTTCAGAAGTTCCATTCTGGTGATTTTAATCTTGAAAATGAGCCATGTGGGTGACCTGAGACCAACGTGGATAATGATGAGCTGAAAGCTGTAGTGGAAGTGAATCCATCAATCTACATGTGAAGTAGCAGCAAGGTTTGACATTATTATCCCAACAATATTGGACCATTTGAAACAAATTGACAAGTTAAAGAAGCTGGATAGATAGGTGCCACATGTATTAAATGAGCATCGGCAGAGAAATTGTCTCGATGTTTGCCTTTCTTTGCTGTCACGACATAAAGGCAAACCATTTCTATGCCGTATTGTTATGTGTGATGAAAAATGGATTCTTTTTGATAATCACAATTGTTTGGCACAATGATTGGATAAAGATGAAATGCTGAAATGCATCCAAAACCAAATATTCATCAAGAAAAGCTAATTGTATCTCTTTGGTGGTCCAGGGCTGATATTATCCATTATAGCTTCATGAAACCTGGTAAATCAATTACAGCAGATGCCTACTGCAACCAAGGGGACAAAATGATGAGGATGCTTGTGATGAAGCAGCTGAGATTGGTCAATAAAAACAGGCCAGTCCTCTTGCAAGACAATACTTGACCACATGGTGCACAAACAATGCTGCTCAAACTATAGCAGCTGGACTTGGAAACTCTCTGTCATCTGCCATATTCACCAGACCTTGCACCAACTGACTACCAGTTCTTCCAGGCTTTGGACTACTTCTTGCAAGGAAAAATATTCAATTCCCAACAAACTGTGGAAAATGCCTTTTGTGATTTCATCGCCACTCACTCTACAGGCTTCTTCTCTGCTGATATAAAGAAGCTACCCTTAAGATGGCAAAACTGTGTTGATAGTTTAGGCACAAACTTTGATTAATTTTACTGATTCTTGTTTGAGATATAATAAACTATAGTTTTGATTTGAAATTGGACTTTTCATATTTAATGACCTAATGGTATTAATTGTTCTAATCCATGAACATATCTTTCCATTCATTTGTGTCTTCAACTTCTTTCAGTAGTGTTTTGTAGTTTTCATTGTGTATATATTTTATCTCCATTATTAAATTTATTCCTGAGTATTTTATTTTTTGTAGCTATTGTAAATGGGATTGTTCTCTTAATTTCTTTTTCAGATAGTTCATTGCTAGTGTATAGAAACACGACTGATTTTCGTATATTGATTTTGTATCCTGCATCTTTACTGAATTTGTTTATAAGTTCTAACAGTTTATAGAGTTTTCAGGTTTTGCTATGGATAAGATCATGTTATCTGCAAACATAGATAATTTTATTTCTTCATTACTATTTAGATGTCTTTTATTTCTTTTTCTTGACTAATTGCTCTAGCTAGAGCATCCAGTACTATGTTGAATAGAAGTGGCAAGTGTGGGTATCCTTTTCTTGTTTCTAATCATAGAGGAAAACCTTTTAGCTTTTCACTGTTGAGTACGATGTTAGCTGTGAGCTTGTCATATATGTCCTTTATTATGTTGAGGTACATTCCTTCTATTCCTAATTTGTTGAGAGATTTTATCATGAAAGGGTGTTGAATTTTATCAAATGCTTTTTCTGCGTCTATCGGGTTTATCATATAATTTTTATCCTTCCTTTTGTTAATTTGGTGTATCACATTTATTTGTTTGCATACACTGACAAGGATGTTGGCTTGTAATTTCCTTTTCTTGTAGTGTCCTTGCCTAGCTTTGGTATCAAGGTAATGCTGTTCTTGTAAAATGAGTTGGGAAGTATTCCCTACTCTTCAATTTTTGGGAAGAGTTTGAGAAGGATAGGTGCTAATTCCTCTTTAAAGAATTGGTAGTTTGGTAGAATTGACTGGTGTAGCCACCAAGTCCTGGGCTTTTCTTTGTTTGGATATTTTTGATTACTGATTCAATCTCTGTACTCATTATTGGTCTGTTCATATTTTCTATTTATTAATGATTCAATCTCAGCAGATTCTATATTTATAGAAATTTATCCACTCTTTCTAGGTTATCTGATTTTTTTGGCATATAATTAATTGTTCATAGTAATCTCTTACGATCCTTTGTATTTCTGCGGCATCAGTTGTAATGCCTTCTCTTTTGTTTATAATTTTAATTATTTGATTCTTCATTCATTTTTTCTTATTTACTCTAAGAGTTTGTCAATTTTGTTTATCTTTTTGAAAAAACCATCTCATACTGTCTGTCATTGGTCTTTTTCTATTTTTTTCTAGTCTCTATTTCATGTATTTCTGCTGTGATTTTTATTATTTCCTTGCTTCCACTAAATTTGCCTTTAGTTTTTTTTTTTTTTCTTCTAGTTCCTTAAGGTATAAATTTAGGGATTTTTGGATATAGTTTTTTTTTTCTTCATGTAGGCATTTATTACAATACATTTCCATCTTAGAACTGCTTTTGTTACATCCCATAAATTTTGGAATGTTGTGTTTCCATTTTTGTTTCTCTCAAGATATTTGTTGATTTTTCTTTTAATTTCTTCTTTGACCTATTGGCTATTCAGGAGTGTGTTGCTTAATTTCCACATATTTGTAAATTTTCTAATTTTCTTCCTGTTATTGATTTCTAGTTTTATAATATTGTGGTCATAAAAGATGCTTAATGTGATTTCAGTCTTCCCAAATTTGTTAAGACTTCTTTGTGGCCTAAAATATGGTCTATCCTGGGTAATGTTTTGTTTGTCCTTTAAAAGAATGTACATTCTGCTACTTTTAGATTGAATATTTTGTGCATGTCTATTAGGTACATTTGATGCACAGTGTTGTTCAAGTCCATTGTTTCCTTATTGATTTTCTGTCTAGATAATTTATTCATTTCCGAAAGTGGAATAGTGAAGTCCTCTACTATTACTGTATTGCTGTTTCTCCCTTCAGTTCTGTTAGTATTTGTTTTATATGTTTAGGTGTCCAATGTTGGGTGTGTATATATTTACAATTGTTACATCCTCTTGATAAAGTGACCCCTTTATTATTATATTATGACCTTCTTTGTCTCTTATAAAGGTTTCTGACTTAAAGTTTATTTTGTTTAATATACATATAGCCACCCCTGCTCTCTTTTGGTTATCATTTGCATGGAATATCTTTTTTTATTACTTTACTTTTAGCCTATATGTTCCTTAAAGGTAAAGTGAGTCTCTTGGAGGCAACATATATTAATAATTGGACTGTGTTTTTAAAATACATTTAGCCACTTTATGTCTTTTAACTGGATAATTTAATCCATTTAAATTTAAAGTAATTATTGATAGGTAATGATTTACTTTTTCCATTTTGTTATAATAGTTTTGGACTCTTTTATAGTTCCTTTGTTTCTTTCCTCCTCTTTTTGTCTTCCTTTAATAAATTATTTTTAGTATTATGCTTTGATTTCTTTTTCTTTCTTTTTTTTCCACTTTTGTGTACCTACTATAGATTTTTTCTTTGTGGTTATCATGATGCTTACATAAAATATATTATAGTCATCACAGTATATTTGTCTATTTTAAGCTGATAATTTAATTTCAACTGCATAGAAAAATTACATACTCTATTTCTCCTTCCACATTTTATGACATTAATGTGACAATTTACATCCTTTTATAATGTGACAATTTACATCCTTTTATGTTGTGTCTCCACTAATAAATTATGGTAGTTATACTTTTCAAAATAATTTTATCTTTTAATGTTTACACTGAAGAGCTAAAAGTGATTTATGAACCAACATTACAATATTAAAGTATTCTGAATTTGACTATATCCTTACCTTTACAGTGTTTTACTTTCATAAGTTTTTATGTTATTAGTTAGCATCCTTTTCTTTCAACTTGAAGAGCTCCTTTTAGCATTTCTTGTAAGGCAGATACAGTGTTGATAAACTCTCTTAGCTTTTGTTTGTCTGTGAAAGTCTTTATCTCTTTTTCTTAAGGACAGATTTACTGATTATAGTATTCATAATTCACAGTTTTTTTTTAATTTTCTACACTTTGAATATATCAACTCTGTCCTAGCCTGCAAGATTTCTGTTGAGAGATCCATTTATAGTCATTTGAAGGTCCCGTTGTATGTGCAAGTCACTTTTCTCTTGCTGCTTTCAAAATTCTCTCTTTGTCTTTGAGTTTTGAGAATTTGATTATAATATATCTTGATGAAGAGCTTTTTATGTTTAATCTATTTGAGTTCTTTGGGCTGCATGTATATAGATGTTTATTTCTGTCTTTAGAACATTTATTCCAGAAAATTTGGACAGTTTTCCATCATTATTTCTTCAAGTAAGCTTTCTGTTCCTTTTTCATTCTTTGCTGCTTCTGGGACCTCCATAGTACATATATTACCTCACATGATCGTGGCTTGTAGGTCCCATAGGCTTTTCACTGTTTTTCATTCTTTTTTCTTTTATTTTCTTTTGACTGTATAATTTCAAATGACTTGTCTTCAAGCCTGCTAGTTCTTTCTTCTGCTTGATTGAATATGTTATTAAAGCTCAATGAAAGTTTGCAGTTCAGTTGTGTTTTTTAGCTCCAGAATTTATGTTTGGTTCTTTCTAATGGTTCTGTCTCTTTGCTGAACTTTTCATTTGTATATTATTTTCCTGATTTTGTTTAGTTGTCTATCTGTGCTCTCTTAAAACTCACTGAGTTTGTTTAAGATGATTATTTTAAATTCTTTCCAGACAGTTCACTGATCACCATTTCTTTAGGATCAGTTACTGGTGCTTTATTTTATTCCTTTGGTGGTGTCATGTTTCCTTGATTGTTTGTGAACTTTGTAGCTTTATGTTGATGTCTGCACATTTGAAGAAGCAGATACCTCTTCCAGTCTTCACAGACTGGCTTTGACACGGAAGCCCTTCGCCAGTTAGCCTGTCTAGATTATGGGCATGCTGGCTAGTGGGGTTCAAGGAAAGATTTGCTGCTGGAGTCCTTGGGTGGCTGGCCTAGAGTCTGTGTCCACGTGGGTGGGCCTGGCACCTGAGTCTGCAGGAGTGGTTCTGGAGGCTGGGTCTGTAGGGGTGGTCTTGGTGCCTGAAACCACGGGGGCAGGCTTGGAGCCTGGAACTTCAGAGGTCAGGCTGGCACTGGGGGGAGGCCTGGGCCTGGGTCTACAGGGACTGAACTGGTGCTAGGGTTCACTGGGGCAGAACTGGTTCTGGGGTTGGCAGTAAAGTGAGGAGATTTTTTTTCTGTGTGGATGGTTATTTAAATTGATGTTTATGTAAGGGGATGAATCCTGGAAACTCCTATTCTGCCATCTTGCTGATGTACAAAGCCAGTCCTGATATTTTAAGGTCCTCTCCATCAAGACTGTTATATCAGAAGTGGGGAGATAAGGCTTCTCATTGATCAGTTTCCTCCTAAGACCCCCTACTATCAGCCCTAACAGCTTTATTTTAGTCAGGGAGAGAAGTTCAGAAAAATAATACATCAAAACATTTCTCTGGCTAGATTAGTGAAACCAGAATAAAATATATCTTCTAAACAAAAAGTCTGAACCACCGAATTCTAGTATCTGTGTGACTTTTGATTCTCTGTGGAGAAGTGGAAAATAGGATCTTTATATGGACATCCCCTATAGCAAGGATAACACCTATTTTATACTTTCTTTTCAAGTTGGGAAATCTTAGAGTTTGGATCTTTAAGAAATATTCCAATGTGTCTCTAAACACAGTTATTATATAGGCAGGAACACCTCACTAATTTAGAATAATAATGGGTGAATGATGGAGGACAGTGACAGCTAAGAATGTGGTTGTGGAAAATTTTTACTGAAGAGCACTTTGATGTCAGCTAGAATACACACTAGCCACTAAGAATAAGTGAACATTGGTCAGTGGAATAAAGCAAGTTGGATTAATTTAGATATTCTTTCACACTGGACTAAAAAGACAAAAGTCACTTAACATGCAAGAATTTATTATGCCTCTTCAATGGTCTAATTTAAAAAATCTTGAGGCACATTCAGGAAGAAATCCTTCATCTCAAGAGCCTTTAGTTAGATGTAGCTACTGATGTTAGACTAGGTTCTCTCACCAGTGAAATCCCGAAAAGATTTTACAAGAATGTGTTATTTAGACCTTCAGTAAAGGAGAAAATGGACAGATACCATGTTTGGAAATTAAAATTTCTATCCTCCCATTTAGAACTGAGATTATTATTAGCTTGTTTCTATATGCTGT
Source organism: Propithecus coquereli (assembly GCF_000956105.1). Classification (NCBI taxonomy): domain Eukaryota; kingdom Metazoa; phylum Chordata; class Mammalia; order Primates; family Indriidae; genus Propithecus; species Propithecus coquereli. The sequence goes on from NW_012154729.1 coordinate 2,858,010, forward strand.
CTAATTGTTCACCTGCTTTCCAACTTTAATCCAATGCAGTTTTTCTTGTTTCTTCCTGACTCCATCAAAATTGTTCTTTGGAAAGAGGAGCACTGATGTAGTCATTAAACCCATTGGACTATTTTAGTTCTTTTTTTTTTTTTTTTTTTGACTTCTTGGAAGAAGTGTGTGATCTGGTCTCTGCAGCGAACCCAGTGGCACAGCATGTCATCTGCCCTGAGAAGAATTCTACTGGACTGGAAAAATTATGGCCTGAAGGCACCCATCACCCTGATTATTGACTCAAGTTGTTGACTTCCTGTTTTCCTTAGTACTCCCTCTTGGCAGGCCCAGTGCTACACAATCTAAGTGCTGATCCTAGGGCAACCCATCAAAGCTCTGATCCTAAGCTAACTTCACAGGTCATTAGGAGGAGTCCACAGTTCCTTCCAGGCCAGCTGGTGTAAGGGCGAAATAACTACATTATTCCATAGATTTTAGGGCACTTTTTTCTCACATGTTAGCATCTTTTACAATTCATGGCATTTCAAATCACTGTAATTGACATCAACTTCTTTCCTGAAGTATTTGAGTTTCCTTCTTTCTGCCAGTCACTTGGGCTCACTAACCTGAAATCACTCTAAAATACATTTTCTGCTTGAGGTCTTTTTGGCCGCACTGATGGTGTGAATTCAGACCAAAGCTTGTGCTTTGGCTCATATACTCAGGGGAAAGTTTTTAATGTCCTTCACACATAGTGCCAAGATTGAGGTATCTATTCTTCCACTGTCCCGTTCTATGTTGTGAGTTTATTTCTCTTTTACCCTTATTCAGAGGATCTAGCCCTTTTGTCTTCCAGCTTTATGTGGGGGTGCTTTTCCTCTCTTAATAGTGTATTTAAAAATAGTGCATGGTTTGTTCAAAGACAATAGGAGAACAACAGGTTAGTACTGTATCTCAAGCTCTTCATCAGGTAGGCTCAATTTAATTCCTTTAGAGAGAGCTTAGAATTTTTCCCTCGTGATGGCACCTTTTGTCTATCGCATACATCCCTCTTCTCCCTTCCCCCAGCACCTCCTCAGACTTTCCCTTAAGGTAGACTGAGCTTGACTGCAAGTGGCTCCATGTCCATGTTTGTTTTTCATAATAATACCAACAGCACGGGATGGAGGCCCCCCCCCCCCCATGACTAGCTCCGCTGGGAGTGAGTTTGGTTTTTATTGAACTTTATTAAAATATAAAGTTTATTCTTTATTGAAATTAATGTTAGTCCTAGCTGATTATGCTCCCACTGTGTTCTTTTTTACTTTTTAATTTTTTATTGAGGTAAAATATATACATATATAATTTACCATCTTTGCCATTTTTATTCCACTGTGTTCTTGACTCACCTCATTGCTGGGCTGGAGCAAAAAATGCACAGAGGTTCACATTTCTACCATTCTCTTCCTCCTGTTTTACCTGTCTCTCCTCATGAACCCAGTATGGTCTACCCCTAAATTTACTAATTTAACTCCTTTTATCTCAACTAGCTTTGAAACTTTTCTCTTCTGCTGTATACAAAAGATTGACCTTGTGAATTTCCTCTGCCATTAGCATATCTCACATAACTCATATTGTAATGTTGACACTTCCTCCATCTTGTAATGTTTTCTTTTCTTGTCTTAGTCTGTTCAGGATTATATAGCAAAATACCATCAACTGGATAGCTTAAAAATGCAGAAATTTATTTCTCACAGTTCTTGAGGCTGGGGATTCCAAGATCAAGGTTTCAGCAGGTTTGGTGTTTGGTGAGGGCTCACTATCCAGTTTTTAGAAGTTATCTTCTTGCTGCATCCTCACATCATGGAAAGGGCAGGGTAGCTCTCTCAGGCCTCTTTTCTAAGGACACTAATCCCATTCATAAGGGCTCCACCCTCATCACCTAATCATCCCCAGAGGGGCCCACCTCCTAATACCATCATCACTTGGGGGGGTTAGAATTTCAACATATGAATTTTGGGGAGATGCAAACATTCAGAACATAGTAATGTAGGGATAATGCAGAAAAGGAAGGCAGAGAGAACCTGAGTACAGACATTTTGACTGATACAAGACTCTTACCACCCTGAACAAGGAAGTTGCCGGCCCACGATGCCCTCAAAGATGGATAAATTACTAAATCAGATGCCTAAACTGTTTGCACTTACCTTTCTGTGACAGCAGTTTATGATTAACCTTTATGGCCCTACCACAAGACAATGCTGGTCACATATGGCTGTTTTCCAATGAGATTTCTGAACATTTAAAAATGTTACCATTGCCCCATGAGGTGTCCTCCCCTGCTCAGAAGAGGACCTGCACTCTGTGGAGTAGAATTTATTATCTGTCTCTGTCACAGTAAACTTCCCTGTCACTAGTAGGCTCACACTTGAATTCTTTCCTGTGCAAAGCCAGGAACCCATTTGGCGAGTTCAGGGGAATTTCCTCTTTTCATTGGCACGCCCCCTTCATCAATAGCATTTTTCCCCTAGCCCCCCAACTTCATGTCCTTTTCACATCCAAAATGCATTCATTCCATTTCAGTAGCCCCAAAAGTCTTAACCTTTTCCAGCATTATCTCAAAAGTCTAAAGTCCAGAGTCTCATTTAAATATCATCTAAATCAGATAGAGGTGAGTCTCAAGTAATGATTCATTGTGAGGCAAATTGCTGTCCACCTGTAAACCTATGGAATTAATCATATTATGTGCTTCCAACATACAATGGTGGAACAGGCATAGGGTAGACATCCCCATTCCAAAAGGGAGAAACAGGAAAGAAGGACGGAGTGGCAGGTCCAAAGCAAGTTCAAAATCCCACAGGGCAAATGACATTAAATCTTAAGTTTCCAAAATAATGATTTTGTTTTTGAGACAGAGTCTTACTCTGTCACCCCAGCTAGAGTGTAGTGGCTTCATCATAGCTCACTGCAACCTCAAACTCCTGGGCTCAAGCAACCTCCTGCCTCAGCCTCCCCAGTAGCTGGGACTACAGGTATACACCATGATGCCCAGCTAATTTTTCTATTTTTAGTAGAGTATTTTTGCTCTTGCCCAGGCTGGTCTTGAACTCCTGAGCTCAAGCAATCCTCCCACCTCAGCCTCCCAGAGTGCTAGGATTACAGGAGTGAGCCACCATGCCCAGACCAGAATAATGATTTTTGAATTGATGTCCCACCTTCCGAAAACACTGAGGTGGAAGTTGGGCCCTTCAAGCTCTTGTTGGTCCCACCTCCATGATCTTGCTGGGTGCGGCCCGTGCAGGAGCTCTCATAGGTTGGAGTATATGCCTGTGGTTCTCCTAGGCTGGTCTGCAGTCACAGGCATGGCCCTATCCTTGTAGCTCCCCTAGGCATTACCTTAGTGGGGACCCTGATGGCCCTACCCTGAAGGTACTTCTCTCCCTGGGTCGTATGCTCAAGATTCTGGGTGGCTCTATCCTTCACAATCTAGGTAGAAGTAGTCATGCCCTCATGATTTGTGCACTCTGCAGGTTGGTGGAGATGGCACTGCATGATCACCACCAAGATTTATTATTGTCTGTGCCCTCTAGAGGGGTGGCTGCCTCAGTCCATGCTGCATCTGGGCCTGCTGCCAAGGATCACTGCACCAGGAGGAGAGAAGTGGAGCCTTGAAATCATTTTGCATTCTAGGCCTGACATTCTGGGCCTGTGGTGGGAGAGGCAGCCCCCAAGATCTCCAGAATGACCTTGGGGTCATTCTTCCATGGTGTTGATGAATAGCACCTGGCTTCCACGAATCTATATTAATCTCCTTATCAAAAAGTTGCTTGGCCACACCCTTGCTGTTCTCTCCCAAACCCCTTTCTCATTCCTTGAAATATGGCTCAGCTGAGAATTTTCCAAATCTTTAAGATCTGCTTCCTTTTGATTAAAAATTCCATCTTTAAATCATTTTTCTTTTCCTGCATTTTACTATAAGCATTCAAGAGAAGCCAAGCTGCTCCCTCAACACTTGGCTTAGTTATTTCCTCAGCCAAATATCCAATATTATCACTCACAATTTCTACTATCCACAAAACACTAGGACATGAACACAATTCAGCCAAGTTCTTACCCACTTTATAACAATTATCACCTTTCCTCCAGGTTCCAATAATATATTCTTCATTTCCATGTGAGACTTCAGCAGAATGACCTTTATTGTCCATATTACTACCAACATTCTGTTTACAACCACTTAGGTGTTCTCTAAGACTGAGGCTTTCTCTATAGCTCTCTTCTGAGCCCTCACTGGAACTGTCCTTAACAGTTTATTTATGGCAATATAGGCTTTTTCTAGTATGCAGTTAAAAACTCTTCCAGCTTCTACCCATTACCCAGTTCCAAAGCCACTTCTACATTTTTAGGTATTTGTATAGCAGCACCTCCACTTCTTGGTACCAATTTTATCTTAGTCCATTGGGGCCGTTGTAACACAATACCATAGACTGGGTAGCTTATAAGCAACAGATACTTATTTCTCACAGTTTTTGAGGCTTAGGAATCTATGACCAAGGCACCAGCAGATTTAATGTCTGGCGAGGTCATCCTTTTTCATACATGGTACCTTCTTACTGTGTTCTCACATGGCAGAAGGGCAAGGTACCTCTCCGGGCCTCTTTTATAAGGGAACTAATCCTATTTATGAGGGCTCAACCCTCATGACTTAATCACCTCTTAAAGATGCCCATCTCCTAAAATCATCATCTCAGGGGTTGGTATTCCTGTGTATGAATTTTGGGGGAGACACAAATATTTAGACCATAGCACTTGTCTTCATTTACACCACACTGTCCTGGTCTTTCTCCTCCTGCTCTGCCCACACTTGACCCTTAAATGTTGGTGTTTCTCAGGATTTTTCCCTAGGCCCCTTTCTGATTTCACTCTGTATATCTTCTGTAAGCCATCTTATCTATATTCTCATAGTTTTAATTACAGTAGCTAGGCTGATGTCTCCCCTTTTGCTATCTCCAGTCTAATTCTTCTGCTGAGCTCTACCCATTTATCCAGTTGCCCCCAGACATCACAGGCACCTGAGACTCAATAGGTCTACAAAAGAGCTCAGTACTTTTCTCACATATTCTGTATTTCCGATCTTGGTCAGTGGCCCCATCTTTCAGCCTTGGCCCTTCCTCCAAACTTAGATTTTACTGCACCAATTACTAGCTTTGCAGACTAATTATTTATGTTGTTCTCTAAATCTCATTTTCCCCATTTATAAAATAGGAATAAGGCTGCCTATTTCATGAACTTATTAGGACTTTACATATGTGTATGTAGTAGTTAGCATAGTGAGTGATATATAATACTCAGTTAACATTATTTTTTATTATACCTGATTCCTTCCTTTCCAACAAACCCATATCCAGTTGATGAGCAAATCATCTTGTGTCTATCTGTTAATCCATCCCTATTATAAGTGTCTTTCTATTTTACCCACTTCTTGTAGGCACATTGCTAAGATTTTAGTTCCTTTAGTGTCCCTTAGGCAAATTATTTCTTTTCCTCTCATCCTGCCAGCTGTCAATCCATTTTCTACCATTTATCCAGAATAATCTTTCTAAATGATACATCTGATCATAAAATGTCTCTGCTTAGAAATGTTTACAACTTTCCATTGTTCTAATCATGGTAACTAAATATCTTTATAGGGTCCCTATGGTCTGGTGTCTGCTACTATCTCCTGCCTTGTCATCCCATGCCATTCATTTTGAACAGTGTAAGGCATGTGCCAGTCTCTTTCTCTTCTCATGGACTTTACATTTGAGTTTCATCTTGAGGTTTTGTATTTCTTTCTCTTTTGCTGGCTAACTCTTGTTTATCTTTCAGATCCTGATGCCAAATTCTGGCTACCTATACTTCCTTATACATTTCTTTTCCTATTGAGGTATAATTGACAAATAAAAATTGTATATATTCAAGGTGTAAGATGTGATGATTTGATATCCATATACATTGTGTAATGATAATCAAAATCAAATTAATTAACACATTCTTCACACACAATTACCATTTTGTACGTGGGAGGGAGAGGAAGGTAAGGGTACTTGAGATCTGCTCTTTTAGCAAATTTCAAGTGAACAATATAGCATTATTAATTATAGTCACAATGCTGTCCATTGGATCTTCTGAAGTTATTCATCTCATAACTAAAAGTTTGTACCCTTTGACAAACATCTCCCCATTTCCCACTCCTCCCCACCCCTGCCAATTATTAATCTACTCTGCTTCTATCGGTTCTAGTTTTTTTGATTCTACATGTAAGTGAAGTATTTTTCTTTCTGTGCCTGGCTTATTTCACTTAGTATAATGACATCCAGGTTCATCTGTGTTGTTGCAAATGGCAGGATTACCTTCTTTTTTATGGCTGAATAATATTCCATTGTATACATACACACCACACTTTCTTCATCCATTCAGCTATTGATGGACACTAAGGTTGTTTGCATATCTTGGCTATTATGAATAATGCTGCAGTGAACACAGCAATGATTTTTTGGATATGACACCAAAACATAGGCAACAAAAGCAAAAATAAGCAGGTGAGACTACATCAAACTAAAAAGCTTCTCCACAGCAAAGAAAACAACCAATAAAATGAAAGGCAACCTACAGAATTAGAGAAAATATTTGCAAATCATATATCTGATAAAGGGTTAATATCCAAAATGTATAAGGAACTCATATAACCTACCAGCAAAAATAAAAAATAACTCAATTAAAAAACTGGCAAAGAACCTGAAGAGATATTTTTCCAAAGAAGACATGCAAATGGCCAACAGGTATATGAATATAGATGCTCAGCATCACTAATCAAGAGGGGAATGCCAATCAAAACTACAATGAGATAGCACCTCACACCTGTTAGGATGGCTCTTCTCAAGTGTTGAAGAGGGTGTGGCAAAAAGGGAACCCTGACACATTGTTAGTGGGAAAATAAATTGAGATAGTCATTATGGAAAACAATATGAAGCTTCCTTAAAAAATTAAATATAGAATGACCATGCAATCCAGCAAATCCTACTTCTGGGTATATATCCAGGGGAAATAAAATCAGTATCTTGAAGAGAAGAGATATCCGTATGCATTTCTTTAACATTCAGATCACTCTTACCACTTCACACTATAGTGAAATTGCTCATTTACTTTCTCCTAGGGTTACCAGAGCTAAAAAACAAAATGTAGGGCATTCAGTTAAATTCAAATTTAAGATAAACAATGAATTTTTCAGCATAAGTATGTCCCATGCAACCCTATTTTCTCCTGCTAGACTGCTTTCACTTAAGGGCAGGGATCCCCACTGTTTTCCAACACCTTGCATTTTGCTTAACCCACTGTACATTATTTATTGTTGAAGAAATGAATAACTACACGATGAAGTTCAAATGTATATTCGTTATTTGTCTATTCTGTGCTGACGTGTTCCAGATCTATCATTTTGATGCTATTAACATAGCAGGCATGTTATGTTAACATGCACGATGCATGTTCTCCTAGTTCCATTATCTCTCTTATGTGTTGTTTTAAAGCAAGCAGAAAATTTAGAAGGTGACCACTCCCACCACAATTTGCCTTTGTATAAATTTTTGAAATGCCCATATTTGGAATCTTCACTCAGTCAGAATGAAGTTGAAATTTTAAGCACAATTTTCACTGTAAAACAGAAAAGAAACAAAAATATAACTTCTGGAACTCAACTGCCTTTTCCTTTTTAATCAGTGAGAAGAACTTTTGCTCTCTCTAATACAAGTGTTTTCTGTTCTTGCATAGTGAAGGCATAATCTAATCTCCAAGGTTTATTTGTCAAAAGCATCACTAGATGTGGAAAGGAGCAAGGCTTTGAATTTTTATTAATGCGGGATACAAGTTCACCTGAGATTTAATGTGCAGATGTCTCATAGGAACCTTTTCAAAATAAAAATATAACTGGGGAAAGTTCTTTAGACTTTTCAACTGGTAAACTTAAAAGGTTTAGTTGGCCAAATGAAGGTGTTTCTTTGTGTAGGCTGTGAATGAAATAGAAATAAACAAGTTTCAAGGTAAACTCTTCATGATCTGAACCACCGAATATCTTTTTTTCTGGAGCAAAGAACAGAAGACCTCAGCTATGTTATAAAATTCAAGAAGAGGAAAATGTCACAGGGCCTGAGCTCTCTATTTTCTGCTGTGATTGGTCAACTGCTTTGTCTTTTAATTATGCTTAACAAACAAAATGCTGGATTGCTTTCAGAGAAGGGAAGAAAAACCTTATTATATTTTCAAATATATTATTTTCAAGGCAAGTTAGCCATGGAGATCATGCTCTAGAATGTTTGGCAAAATGTGATGAAGCAAAACCTTTCGCGTTCAGTTTTCTTTTAAAAATTGTTTTTGGTTAACAATAATACTAACAACTTTTAGCCTTTTTGGTGCTTGTATGATTTACACATGTCTGAGACCAAAAAGAAGAAAGAAAAAAAAAAGGAAAAAAATTGTACAAGAAGGGCATACACCAACTATATTTCCCAGGGGATTAAACACATTAAAATCAAGAGGCACTCTCATTGTAGGATTTAATTGAACTATTTCTCAGTCGCTGGTATTTAGTTTGCTTTATTTATATTTAATGTAGCTGTAAGTCGGAAGGCTGTGAATTGGGTCTCTGGGCTAATCATGCTGACGTGTTCAGGAAGAAACTCCAGGGCTTTGCATGGCAGACAGGGCTCTGTGGTCAGGTCAGCGCTGGGTTATTGAGTTTCTAGGGCCGAGTTAGTGCATACTCTTCCAGATAAGGAAAAGAAAATTGCACCTAGAGGCAACAAGAAGAGTCAAGAGTAATTTGCAGTGAGTGAGCAAAATGAAATCCTGCAGGAGGTCAAGTTTGTTTTCGCCAGGAGGTGTCACTATTGTCAACACACATTACCGGAGATGGAGGGACGATAAGAGGCGGTGACAAGCATCTTTTGATCATAAGAAGAGACATTTTTTTTTCCTTCCTTCCTTCTTTCCTTCCTTCCTTCTTTCCTTCCTTCCTTCCTTCCTTCCTTCTTTCCTTCCTTCCTTCTTTCCTTCCTTCCTTCCTTCCTTCCTCCTGCCTGCAATTTACACCGCCTATTCTGTTACCTGTTATAAGTGTGTTAAAATGCTGTTATTGACATCAGGAAGAAAAATTCAGTGGTGGGGAAAGAATGGAGAGAAATTCATATTATTTTGGGGTCACCAACTCAGATGCACTTGGAGAAAAAAACTCAAGTTTTCTCCCTCTTTGATGTAATGGTTCTAAACTAATAAAATTTTACTGTTATAAAGTCGTGAGAACTTTTGCATCTATCTATTCCTGTACAATTAAGTACAAATTTTTTAAGATTATGCATAATAGGTAGGACAGACAAACTTCTGGGTTCATACTCTGCGCTATGATTTAGGTTTTTAAAAACAGCATTAGAGACTTCTCAGTCATTTTAATTTTTGCTCAGGTTCCCAAGTCAGAGAGTGGGGGGTTGACACTCTGGCTTTATGTAATCCATCTACGTAATCTTCTTTGCTAAGTTATTTACTCTGACAAAGCCTCAGCTTCCTCATGTGTAAGATGAAGATAATAATACTACCTACTCTTATAGGAATTTTGAGAGGATCAAGTAAGACTAAATGAGACAATATATGCAAAGCACTTAACATAATGCCTTATGTATAGATAGAGTTCAATAAGGGTTAACTGCTATTCATTATTAATATTGACATCTGGACAGTAGAGAGGCCAAAGCAGGGTTTGAGAGTCACAATGTCCTTCTCGTTCCCCTAACTTGTCTGTTGGCAGTCCCTTTAGGGTTTGGGACAAGACCTTATGCCCTCATTTTTCTTTATACCTCCATATCTGGCCTTGTTTTCCATTTGATGATGTTTCCTGTGACATTTTCCCGTGTTGGAAGATGGTGATTTAAATTGTCTTTTCTCTCTCCTCTCTGCAGATCCAAGTTTTTCACTCCCTTCAAACTCCAGGTCAACTTCTACCTTCTATGTTTAGCCTTCCTCATCTTCCTTTGGCTGCATTTCTGTAGCACTGAGTCTGTATTTTACAAACTTGATCACTATTATTACTGTTTTTTTTCCCCGTCTAGTAGCATTAAGTGTGTAAGCCTTACTTCCTCAAATAGATGTTTTGTTTCTTAAGGGTCAGAAGGACATTCTGTCTTTGTTTTATTCCTTGTAGCACCCAGCTTAGTTCTCAGAATATGAGAGGGATTGAATACATTGTTGTCACTGGTTGATTTATTGAGAGTTCAGAATGTCAGGGAAACGTGTTGAGACAAACACGAACAAGTAATTTTGCAACTCTAAGTAAGACGAAGGAATTCAGTGGGGACTCAGGGTTGAAGGTGGGGAAGGAAGAGTTTGAGAGAAGTCAGAGGGACCAGGTCTAGCAGTTTAAATTTGGGAGAGAAAAGAGAGCGTGGCTAGAGCTATAGCTGATAGACCAAGCCAGCTCTGTGTGTGAGAGACAGTGGGCTCTACAGGAAACAGTGCAGGAACTCAGGATTTGAGCCTTGACTCTGTCACTTAGTCGTTGTATACTTTTTAGAGAACCCCATAACCTCTCTGGGCTCATGTTTCTTTGACTGTAAAATGAGAAGCTTGGATTAGATGACATCTAATGCCCCAACTCATTCTAAAACTGTGTGTTTCTAAACTGGGAGAGGAAAAAAAATAAATAATTTTAGATAATGCAGGGTGGACAAATTCTGGGGATGCCAGGCATTCTCTTTTTCTCCCCCAAAATGTAAAAGAAATATTAAATGTGGGATGAAGCATTAACTCTGCTCTGTCATTGACTCACTGTGTGCCACTCATTTATTCACCCAGTAAGCATCCATGGAGCCCTACTATGTGGCAGGCACTGGGTTAGGGCTGCTGATGAGATGCTGGATGAAACTGACATGCCCTGCCTCTTGGAATTTACAGTGCAGTGGGAGGATACAAACACAGAAGTGTAAAGCTGTAACTGCAGCCAGTGCCAGGAAGGACATGCACCTGATGGGTGAGAGGGATTGAACTTGGACTGGAGTCTGGGAAACCTTCTGAGTGGAAATTATCTAGGTGAATGGCCAGGAGAGGAAAAGAGCATGTGTAAAGACCCTTTGGTGGGAGGGAGAAGGAGAGGTTGGAAAACAGGTCAGTGCAGCTGAGGCTTAGAGAACTAAAGAAGAGAATGATTTAAGTCGTGTGGAAGGGAGAGGGGTTGGATCACTGGGGTCCTTGTAAAGCTTGGTAAGAACATTCTGTTTTATTTTAAGAACAATAAGAAACCCTGAGTGGGTGAGTAGGGATCAGCGTGGTGGTAACTGGAGTTGAGGGGGTCTGGAGCGGGTGTGAGTCAGATCAGTTGGGGACAGACCCAGGAAGCCAAGGGAGGGATAGCTGCAGCTTAGCCTAGGGGGGTAATGGTGGGAACGGAGTGATGTAGCCTTTCAGGATGGGTTTCCTTATCTGCAAAGAGAAGGACAGGACTAAACACCCGGCGATTTCTGTGGTTCAGTGGAATGGGAATACTTTGGGAAGGAGTGTGTTGCTGTGCGACCATGTGACTGGTGTTTGCATCACCAATGTGTGTAGACACAACTCCCCATGCTGCCTTTTGGTGGGGACTTGTCCTAGATTTGGGGATTCTCTCAGAATTCCTCAGATGGGACATTCATTACACCAGAGCTTTAGGCGAAGCCTGAACTTATCTATTGAACTTCTGACAACTATATTTTAAAATTTTTACTTTGAGTCAAATGAGAACATTGAGTAAGGGGTTATTTAAATTTTCCTCTGAGACAAAAGCCTCTGTGTTTTGGTTTTGTTTTTGGTTTTTTATCTGTAGAGGAAGCAGTAGACACACAAAACAAACATTTTCCTTTACTAGTTTTAATGCTGGCTGCCCTGGAAGAAATGATGAGAACACTTTGGAAATATTTTCCCTCAGGAAGCATAAATCCCATGAAAATCTCAAGAAGTTTATACCATGACTTAGGTTTCTTGATATAACAAGAAAAGGGGCAATCTATTGTAAATTTTATTGCATTTCCCCTGACTCTAAAAATAATATGTTCATTGCAGAAAATTTGAAAAATGCAGAAGGCTATAAAAAAGAAAATTAAGATTATTCATAATTCTACTACCTAGAGATAAACACTGTTTAACATTTCCATTTATTCATAAACAATGCTTTCCTGCCAATATAAATACGTGACATATAGACATATACTTAGACATATAGACATATATTCCCTTCTTTTGTTTCTGCAGGGTAGCATAATGTTTAGGAATATTCACTCTGCAGTTAGGCTGCTTGGGTTCAAATTTAGGTTGGATAAATTCAAGAAATTTCTACTTCCTAAGTCTCAGTTTTCTCACCTATCTGGTGGGCATAATAATAACACCAACCTCCAGGACACCGTATGAACTGAATGAGATTAAGTATGTAAAGTCCTTACCGCAATTCCCGACAATACTTTAATTGGCATTAACAAATAGAGATTATTTTTGTAATGCCATTTTGCTTTATAGTTTCTGTTATCTTAGGTTTCTTTTCTTTTTCCTTTGTTCTCTGTCACTTTCACTTTCTCCTGTGATTTGGAAGGTACACATTCTATTTTTATTTCTAGTGGCTGTCTTTGAGTTTTATTTTAAAACTTTGCCCAGTTTGTATTTCTGTAATTATGAAAGTTAATGAAATGGGACTTTTTGATAAAAGCCATTCTCACTGGAATTAAATGATATCTCATTTACACATTGGGGTTGGGCAAGCTTGTAGCTCTGACTTGGGCAATGCGAAAGCAATATATATAACCTCAATGTTTGTACCCCCGTAATAATTTGAAATAAATAAAAAAAAAACACCTAATAAAAAAAATTCAACCCATTAAAAAAAAAAAGAATGAAATGATTTTTTTTTACCTTCCCCCACCATGAAAGAAATGGGCTGCCTTCAGGGGGAAAGGATATCTAAATACTGGGGCCTTTTCAGTCTGGTTCATGAAAGGGATACTTTTTCTCAGTTTTTGTAAGAGGTAGATCACTGATCCCATTGCGAGATGAAGAAGCTGAAACGTAGAGAAGTAATTTTGCCCACAATCACACAGTTTTGGGACATAGAGCTAAGAGTCAAACCCAATTCTTTCTGACTCCAAACCTTTTAATTCTTGGCCTACTTCCTTATTACCACGTGGCCACTTAGTTTCTTTTTGAATGCTTTTGGGTACAAGACTCTCCACTTTCTGAATCAGCCTAATCCTTCTTCAGCAGCTCTGTAAGAAAGTCTTATGTCAAAATGGAATTTTGTCCTTTCAACTTCCTTGGATTCTACTTCCCATTTTCTACAAGATAATGCTTGCTTATTTTGAGTCATCAAACAAACATTTCCTGATTCTCATTATGAGCTTGGATTCAACGCAAGTACTATGGGGGGTATAAAACCTGATTTTGTTCTTAAATAGGCTCTTGGTGAAGTAACATTAAAATATATAAAGTAATTAGAGAACAATATGAAACTGTAAAGAATTAGAATAAAAATATATTGAGCAAATTATCAACTTACCAAAGTTCAACACTAGGAGAGAAAAGCACAGGGGTACAATTTCCAGTGAAGGTTTCTCTCTATCTCATCTCTTCCTCCATCTGAAATGATATAATTATAATTGAGAATTGGGGATTCAAAGTGCATTATTAGAACTAAATGGTAATGCAATAGCAAAAGAAACTTCTGCAGGGGTCCTTAGATGTTTGATGTAAATGTAAAACAGATTCCACTAAAATAATAAATGTCAAATATAAAATCCATTGTTTCCAATTACTGCCACTTCACAGACTTTAACTACCTAATTTAGCTAAAGCATGAGGGGAAAATATTTTGCGCTTGAAAATGTAAATTAAAACATTTTCCAGTGCAGCCACAATGCTGCATTATTGAGCTTGGCAGCCCCCCACCCGACTCCGTCGTGTATGGTCCATTACCCTGGCCCAGCGCCTTGGAGCTTATCAGGCCTGCAAGACATTCTCTGCTTCAGACTCTGCTCCTTCGATAAGGGTTATCACTTTGCTAGATGTAGAAGGCTCAGATGTGCCAACTTGGAACTTCTACCCAAAATTTATGGTGAGGTGAGGGGAATGCTGATGCGGTTTTTTTTTTTTTTTTTTTCAGAGCCTCATTTTTTTCCTTCATTGAAAAAATTGGGTTACGTCATCTCCATGAAGCCTTTGTGGACTTGCGTGAAAACACAATTCTTCGCCTGTTCAGGGTCCTCCTTGTAACAAATTTTAGGTCCTTGAGATTGCCCAGCTCAGAGAACAGGCAGCTTGATCCATTCTAGATGGAGTTTATTTTAAGGAGATTGGAGCAGGGTCAGCTAGAAGACATGTAATGCTATGTGTGTCTCTGTCATGCATTAGGAGGTCTGTGTGACTCATAGCTTCCCTCGTGTATACCCCATTCTTCCCTCAGTATTGACCTCAGAGCTTCCTGGGTGCTCTCATAGTTTCTGCTTTTCATAGTGGTCTGCACATGGTGTGGGCTTGCCTTGATCTTGGGGTCTTCCTGATGATAGCCACGAGTTACATGGCACTAACTCTATGTCAGCCCTCATTCCAAGTGCTTTCCATATACATTTACTCTTTAAATGCTCATGCTAAGCCCATGAGGGAAGTTCTGTTATCATCTCCAATTTACATATGAGAAGACTGAGATGCAGAGAGGTAACGTACCTTGCCCAAGATCACACAGGTAGGAAGTGACAGAGCTGGTACGTGGATCCAGGCTGACTGGATCCAGTCTTTATCCCCTATTCCAATCTGTCTCCTAATGGTATTCTTTCAGTTTTAACTCCCATCTGGCACTGCCTCATTCTCTTGGTATTTCTAAGTGCAGGTTCCCAAGGGAAAGACTCTGGCCCAATTCTTCATCCTGTGCCTCATTGCATCATATGTGGCTGCCTCTGGTCTAGTGAACTGTGCAGTTGAATAAGCTAGGGAGATCATGTGGTTTGCAATGTGGCTGCCTTAAGGGAGCTGTAGAAAGAGCATGGTTGTCCAGACAAAAGAGTAGAGGAGTAGTCTATGTAACTGACTTCTTATACCCATTGACACTATTTTTGACATGTAGGATTAAAATGTTTATATGTATCTATAGGCTTGTCTCTTACAGCCACTGAGTCAGTTAGCTTGGCTATCTGTCTGTCCAAACTTTCAAGTGTTCACTCACATTACTGTTATCTAGTGGAGATGGGGACATATTGTGGCATACCATAGAACATGCTGCCTGCTGGTTTGTTTGATTTGCTTCCTGTGGAGGCCAGCACAGCCCACTATGTTTGCACATCAAGCTTCACCTGCTCATGGGTGATGTGTGGGGTACAGAACAGGAATAAGAGAGTGACTCTGCCATGGGGAACTCAGAACCTCCTTGAGGAGAAAATTAGCATGTCCTGGAACACAGTACAAAACAAAGCCCTGAGGACAAAAAGCAAATGCCACAAATGTTTATCAAGTGTCAAGTCATAGTCCATTTTGTGTTGCTTTAAAGGAAGACCTGAGACTGGGTAATTTATAAAGAAAAATGGTTTACTTGGCTCACAATTCTGCTTTCTGGAAAAGTTCATGATTGGGCATGTGGTGAAGCCCTCAGGCTGCTTCCTCTCATGGTGGAAAGTGAGGGGGAGCTGGCATGAGCTGACATCAGATGGCAAGAGAGGAAACGGGTGGGAGGTGCCAGGCTCTTTTGAACCACCAACTCTAGTGGGAGCTAACAGAGTGAGAACTCAGTCATCCCCAAGGGAGGGCATTAATCTGTTCATGAGAGATCCACCCCCATGACTCAGACACCTCCCATTAGGCCCCACCTCCAACATTGGGGTCAAATTTCAACATAAGTTTTTGAGGGGGCAAACATCCAAACTATAGCATCCATTTCCCTGCTAGGTGTTTCCAGGTATCTCAGTTGTCCTTCAGAATCCTCTGTGAGATATGTTCTATAAGCTCATTTATCAGATAATGAAACTGTAACACGGAAATATTAGCTTCTCCAATACAGAGTTGGCAATACAAAGACATGGTCCTCACCTGCAGGTCAACCTGACTTGTCAGTGGTGATGCCATGCTTGGCTTGATTAACACTCAAAGTCTTTTGTTCCAAGAGAGCAAAGTGGCTCTTTCAGCAGGAATGAGACACATAGGTTTTCTTTATGTAATTGCCTCCGAGAGCCACCCAATGTTGGAACTGGTTTAGCAAAGCTTATTTCTGAAGATGGTAAAAAACAGAGATTTTGCTATAACAAAATTCTAAAAACCACTACATTGAGTTTTGCTTTGCTTCATAAATAAGAGGAGCAGGAGTGGGCTGGAGCTCAGTTCTTCCACCTGAAGCTCAGGGGATTGCTGAGGTGAGGTCTAGCTAGATGTAGACTCTATAGGAAAATAGATCCTGAGCTGAGGCCAGCTTGTTCTGCCTCTCTTTAGCTTAGGTGCTAAACATAGGCTTGATTGAGTCTTAGACTTGTGTAATCCCTTCTCTGGAATTTTGCACAGTGATTAAGAGCTTGGACTTCGGTAGCAGACAGACTCAGATGTTGTCTTGACTCTGACATTTATCAGCTGTGTGATATGAGGCAAACCATGAGATATTTCAGAGACTTATGTGCCTGACACCTGTTTAATAGATGGCATCTATTATCATTAATTATTATTATTCATTTCTCTCATCATCTAGACTCTAGATTCTAGGGAACGCAACTTTGAAAGTATTTTCTAATTTTAGGCTCCTAAAGTAAACTAAAGCTAATTTTTCCCTTTTCCTATTTGAAAAATAAGGTTTATTTCTCACTGGAAATGTGGTTGATGTGGTCTCCAGGCTGGAAAGAGGCTTGTCTTTAGGGCCAGATGATAAAATGGCCCACGAAAACAATGTCAAGTGTCACCCTGAAATTAGCACAGAGCAACTCCTTGAATATGCATATGCGTGCATCCTCATGCTCCTGTGCAAACGTACAGAGGGTGGTAGACCTCTTGTTTTCCTTCCAAGAAAACTCTGCCCATTCTGCTTCTAAGAAACATTCTTTTCCTCATCCTAGTCATGTGGTTTGGATAGACACAGATATTCTTACTGATCCCACCAACCGGGCCTCTACTGATTGGTCTAGGATAGGTACGTGATCTGTGTTAGGCCAATTAGAGCACTTTCCATGCTTCTAGAACTCGAGATGGGAGAGCATGAGATGTGATGCCTGCTCTTGTTGGTGGCCGTGTTTCCCGTCAGGTGGAGGAAGACAGAGGGCATGCAACATATGTGCAGAGAGGAGTAGAGATGAGAAAAACAGAAAAAAAGGGGCCTGGCACCTTTGGGTCCTACACCTGCGTGGAACTGAATTCTGTCAACAACTTGAAAGAGTTAGAAGGTCATTCTTCCCCTTGGGCCTCCAGTAAAGGAATGCAGCTCTGCTGAAAGCTGGATTTTAACTCAGACCATTGTCCGTCTTCTGGCCTACAGAACTGTGAAAACTAAATGAGTTTTATTTATGCTGCTAAGTTTGTGGTACTTTGTTAGCACAGCAATAGGAAACGAATACACTGGGCATTTCAGTATCCCTGATTCCTGCCTCTTAATGCTAGCATGCTCTCCACCCATTATCATGACAGCTCTGAAACACTCTCACACATTTTCAAGTATCTATTGGTGGGGGCCTGGATGAGGCAGTACACCCCTAGCTGAGAACCACTGCTATGGAGAATTATGGCTAGGAAGGGGGCTGGCTAGAAGGCAGAGAGGTCAGTTAGGAGGTGGTTGTTATTTAAGCAGAGAAATGAAATGACCTGGAGGAATAGGCTGTGGGACTAGGGAAGGGGATGGGTTTGGAAGATAACTAGGAGGCAGAATCAACAGGGCCAGTCAGTGGTGTTGGCAGTGTTGATTAGTGTTGGGGGTGAGCATCTCTTCTGTCCCCATCCTACCTGCTGCCACCACCCTTCCACTCCCATCACCACTGTGCAGATCTAAGAGCAAACAGCATTTTTGCAGAAACCTGACTCCCTCTCCAGTGAGCAAGAGGACCACACTCTGGAAGCCATTAGGTATTTGTATCAGGATCAGCCCAAGAAGGGAAATGACAGCAGAGCTATTGCAACCCCCAAAGGCCCCTTATGGCTAAAGTCACCCAGTTGGTGAAACACCGTAATCGCTTGAACAATTTTCAGCCACTCGATGCTAAAATTGATGATAGGAAATGAGGACAGATTTTATACTTCCCAACAGAAGCAAATCAGGAAGTCCAAATGGCTGAAATGCAATTTGAACCAGGGTGTTTGGCTAAACCTACCAAATTGTGCAGTTTGAAGGCATTTCACCCTAGGGAATTTTATTTATACTTTGTCCAAAAGGGCCTATGCCCTTTATTTACACTCATGTAGTCAACTCCTCATACTAAATTCCTTCTGAGTGAAATACTTTGTGTGCTTTCTGTTGTTCTGAACCTAGCTCTGATGGAGGCAGAGCATGCAAGAGCAGGCCCATTTCAAACACTGAGTTTGTTCTTGCTTGAGATGTCACCGCCCACTTGATCTCCAGCCCTAATCTAGCTCACACGGAGTCCCTCAGTCTAGTAACTAGAAGGACCAGTGCTGCGTAATTAACCTCTAATCCTTGGAAGGTGAGCATAACAGAGCAAATAAACAGTTACCCAAGACAAATGCAAGTGTCATGGGAACCTTTTAAAGTTGGTTCTAGGTGAGAAATTAAAATTCTCCTTGCATTTGCATTTTCCCTGTGTTCTTGAAAACAGCCACAGTGACATGAATGAAACATCAAGTCAAAAAATAATGATTCAACATAATTCATAGGTCATAGCAGAGAACTTGAGTTTTTTTGTGCTATTTCATGCATAGGGATTGATGAATCCCACAGGTTTTCTTGGCATCGTCACTTTAGGGGGAATGTTCAACGTGCAATATTAAGGCTGATTGACAAACGTAATTCACATGAAGGTTTTGCCTATCAAAGTCCAAATAAAGTTTACCATACTCTCCTATCCCCAGTAGAACTGAAATGGTTCATGGCGTGGAGTGTTTTGGCTCTGGGTCTAATTAAGCAAAACATTTTACCCCTTTCTGACTCTTGATTAAAGTCCATTCAAGTAGAGTCAACTGTGTTTGTTGAAGGCAGTGACTAGGGCTGATGTTTCTGGTTGTGTTCTATAGTTACCTTGCTCAGGAATCATTTTCAGCTTGAAGAGACCCTCTTATTCTTTGCCTAGGCACGAGGAAAAGCCAAGGTCAGAAAGCATCCCTCACTGTCAAACTTTCTTGGTGCCATTTTGCTAATGCTGACTATGTATCCAGACTTGCATGATTTTATAATTATAGCTATTTGTTTGATCTTGGATAGTCAAATCGGCTTGGGAGCTGAAGGGATGTTTTATGTCAAGATGCTCTAACTTTGGTTGGCAATTATCTTCTGCATATTTAGGAATGGTGACAGCCATCTCTCCATTCTTGAATATATTTCTGGCATTGTCAGACTTCAGTCCCAGCAAGGGAGGGAGAAGGGCCCTACATAAGATGAGATAGCTAATAAAACTATAGAGCTGGGATTTTTTCCTATAAAAGAAAATCCATAAGTGACAAAATATCTCACCAAGTCATTTTTCCTCCCCAACATTTTGCATTGTGCATGTGCTTGGCACATGCACAAATTAGGTTTACAGATTCTGTAAAGCAATTCATCCTGCTCCGAATCTAATGCCAGTGATTTTTCAAGGAAGTCAGCAAAATGTGGCCCAAGATGGAAAACATTGCCATATTTTTAAAAAAAATTCTATTGTTTTTATTCAGTCTGCTATTGAGCAGTGACTAAATCATTTACTCTTTACATTTAATTTTTAATTTTATGGTATCCTCCCCTCAAAATGAGGTTGAGTTTTAAATCCTCATACCCTAACATCCCAGCTGTACAGTCATATAAGGGGTTTGTTTCTGTAAAAATGATTACTGGTGTCTATAATAGAATTGTAATAACTCAATACTGTTTTATAAATTTTTGATTCACTCTGCATTTTTTATTTGACAGCTTGCCAAGTTCTAGTTTTTATCTGATCATCTTTGCATCAATAATACATGAGGCTGAGATCTTCTGAAAAGCAAATACATTTTTTTTTCCTCACTGAATGCTTTGCTTTTGCCAGCAAAAATATTGATTTGGATTTAATAATCTGTAGTCCTTTCGGTTTGATCACACTTAGCAGGAAACCCTAAAAAGAGCCATGGCCACATATCTGTCAACATGGAATCAATTGCTTTTCTCTAATAAATGAAATCATTGAACACCTGATCCATACTATTGCTTGTTATGTGTAATTGATTAAAGGTTTGACACAGTTGATATTTGAATGGCCCTAGGTTTCCCCATTCAGATCTTCTCAACCAAAAAATGACAATCAAAAAAAAAAAAAAAAACCCATGCCGTAGAAAAATGATGTTTCTGATTGTAATTTCTTGTCACCTCCATCAACATACAGTTTGTCAACACTCGGCTCTTAAACGATTGCAATAGTGTTTCTGATCTCAGTCTGTTCTTGCTCCTAGCTGTTCACATTAAAGGCAATACAGTAAGTAGCAGAGTCCATCCCATCACCTGCCTTCAGCATTGTTGTCAGTAATCAGCATCAGGAAAGTGAACTGACTAGGAATTGGGAGGGCCCTCCAACAATGTCTTCATCCATTGTCTCATTTTCCATCTGCAGGGAATGCAACCAAGGATGTCTTTTTAAAATTCAGCATTCCCATCTGAAATAAATTACAAAATGCTGGGAAGTAGGAGAATTGCTAACCCAATGGTTGTCAAGCAATTAAATCAGAATCCTGGGGGTATGATGTGGGAATTAGAGTAAAGCTCCCCAGATCATTTCAATATGCTGCTTAGGTTGAAATCCGGTGTTCATTCTAAACTGAAAGCTTGCTCCTCTCAGCATAGCTGGGTGCCAGGATCATGGTCTTGTTAGAAATGCAGAAATCTCAGGTCTCCTCCTCCCACGTCTACTGAATCAGCATCTGTATTTTTGTCAAAAGCCCCCTTACAATTTGTAGGCACATTAAAGTTTGACAAACTTCAGCCTAAACTATTATTCTATGAAATACTCTCAAATTAGGCAAGCCAATTACTAGACAGACTGGCAGCTTCCACTATTTCTAGAGGAAGTGGACGCGATGGTCAGCTTTGTTGTTTGTTAGGCAGTCCTGGGTTTTTACCCTGGTCATCCCGGTTACCAGGCGTGTGACTTTGAGTAAGTCTCCCTAAGCTTCTGTTTGCTCATCTGTGTAATTATAGTAATAATAGCACCCACCTTCATAGAGCTATTGTGAAAATTAATTGAAAGATTGCATGTAAAGTGCTTAAGACAATGCCAGATGCATTGTGAACAAGCAATATATTTTAGTAGTTAATACTAATATTAATAATAAAGTTGTACTCTTCAGAGACCCCTACAATTGCTGAGATGTCTAAATGTGGGTAATAATTCTTTTTTTGTTTATATATTTACCCTTAAAGCCAATTGAAGCTCTTACCGACAGCGGCCCTGATGTCTACTCTTGCACTTTCAGCTCACACTTGATCCCATTCATCATTTACAGGAGGGACAACATGAAGGTTAATGGATGCCTAGAAAAACAGGACAGTGGTGAGCTCAATCAGAATGCCTTTCCTAGCTCCCAAGTCTGGATGACTTCGGCTTAATTTTCTTTGGAAGCCACTTGTCATTGTGTGTAAAAGGAAGGACTCACAAAGCCGGCTTCCATGTGGGGCTAACAATGTTCACCTTAATTTGGCCTGATTTGGAAAGCTTTCTTGGCTCTTTCCCACCAAATCCAAACAAGGATGGGAGATTTTATTAAAATGACTTGGGCCCAGCCTGCTCTGTGCTCTGATCCATTGAAGGGAGCCAAAAATGTCCCCTGGTGTCCATAGAAACATTGTTCTTATTTTTCAAAATTAATCCAGCTGAATTTGCAAGGCTGCATCACCTCCATCAGAGCTGCAGAAGGCCAGGACAAAGAGCTGTTTTGATGTTCCCAGCTGGGAACCCTGCCCTCAGCAAATACAGTTGATATAAATAAATGGTCTCTTGCCTGCCTACATTCATGCCCATCTGTTTGGAGGGCAGGGTGCCCAATCAAAAGTTGCCTAGATGCTCACCATGGGCACCAGTGCCAAGGAATGACGATTTCCTGGCAGCTTGCCTGAGGCTGTGAGTACCATCTTTTCAGTCGTGGGTTCTCATTCTGGACCAGAATGGGAGCACTGGCACTGCATGCTTCCTTACTGTTGATCACACCTGTTGACAAAGCTGTGCCAAACCAGAAGAAGAGGGAGAGAAGGAAAACTGCTGTGTAGGAGCATGTTTGGGCTCCCAGGGCCTGGCAAGCCCAAGAAGACAGATTCTAATTAAGGAGAGAAAATCTCTGCCCATGGATGTTCTGATGGGGCACAAGATTGGCAGGTCATACTTTACCCAGCTTTATTGCAGGGGTGGAGGGCAAGCTGCTCCCAGCTGGCAACTCTGTCCCCATCTAACATAAGAAGTATAATAGGACACTTGTCTTTGATGACATCAGGAGCCAAATAAACCAGGGGGAATGAATCATGCTCAGGGCAACACAGTATCCCCTGGCTCCCAATTTGTACCAACCTACCAGCAATGATAAGTCCTCAGGTGCACAAGTCACAGTATATAAAACCCAGGACCTGAGTGTATTTTGTGTTGGCTGAGCTAGAGAAAGGAAATGAAGTCAGTCAGGCGAAAGCATGATGTGGGGACATTTTTATGTTGACAAAGATGAGTTAGCTCCTTCCGAGCTTGTTAAACACAATCAGAAATAAGTTCATGTACCAGATCACTAGGGTACCAGAGGAAATCCTCATAGCCAAAATCAGTAAATTACCAATCCCAAGACACTCTGTGGACCCCTAGAGGGCTGAAATAGTGGTCTCAGCCATGGACTACCACAAGGAAAGGTAGTGAGCAATCTTTATTGATGAGAAGTTCAGGCATACTCCCTTGTCCTGTGGAGGGAAAACAGGTTGGGAAACTGCTGGCTGAAGGCATCAAAGCAAAATGCCTTATTTATACTTACAAGGGCATTTTGTTATTTCATTGGGTTTCAATTGTAAATTTGCAACTTTTCATTTCACTCTGAATAGTCTGTCAACTAAACTTGTGGCTAAATCCTTGTGGAAGGCTGGAGAATGATTTCTCAAGATCTCCAAGTGCTAATCCCCAGAACTTGGGAACGTGTTACCTTATTTGGCAAAAGAGACTTTGCATCTGTGATTAAGAATTATCCTAGATTGTCTTTGGGTGGGGGGGGAGGCGTTCCGGCGCAATGGTGAGGGTCCTTGTCAGAGCAGAAGGCAGTGTGATGAGGGTAGCAGAGACTGGGTAATGTGTTTTCAAGATGGAAGAAGGAGCCGAAAGCCAAAGAATGAAAGTGGCCACTAGAGGCTGAAGAAGGGGGAGAAAAAAAGTATTCTCCCATATTCTCCTACAAATCTTCCAGAAGGAATCATCCCTGCTGACACCTTGACTTTAGTCTAGTGAGACTGATTTTGAAGTTCTTAAAATTCCTCCATAAGTATAACAGAATAGATGTGTTTTGTTTTTTGTTTTGTTTATTTTTATTGATACATAATATTTTTACGTATTTATGGGGTACATGTGATATTTTGTTACATGCACAGAATGTGTAATGATCAAGTCAGGGTATTTAGGATATCTGTCACCTTGAGTAGTTATCGTTTCTGTGTGTTGGAAACATTTCAACTCCTCTTTTCCACCTTTTATATTTTGAAATATACAATACATTGTTGTTAAATGTAGTCATCCTACTCTGCCATCAAACATTAGATCTTATTCCCTTTATCTAACTGTGTGTTTGTACCTATTAACCAATCTGTCTTCATCTCCCCCTCCCAACAAATAGCCTTCCTGGCCTTTGGTAACTATCATTCTACTCTCAACCTCCATGAGATCAACTTTTTTACCTCCCACATATGAGTGGGAACGTGTAATATTAGTCTTTCTGTGTCTGGCTTATTTCACTTAACGTAATAACCCCCCGGTTCTAACCATGTTGCTACAGTGACTTGATTTCGTTCTTTTCTATGGATGCATACTACTCCATTGTGTATATATACCACATTTTCTTTATCTATTTGTTCATTGATGGGCACTTATGTTGATTATATACCTTTGCTATTGTGAATAGTGCTGCAATAAACATGGAGGTGCAGGTATCCCTTTTATATACTGATTTCCTTTCCTTTGGATAAATACCCACTAGTGGGATTGCTGGATCATATGGTAGTTCTATTTTTAGTTTTTTTGGGAAATCTCCATACTGTTTTCCACAGTGGCTGTACTAATTTATATTCCTACCAACAGTGTATGAGTTCCCTTTGCTCTGCACCCTTCCAATATCTATTGTTTTTTGTCTTTTTAGTCATAGCCATTCTAACTGGGATGACATCACATTGTGATTTTGATTTACATTTCCCTAATGATTAGTGATATTGAACATTTTTTCATGTACCTGTTGGCCATTTGTGTGTCTTCTTTTAAGAAATACCTATTTATGTCCTTTACCCACTTTGTAATGATATTATTTATTTTTTTACTGTTGAGTTGTTTGAGTTCCTTGTATATTCTGAATATTATTCACTTGTCAGGTGAATAGTTTGCAAATATTTTCTACATCCAACAGGGTATCTCATCACTCTGTTGATTGTTTCATTGCCATGTAGAAGCTTTTCAGTTATTTATTTTTGGAGATTTTTCCTTATATTTGTTTTTTTTTCTTTTTTATTTCAGCATATTATGTGGATACAAATGTTTAGGTTATGTATATTGCCCTTGCCTCACCCAAATCAGAGCTTCAAGCATGTCCATCCCCCAGAAAGTGGTCACCACACCCATTTTTAGTTTAATATAGTTCCATTTGTCCATTTTTGTTTTTGTTGCCTGTGCTTTTTGAGGTCTCAGCCATAAAATATTTGCCTAGACTGATGTCCTTAAATGTTTCCCTTATATTTTCTTCCAGTAGTTTTATAGTTTGGGGCCTTGTGTTTAAGTCTTTAATCCATTTTGAGTTGATTTTGTACATAGAGATAGGGGTCCAGTTTCATTCTTCTGCATATGGATATTGAATTTTTCCAGAACCATTAATTGAAGAGGGTGTCCTTTACCTAAGGTATATTCTCAGTGCCTATGTAAAAAATAAGTTGGCTGTAAATACATGGATTTATTTGTGGGTTCTCTGTTCTCCTCCATTGGTCTATATGTCTGTTTTTACACCAATACCATGGTGTTTTAGCTACTATATATTTTTAAGTCAGGTAGTGTGATGCCTTCAGCTTTGTTCTTTTGGCTCAGGATTGCTCTGGCTATTCGGGCTCTTTTGTGGTTCCATATAAATTTTAGGATTATTTCTTATATGTCTGTGAAAAATGACATTAGTATTTTGATATGGATTGTATTGAATCTATAGATTGCTTTGGGTAGTATGATCATTTTAATAATGTTAATTCTTCTGATCCATGAGCATGGGATATCTTTCTGTTTATTTTGTGTCATCTTCAATTTCTTTTGTCAGTGTTTCATAGTTTTCCTTATAGAGATCTTTCACCTTGTTGGTTAAATTTATTTTCAGGTATTTTAATTTTTTTGAAGTTATTGCAAATGGGATTGCCTTCTTGATTTCCTTCTCAGCTAGTTCATTATTGGTGTACAGAAATGATATTAATTTTTATATTTTTATTTTGTATCCTGCAACCTTACTGGATTTATTTATCATACCTAAGAGTTTTTTGGTGGAGTCCATAAGTTTTTCTAGATATGAGATCATGTGATCATCAAAGAGGGACAATTTGACTTCTTCATTTGCAATTTGAATTCCTTTTATTTCTTTCTCTTGCCTGACTTTTCTGGCTATGACTTTAAGTACTATCTTGCATAGGAGTGGTGAAAGTGGGCATCCTTGTCTGGTTCTAGTTCTTAGAGGAAAGGCTTTCAGCTTTTCCCCATTCAGTGTGGTGTTAGCTGCGGGTTTGTAATATATGGCCTTTATTATGTTGAGGTATGTGTCTTCTACTAATAGTTTTTTGAGAGCTTTTTTTTAATCATGAAGGGATAGTGAATTTTATGAAATGTTTTTTCTGTGTGTGTGGAGATGACCATATGGTTTTTGTTCTTCATTCTATTGATGTGATGTGTCACATTTGTTGATTTGTGTATTTTGATCCATCCTTGCAACTCTGGGATAAATCCCACTTGATTGTGCTGTATTATCTTTTTGACATGCTGCTGGATTTGGTTTCTTAGTTTGTTGTTGAGGATTTTTCCATGGGTCATGAGGGTAGATCCATGGTACATGATACTTCTTGTACAGTCTGTAGAACCATGAGTCGAATAAACCTCTTTTCTTTATATATTACCCAGCCTGAGGCATTTCTTTATAGCAATGCAAAATAGACCAACACAGGGCCTGTGGGGCTCAAAGGGCTACCCTGTGGCCAAGATTTCAGGAGTCTGTGGTGGGAATGTGGACCACTCAATGTCTCTCACTTACCGCTTCCCTGCATTAGAGATCTTCGCCTGGCTCCCAGGTGATCCTGGCCCACAGGCTCCCTTCTTCCCCTCCTCATCCTTGCCTTAGGTATTTCCTGTCACTTCCCTGTTGAATTCTAATGTTTCCTTTTAGATTACCTATTTGAAGTTTGATTATATACTTCCCATTTTGGTTCTTCTTTGTGGAAGAGGTGAATACCAGATGCCTCTAGTCAACCTTCTTGAAGCCTCTCTTAGTTTTTGTTTTAAGTGCCCTAAATTTGTGGCAGTTTGTTACAGTAGCAATAGAAGACTTACACAATCCTCATCCTTATGTAATAGACACAGGGTGGCCCAAGATGGGAGAGCCCCAAGGCTACACAAAGGTTGGAATACTATAGTGCATTGGCTGCTCTGATAAAACCAACTAATTGAGTTACTTTTCTGCCCTACTCACTGGCTTTTTTCCCCTTTGCTTGAATCCAGAAGACCATGATAAAATTCAATGTTTTTGTTTTGTTTTTTATTGGAATTGTGCAAGAAAAGGTTTTTTTGTTTTTTTTTTTTAAGTTCCCTATCAGGTATCGTCATTAAACCTTCAATATTTAGCCTACCAGGCCAAAATGCCATCCAAATTAATGCAAGTGCAGGTAATGCCCGTTCTAATGGCAAGCATTCCGTTCCCAAAGGCAGGAAACAGTTTTAGAGCAGCACTTCAGATTTATATTGGATAATATTAATGTATCCTTACTGTGTGCCAGGCACTGGGCATTACCTGTTTGATAGTTGAAATATCTCCTCCAGCAACACAGTGGATTAGCTGAGAAGTTGCTGGGCACACAAGCAATGTGAAATAGCTGTTATTGTTAGAAGTTAATACGTACTTTATTCCTCTCAGCAACTAACCTAACACTGTATGGCGGCTGCTGTTGCTGAATGTTATCAGCATGTGCCCATCCACACACCCATCCATCATTTCATCTCAGCAGCTGCATTGTTCATTATTTGCCTGCCTGAAGTGGCCCTGACCTACAGAAAGCAGACACTAGGAGAAATTCAGACTTTACCTCTGGTTAAATTATGCTTTGGCCGGGTTTAATACTTTTTTTTTTTTTTTTTATTCTTACAGTGGACCTCCTTTGCTTTTATTTCTTCTTGGATGCAATATAACACACACATGGTAAACAATAAGTTCGTATCATAAGGATAAATAATCAACTTAATCTGTCTCATGGACTAACCCATGCACTCCAAAGTGACAAGTACCCTACAAAAGGAAGAACTGGTAAGTTAACCATTTTCCTTTTTTTAAAAGAGATTAAATATTAAAATATTTTTTTTCATAAAAAGTTTGAGAGATTGAGAATCTGCCAGTTTGCTATTATTTATTTCTATCATATAAAGTTAAATGATGTCTTTCCAAATTTGGTTGAGTTTTATCCATGCTTCCTATCAATTGGTCCATTTCAACATGCAGTCAAGTATGTGGCATAGTGAAAAAGTACCCCCATCACTTCTTAATCTAATAGTTAGACCTTATTCTGCCAAAGCTTTCTTTTAACAAAGTGAATGAAAATATTTTTCTTGGTGTAGTAGTTCTTTTCTCAATGCCATTTTCATTTTTTGCTTGCAGTCCAAGTTAGTGATAATTCAATCTTCTATTATGATGATAGCCTCAATATTTGAGATGCCTATCAGAGTGAAATAAAGCATTTCTATAGAATTCAATAGACTGGAAAAGAAAATAATCAAAATACTTTTCATTCATTCACTTATCAACAAACATTTATTGAGCATTTTTAGTTGCCCTGCTGTCCTATTTTTTTTTTATTTTTCCTCTTTAAATTCTCTCCTTTCCTCTCTCCTACAAACTTGCCACCATATTTCAGAAACTGAGAACTCAAAGATAAAAATAAAGTACAGCCTTAGACTGTAGTCTAAGAAACATTGTAGTCTAAGGACTTAGAACGTAAACAGCAACAATACAGTGAAACTAGTTCTGCTATAGAAAGGTGCAAAGGTGCAACTGGAGCATCAGGAGAAAGAGCCCACCTGTGTATGGGAGCATTAGGGTATAGGCTCAGCACAGGAGATAACACTTAGGGGTGAGTAGGAGTTCACCAAGTGAATAGGATTGAGGGTGGGTTAGTTTTCTGTCTCTGTGTCACAAATTACTACAGATTTAGCAGCTTAAAACAACAAACATTTATTATCTTACAGTTTCTGTGGATCAGAGATCTAGGTCTAGGTTACCTAGGTTCTCTGTTCAGGGTCACATTCAACATGTTGAGTGGGCTGCATTGTCTTCTGGAGGTTTGGCTGGAGAGGAATCTATTTCTAAGATGATTCTTGGATGACACATTTTGTTTGCTTGTGGTTGTATAAACTGAGGACCTAAGATTTTATCTGGTATTAATATTAGCTGGAGGCCATTTCGGGTCTTACAGGCCCTACACAGTGCCTACAGGCTGTCCAGAGTTCCTTGCTATGTGGTCTTTCCTAACATGGCCTCTTACTTCATTAAGACAACAAGGAGAATCTCTAGTCTGCTAAGAGTGTTATACAACACAACAAAATCATGGAAGTGTCATTTTATCACCTTTGATATATTCTATTGGTTAGAAGCAAATCACAGGTCTCATCTGTACTCAAGGGGAGAGAACTACACAACGGCATGAACACCAGGATGAAAGACTCATTGGAACACTGGAAGTCCTCCAAGGGTCTGTCCACCACATAGGATGATAAGAGGAACGAGAGGAACAGGTAAATAAGAGAGTGTGTAGGAAATGAACAGTAGTTCTATACAACTATAATAGGATGGATGAAGGATTAAAGATTGGGCAGGTAAAAACTGGTGCTGACATTCATATAATGCTTTTTCCGTGACAGAGTACTTTATATATATTATATCATTTAATACTTACCAAAACCCCAGGAGGTAGATATTATTATCATTAATAGATGAAGAAAAAGAGCCCAGCAAAACTAGGTAACTTGACCAGAATTCCAGTGCTTATAAATGGTAGAGCTGGATTCAAAGTGTCTGGCTTCTGACACTTAACCACTATATATGCTGCCTCTGAGCAAGTACTGAGGTCTTCAAGGAATGATGAAGAGTCTTGCTAAAGAATTTGGATGTGTTCCAGGAGGCAGTGAGGAAACACTGGGAGGGTTTGAATCAGTGGTATGGATGCTCAGACTAATACACTGCCATCAGCATGGAGGATGCAATGGTGCAGCACACACTGGTGCAGGTGAGGGAAGATGAGTTACTGGATGAATGCAAGGCCTGTGGGGTTGGGAGAAGGGAAAAGACATGAGATACCTGAAAAATGTACATGATCTGATTGTGAGATCTGGCAGTGCAATGGTAGAACTGAGGAAGAGGGATGTGTCTAGGATAACTTCCAGGTTCCTGGTCTAGATGATTTAGTGTGTAATAGATCTTAAGACTCATCTATTAATCTCTCAGTTACTGGAGGGCGGGGACTATATTCTTGTTCATTGCTGCATCTGTTGGTCCTGGCACAGTGCTTTTCCCATAGTAATAAAAGGAAACTTTTGCTTTGCTGCATGCCAAGTACCGTTCTAAGAATTTCACATATATTAACTTGTTTAATCCTCACGACAGCTCTATGAGATAGGTGCTATTGTTATCTATATTTTACAAAAGAGACAACCATGGCACAGCATGGTTAAGTAACTTGCCCAAGCTCACACAGTTAGTATCAGAGCCAGGATTTGAACTCAGGTAGGCTCTCTCCAGAGTTCATGTGCTTAACTGCTACACTACATCACATCGCACAAACACAAAAAAGGTACTCAGTAATATTTTTAAATGCTGTGGTGTGACTTTGTTGAAATAGGGCAACTATTTAAAATATGATGTGATAAACTTATCAGTAGCCTTAATGGCATTTGTATAAATATCCATTGTCACATTTAGGAAGCTATATTCTAAAGATGTGTTGAAATGTCTTCCTTTCTCACTATCCTTGAGCCACTCAAGCATGAGGACTAGGTTCTATTAGACACTTGTACAGTGCACTCAATGACCATTTTTGGAATAAATTATTTTCTTATATATTATATGTAAAATTTTATGTATATTATATGTAAAATTTTAAACTGCTTTTACTGCTTTACTGCTTTTACTACATTATCTCCTTTAATATTGATATCAACCCGAAAAAAGTAAGGGCGATGGGTCCTGTTATTCCTATTTTATAGCTTCGGACATTGAGATAGCGGAAAGTGACCAAATGAAACCTGCAAATTCAGTTGAGAGTACTTATCAATCATTATTCCTCATTAGAGTAACTTTGAATAGGTTTCAACTATTTGCTTGTTTGGCTGGAGTAATGGGGACCAGTGAGAATGCTGAATTCTAGGCTGAAATATTCAGTATAATGGCAGTGATTCTTTGCAATCATTTTTTTTATAATCATATCAGGGAAACATCAAGGACATGAGAACATGGGTTACATTAAAAACTAAAAAGACACAGGAAAGTATAACAACTGGCATTAAGTAATTAATTAATTAAATGGCCATCACAGAGTATAGTTTTTTTGAAAAAGGAGTCTACTTATTGAATACATGAGTTAAAAATAAAAAGCCAGGGAACAGACTGTGACTGTCATGCTGGCTTCAGCCTTCGCTACATGAGTGCTGGCCACCTCTGTCACCCTGACCTCTCATCCACTCACCAATTCAAAATAAATTTAGGAAAATAACCCTTTTCAGCAATGTGGCTTTCAAACCACTCTACAGGTAAGACTAAAAGTCTTTGTTTTCCCCTTCAAAATTCACCCCTATTCTTTACTTATCTGTACAATTGTTTCATTTCCTTCCATTATTTGAAGCCCATCTTTTCCCCATTCTTTCCCTAAGAGATAACACACCTTAAGTTATAAAATAACTTACTTATCTTTTTTCTTGTTCCTTGTTTGCTTGCCCTGTCTGCTCTGCGACCCCCTGCTTTCCATCCCTGTAGACTGATACCACCCTCTCTTGCTTTAAGAATCAGCCGAGGAGTCCTATTGGGGTGAGCCGACTCCTAAGATGACACCAGTCATCCCTATCTCTTAGTATTCCTGTCCTTGAGTAATTCCCTCCCCTAGGGAGTGGGCTAAACCTACTGGTTTCCCAAGTATTGGCAAAAGTGATGGGATGTTACTTACATGGTAAGGTGACACATGACTGCAGTGTCCATCTTGTGAGCAGACTCTGCCTTTTGCCCTCTAGGCTTGCGTGCTTTGATGAAGCAAGCAGCCCTGTTGGAGAGGTCCATGTGACAGGGAACTGAGGGCAGCCTCCAGCCGACAGTGAGGAATTGAGACCAGTAGCACACCAAGAAATGAATTCTGCCAACAATAATGACAACTTGAAAGTGGATACATCCCCAGTAGGGCTTTCAGATGAGACTACATACCTGGGCTATCACCTTAGTTGCAGCCTTGTAAGAAACGATGCAGTATAGGACCCAACTAACCCATGTCCAGATTCCTGACACACAGAAACAATGTGATAATGTATGTGTGTTGTTTTAAGCCACTAAATTTTAGGGGTAATTTGTTATGCAGCAATAGATTACTAATATACTTCCATACCAAGCAGCTTCCCCATACCCTAGGCACCTCTCCTTTGTGCAGTGATTTGTTTAGCTCTATTCTTATACTTAGAACACAGTATTCTAATTATGTTTGTCTTTGTTTCCTGTTCTGCACTAAAATCACTGAGAGCAGTGACCCAATTTATCTCCTAGCACAGCACCTGGCTCAACAATGATTGTGTGTTAAGTAATGACCATGTATTCAATAGCCCTCTCTGCTCCACTGCCCTCCCACCAATCACCCACAGTTGGTGCCATCAGGATAAAAGAAGATGGTTCAGCTCCAACCATCTTAAGTAATTTCTCTAATTCTTCCCATCACCCTGCTTTCTTTGCCCCTTTGAACAACATATCTGTGCCAAAAAAATGAGAAGAGCAGATTTTAGACACATTGTCTTCTTTGATTGTCAGTCAGTCTTAAGAAGTAGGAATTAGGATCCAATGTACAAATGAGGAAATTCGTGTCTCACGCAGAGTCAGCAGCTAATACATAGCAGAGCCAGAGTGAATATCTAAATATGTCTGATTTTTAATTCCATGCAATCTCTGTTCATAGGTATGCTATGCTGCATGATCATGGATACAGTTTCCTACATGCTAGGAAAAACTGTCAATATGAGAATAACAACAAAGATACTGCTTATCAAAAATATTCATTGGGTTCTTATTGTCTGACAGGCATTGTTCTAAGCCCATTAAATGTATTTACTCATGAAGTGTTCATGAAAACTACAAGAGCCAGGTGTTGTTATCATCTCCACTTTATAGATAAGAAAACTGAGACAAAGAAAAGTTAAATAACTTGCCCAAGGTCATGCACTGAAAAGTGACAGAGTGGGGATCCAAGTCAGGTGGTCTCAGATTAGAAATCAGCCTGGCTTTGGGGGACATGATTCATCTTGGTCATTTTTATTTGCTTCTATAATAGAGTAGGATGACAGCCCACTGCTCATGTGCATTTGAATCTTGAGTTTCAAAAATAAAACTAATTTGGAGATCCGTTTCTCCTTTGTTAATGAGCATCAGTTTTTCTCTGGAGAGAGGACACCCCTATTATAGATCCCCACTGCAATGTAGAAGCTCTAATTAAATCTATGCAAAGTACATTAAAGAAGGGAAATAATGAGAATCTGGAATTCAGAAAGACATGACTCTGATAGCAGCTTTGAACACAATGTGGCCAGATTCTGTCCCTTCCTTTTAGCATCCTATGGCTGTGAGCAATGGGAAGGAGATGAAAAACATAAATTAATTTTTGAGAGAAGAAGGCTTAATTGGGAGATTTTCCCAAGAAGGGGCACAGAGCATTATGTTGGCCTCTAATTCATTTGTTTTTTTTGTTTTTTTTGTTTTTTTTTTTGAGACAGAGTCTTGCTTTTGTTGCCCGGGCTAGAGTGAGTGCCGTGGCGTCAGCCTGGCTCACAGCAACCTCAAACTCCTGGGCTCAAGCAATCCTACTGCCTCAGCCTCCCAAGTAGCCGGGACTACAGGCATGAACCACCATGCCCAGCTAATTTTTTCTATATATTTTTAGTTGTCTGATTAATTTCTTTCTATTTTTAGTAGAGACGGGGTCTCGCTCTTGCTCAGGCTGGTTTCGAACTCCTGAGCTCAAACAATCCGCCCGCCTCGGCCTCCCAGAGTGCTAGGATTACAGGCGTGAGCCACTGCGCCCGGCCTCTAATTCATTTGTTAAGAAGAATTTATAAATTTAATTTGATCTTTCTCATCAGTTGTAATTTCCACATGAAAAGTTATGCAAGACTTATGAAAAAGAACAGCTCCCTACCCTGTCCCTACCATGCATGTCCCCCAGAAGCTACTACCTTAAAGTCTTTCAGCTGTTTCTCTTGATATTTACCTACACATTTCCAAATAGTTTGCTCATGATGCAATCTCTTGATTACTTTGGTTTTAGGCATAATTCTGGAGAAAGAGTTGCATTGGCATTTTATATGTCAAATTAACATTTCCTTTTCAGGCATTTCTTCTCAAATAAAGAGAATAAGGCAAAGGGTTAATAGTTCTTCCACAGAAAGGGAACATACATATTTATACAAAGCACCTTGCAATGGATGGGCTAGGGAGAGAGAATAGCTATGTGAGATGACATAAGGGCAATAAACAGGTAGATGGAGAAACAGCCATCGCCACTTTGGAATAAAAAATGCAAAGCAAAGGAAGCTTGAGATGTCATCTATAGTTTAATAAATTAGCAAAAAGAAATGTTAATGAAACATCCAGTGCTGGTATGATTGTTGTAAGTTGAAATGCACATGTGCTTCTAATGGAATGCTTTTGAAAATCAATACAATATGTACCAAGTGCCATAAAAATGGTCACATCCTTTGATCCACTCGTCTTCTGGTAATTTATCCTAAGGAAATAGTACAACAAAAGAAAAAAACTTTATATGCCAACAAGTTCATTGTAGTATTAACCATGAGAGAGACAGAATGAAAACGAGAATGAGAGAGAGAAAGTTTAAGTACCATGTTTAATGAATTAATATAAATCATTAGATAGATGATTATCCAGCTATTAAAAAGTACTAAGCATGAGGGCTATATAAAAAACATGAAAAATATTTGATTTCCTGTTAACTGAACAAAGCTAAGCACAGAAAGTTTACTCTTTTATGTTAACTATGTATAAATGAGTGTGCATACACACAGGAGGAATGGCTACAATGCAGGAGACGTGGGTATTGCAACCAGATGAACTGATTTGAGTCTGGGTCTTTGATTTATGAGCTGTGTGTCCTTAAGCCATCAAAATAATACTTTTCTGAGCCTTATTTGTTGCATCTATAAAATTAGAAGAAAATATTAATCTTTTGGTGTTCATGTAAACATTAGGGAAATATGTAATCAGTAGGTAATATAGTAGCCAACATATAGTAATGGCTCAATACATAGTTACATGTATCGCTAACATATATATACCCAAACTAGAAAGTAATATTTAGGAGGGTGGGGGATCTATGTTAGGGAGATGGAGCTATGGACACTGTTCTTCCCCTGAAAATTTTACGTGTATATATATGACTTATATATTAATATAATTATATGTAACATAAATTTTATATATATATCTTTCTGTGTGTGTATATATATATTTATATATTTTTAAGGAGTAAAAACAACACCGTAGTTTCATCCCCCAATATAGCTCCCTCACCCGGATACACACACACACACACACACACACACACACACATGTCCATATATACATGTATAAATATTTTAGTTCAATGGAATCAGAGTGCCTGT
The DNA here is from genome assembly GCF_000956105.1 of Propithecus coquereli. Classification (NCBI taxonomy): domain Eukaryota; kingdom Metazoa; phylum Chordata; class Mammalia; order Primates; family Indriidae; genus Propithecus; species Propithecus coquereli. The sequence continues at coordinate 2,893,496 of NW_012154729.1, forward strand.
GTCAGTAAGGCCCATTGCCCTGAAAGTGCCTTAAAGAAACAGGCCTGGAATGAAGAGAAAGCAAGGTTGGGAGCCTTGGTCTCTTACTCCTCTGTTCTCTTTTTATTGTCCTTGGCTCTGGCAGCTCTTTGTTCTCCCGTGGACAGTTGCTTCTGAAAGTGGTGCATTCCTGCTAAATGGCATTTTAACCCCGGTATTCCCACAACTTTATGCTATTACCTTAACAGACATTTGCATGGCAGATGGCACAAATGGCCTAGCAAATATATACTGGGTCAACTGTTAAAAAACTGCCAGATTGATGGCTTTGTTGGCTGTGTGCCTCCAAGCAGACACACGACTGAAAATTGCACAGAGGCTCAATTTTCCGGACTAACTTGGGGGCTTTCTGTCCCTCCCTTGCTATGGGCGATCAGTAGGACAGGTGAAGATGGAGCTGGTCTGATTGGCTTCACTTTTAAATAGACATTGATGTGGGCAGATGGGTTGGCACATAATGTGCTGAACTGGGAGCTAAACCTTTCTACGGCTAATCCTGCCTGCATCAGATTTACTCAGGGATGGAAGCCAAAATCTTAACCTGTTCTTGTCTAGAGTGTTCCATAGGCTAATACTAACCTTTATTCAAGGAGTATCATGAAGGCTGATTTAAAAGGTAGCAGAACATTTTATCTAAGTGGTTAAATAGGACTTGTTTACTTAATACTTCTTAGTCTCTAATTGCTTCTGGGGAAGAACAAACCATTGACTTTTACCTCTTCTTGGTCCCTTAGGACTTTCATCTCTGTAGCACAGATTTTGTTGTGTATGTTTTTGATCTTCCCAACTAGGCTGTAAGCTCCTTGAGTGCAGGGAACACATCTCATAACTGCTTGTCTTCCTTATGGCACCAAGCATGGCAAATAACGTAGTGCATGCTACTTATCAGTGCCTAGTAACTGTGTGCAGACAAGTACTCTGGCCTGGTTCAAATGCTATGACAACAGCCATTCCTCCCCTCAGAGGGACCCCTGCCCTGACCCATCTGTGGTGATAGCCCTACTATTGGGGTAAAGAGTCCAAAGATTTATTAAATCAGTAGATGACTATGAGCTTGACATGATACATAGATAAGATTTGACCTGAACCTCTCCCTGGTTTTTGCCTTCTAGATCATATTTCTCATATCCGTAATCCTGTAATTTCCTATCCTAATGACCCCGAGCTCACTTCCAGAAGGGGAACGGGCTCCTCGCAAGGGAAGTCCTTCTTTCCTGTTCTCCCAAGGGAAGACTATGCTGCTACTGTTGGCTTTGTTAGACCTGGAGGGTGGCCGAGAGGCAGCTGTTTGCAGGAGGAAAGGGGACAAGGTAGAGCTAGAGCTTGGAAATGTGAGCCAGGAAGGGCACGCACTGCAAGCACCTGATGTCCCTTGCACTGCAGGATGGAGCTGGGGGTGGGCGGAGAAGGTGGGTGTGCAGCAGGCTGGGCGCCGATGCACCTTGTGCAGCGTGTTCAGGTGCAGCACTCTGCGAGCCAAGGGCTCTAAGTTTGAACCCAGTCTCCAGTTTTACAGACCAGAATTATATGACAAGGTATATTTTTTCAAAGTAGACATAACTTTTAAATGTATGTACATCCAGTAGGGGGGCATCCATTTGTACTCTCAGCCCTGAGCTCTGCAAATTTTAAGGGCAAGCTGATGTCAATGAATTTAACTTGCAAAACAGTGTTGGAATAAAAAGGGTGATATCAATCTTTATATTTTATAAACTTATTTAACCTTCCTATAGATAGGTACCTTTGAGTATAGTCACTGACAGAAAAAAGAAAAGAGGAGAAACCACTCTATAATAGTCTTACCAGGGATACTTTCCTTACAGAAAACAGAAACCACTTCAAGTCAGTCCTGATTGTTTCAACACTGGCAAGTGCTAACTAAGTTTGGGAAGAATCTGAATTACCGAGTGATTTGAAAAACAACATAATTTTGTAACATATAATCACCTAAACTGATGACCAACTAAGTATTGCTAAGTTGAAGTCCTGTGGGCCTCCTTTAGTAAAAAATAATTAGCCCATTAATGGCTGTGAATGAAGGAGATGAAATGGCTCTTACAGCACTCAAAAATATTATTTTCTAAAAGAGCCTAACATTTCATCTACATTCTTGTATACGGCTAATTTGCCTAGGTCATTGCATCCCTTGACCTTTTGTTTTCTAACAGAAGGTGAACTTCAGCCTAGTCTGGAAAGAATGATCACTGATTACAAAATGAGGAGGGCCCAGTTGGCAAGGTTCGGTGGTATTGATTATTGTTTGTGAACATGACAGGACAGGTAAGTTTCCAGGCCAAGTGTCAAGCTTACAATCTTTCTTCTGGGATAATGTTAGGAGACAACAATCATCGAGATAATGATTATTACAATTTATAGAAACATTTTATTGCTCCTTTTCAAATGATTTCAAAAAAATCCCATGATAAGCAGGAAGAAATTAAATTCAGAGGGAAAACAAGAGCTTTATAGGCCATCTGCTCAGACTTTCAAATTTAAATTTTATACATAAGAGCACATTAGCTGTGGGGGAAAAATGTGATCACATTTTGTAGCTGTCTGAGCAATGAAGAAATTTCCCTCTTTGGGCTTTCTGCATGGAAGTAAAAGGAGCCGTTTTGCTGAAGAAAATGAAATGGCTTCGGTATGGGGGAAATTTGCTATTCACCATTTTATATTTATGGAGTGCTGAACTTACACAGCCCTTTATAAAATATGAAAGAACAGTCTACGCCTCAGGAGCTCACAGATGACGTTAGACAAACAGTATTCGTGGGCACCTCACAAAGAAAGCTGAGACGATGACAGCCTGTTGTGGAGGTGAGTAATGGATGGCAAGGGGTGGACTCTCAGGGTGACAGAGTAGCCACCGCTGCGCACGGGAGGGAGGTTGCTCCTCCAAACCTTTTCCTTCTGAACCCAGGCCCCAACTCAGAGCCTGGTCCTAGTGTCCTGTGCCTCTTGGAACCTGCTTTCTCATCCAGGGACAGAGTGGTAGGATAGAGCTGGCAGAATGAAAGAGTCAAGGACCACACGGAGCCAAGGAGAATGGGTGACAGCAACACTGCTCACATTGCCCTGTGAGCCACAGCTGGCGACTTTCCTAGGCATGCTCAGGACAGCACTTGATTAGGTCAGACTGCTCCTGCTGGCTCGAACCTACCTGTCTGACACTCCATGACAGGAGGGAAGAAAGGTCACAGCGAACACCAAGACAATTAATGCATGCCTGTGCTTTGTTCACGGCCTGCCTCCCTTTCCAGGCTGCCAGCACCAGAGAAACCTCCATCTTCATCTGGTCAAATGAAGCCTGGAAAACAAACAGAGTCTCTTTCCCGTCCTTTGTTTTGCTGTGAAAAGACGAAGGAGGCACAACGAGTGCCCAAACTGATGGAATGAATGCTGACCCCAGTAGATAACACAAGTCTTTTACAGCCCACCCTAAGAGCGGACAGACACCTTTAAAGCAACTAGTTTAGAGAGAAATGTGAAATCATGTTTAAAAAATCCTAATTGAGGAAAATCAGTTAAATGGGAAACTGTGAACTGAGGGTCCAGAAAAACAAATTAAATTCATTTGAGTTGGTGCTATTTTAGAAAAGCCTAGAAAAGCTTAAATTAACCTGATGCTAAATAAACGATGGGGAATACAGAAGCCAATAGGAATGATAAACACTGAAAATCAAACTTCATTTCATTGTAAGATCTGAAAGGCAAAATTGCACAGCGGTTCAGAGTGCAGGCTCAGTCGTCAGACCATCTGTACTGGAATCTCAAATCTTCCACCTGCTGGCTCTGTGATCTTGAATAAGTTAATTACTCTCTCTGTGCTTCCATTCCCTCATCTGTAAAATGAGGCTAATGACAGTACTTACTTCTTATAGTTTTGGGGAAGATTAAATGAGATAATACATAAAAAGTGCTTAGCAGTGTCTGAAACTTTGAAAGTGCCCAATAAATATTAGCTATTTTATTCCAATGGGTTTTAAAACATGTGTCTATAGTCCTGGGTTCCATTCTAGACCAGCTGTGTAAGTTTAGGGCAGGAATAAGCAGGGGAAGCTTGGTCTCCATCTGCACTCATCATAGTTGCTCAACTTTTGAATATTTTATTTTCATTTCTATTTAAGGTTGTATTTAAACAAAGTCCTCTAAGTTAAAAAAAAAAAGCCATCATAAGGCATCCGATACAGTCTGTTTTCCTAGATAGATCACGAATCTTGTCCCTATTTGTTGGTCATCCTGCCTCTTCTCGAACCTCTTTAAATACTAGGCTCTCACCAATCCACACTCCTTTACAAGTCAGGGTTGTTCAGATTATTAGAAAGTTTTTTTTCATATTGACTCTGAAAATCTAATTTTCATCTTTGGGTCATAGCTTTGCTGTCTACCTATGACTGAATTCTCTCCTACAAAAGATGTCTTGAGATAGTGGCAAAATGCCATCATATCGTTTGGAATCTTTGAGTGCAAGCAACAGAAATGGACTCTGGTGATGCTAGGAAGAAAAGAAATTTCTTGGTGAGTTATTAATCTGATCACAGAATTGAAGAGAAGGCTGGAAGACAAGGCTCAGAAGAAAAGAAAGGAATAGGGTCAGTCTGGGGTCCTGTCCACATGACCACTTAGGTCTTCCCATTTCAGGTTCTTTCAGCTGCTCCTCCTAAGATATGGTTTCCTTTCTCATGGTCCATTGTGGAGAGTGTTCTAGTTTGCCAGCGTCTCTTCAAGAGGCGAGCCTGGAAAGACACAATGCAATCAGAACATCCTCTAGTGAGCTCAGTGAATTCTGAGATCTTTTTCTTTCCCCAAGTCATCATCCTTCCATTCGTATAACTCAAAATTGATTTGCTTTCAGGACAACCATGTCTCAAGGCCTATTTTGAGCTTTCAATCAATTCGAAAAAAATATTGAGGGTAGGGCTGCCAGATTTACTAATAAAATACAAGACACCCAGTTAAATTTAAATTTCATGTAAACAATGAATATTTAGCATAAGTATGCGCCATGTGTTTTATCTGGCAATCCTATTTAAGGTTTTTGTTGTTGTTGTTTTAACAGAATTTTCTGTTAAACCATTGCTTGTTCATCTTTGTTTTAGAACCTAAGCTCAGGAACTTACATTTACCTAGATTAAATTTCATTCTGTCAGTTTCAGCTTCCCCTTCCAATATGTCAGAAATTTTAAAGTCTCGATTATATGAAGTTGGTGTGTTCACTCTACTTCTCAATCCTGCATCCGCAGCTTGATATCCCGGCCAGCTGGGGAGGGGCACAGAGGCTCACAGAGGGAAAAGGTGAAGAGGAGGATGGAGTGTAGAATGGAGAGTGGTGGTAGAGAGACAGCCAGCCAGAAAGGACTTGGGATAGACAAAAGGAAAAGTTAGGGAAATGGGAAAAAGAGAAAGAATCATAAATAAAAAGTAAAAAGAAAAGGTATCAGTCAGGGTTCTTAATTTCAAGAAACCGACTCTGCTCAATTTAAGCAAAAAAAAAAAACAAAACACTAATTCGAAGACATGGGAGGCTCACAAACTCAATGGGAGGCTTGGATAATCGGTGGGAACCCAGGGCTGGGTACTTGGAATTGTAGCAAAGGCTGTGAAGTAGAAACAGTCTGGATGTAAGGCCACCTTGCCTCATCCACAACCTCAGGTTGCAGGTGAGCTCTGGCAAAGGGTGTCCCCCTGGCTGAGCTTAAGTCACAGCTGGTCCCGTGGCAGTGTGGAGCTGAGGGAAACTTGGGTCAAGCCCTTTGGTTTCCATAGTAGAAGGTTCAACACAATTTTCCCAAAGGGATCAGGATACAATTAAGAAGGGGCATCTGTTCTGAATATCCCAAAATAAATAAGTGAATCAATAAATCAAAAATCCCCAATTTACAATGGTTTCATTTTGTGATTTTTCAGCTTTATCATGGTGCAAAAGTGACATGCATTCAGTAGAAACTATACGTTGTGTACCCATTAACTATTCTGTATTTCACTTTCAGTACAGTGTTCAATAAATTACATGAGATATTCAACACTTTATTATAAAATAGGTTTTATGCTAGATGATTTTGCCCAACTGTAGGCTAATGCAAGTGTTCTGAGCACATTTAAGGTAGCCTAGGCAAAGTAATGATGTTCAGTAGCTTAAATATGTTAAATGCATTTTTGACTTATGATATTTTCAACTTACGATGGGTTTATGGGGACAGAATCCCATTCGACATCAAGGAGCATCTGTATTCCCTGTGGAGAGTCCTTTGCAGATGACTCACTGTATCCTGCCTCTAGCCCAGGCCTCTCTTCTGTGCTCCTGATCAGTATAGCCAGTTGCCAGCTCAGCATCTCCAATAGTATAAGTCAAAGCAATGCCAACAAAATATGTCCAAAGTCAAACTCATTCTCTGCTCCCACCCCACTCCGGCCTGTGTCTTCTTCCAAGTCTGCCCATTTCTGTGAAGACTGCACATTCCAAACCTAATGTCATCCTTGACACTTCCCACTCCTTCATCCTTTATACACTGCCATCTCCTGCTGAGTTAAAACCTTTTTAAAATATTTATTTATTTATATTAAAACACGCTGAAAGTTTAGGTGTGTTTATTTCTTAGTATCACTTGAATCTGTTTATTTCTTGCCTTTTTCACCACTGCCCTACTTCATGCCCATCCTACCTCTCACCTTTATGACAATAACCTCAAAGCAGACACCCCTGAATCCTCTCTGGCCCCCTACAGACTCTTCTCCACCTTGCAGGCAGAGTAATCTTTCTGAAATGCATATTGGAACACAACACTAAACCTCTTCTCCCCTCATTTCTCAGCATGGAATAGTTCAACGGCTTTCCATTGCTCTTAGATAAAGACCAAGATCTTTAACCTAGACTGCAAAGTTTTAAATGGCCTTCCCCCCTCCCCCTTGATATTTCTCTCCAAACTTTGCACCCTTGGAGAGAAGTTTGGGGAGAAGGGATTGTTAGGGTGTGAAGTTCATACGCTAGGGGAGAAAGAATTTTCAGACAGTAAACCCATCTTTCAGGGATGGTCTCTAGTGGCAGTGTCCAGAGCAAGAGTACCTCTTGGGTAAGATCCAACCTCTAGGCTTGGAGTTAACTTCAGCCTTTATTGGGCACCGATGGTGTATACAGGCCTCGCCCTTGTACACATGTTTAACTAATAGAGGCAAGCATCTGGAGCATATGATGGCGCTCACATCTTCCCATTCTATGATCCTGCGATGCTATTACTGGCGACTGGAAACATTCTTGCCACTAGAGGGCCTCATTGTTTTTCCCCCTTGAAAGGCACTCAAGGAGTAGACAGGAACCTCAAACTTTCACTGAGTCCCTGCCCTTTCTGGGTTGTGTGACCTGTGTGAGCAGTTTGAATACTTTGCTGAAAGTGTTTTGAAATTATTTTTATCATTGGATAGTTTTACATTGAAAACAGTTAACAGTGAAAAATAAGAGTGTCTTCTACAGTCATTCGTAATTTATAGGGGATGTGGGCAGCTTGGAGGTCTAGTGTCCTCGGGAGTACATGGCCATTCTCCTGCCTCCTTTCGCACTCTGCAGAAGTAAAGCTGGGGTGGCAGAGAACTTTGTGCCCCTGCAATGCCCTCGTCTCAATCACCAATGCTCACATCCTCACCATCACATTCCACCAAAGAGATTGTCTGAATCAGCCCTATCATTCATAATCTTTATCCAAAAGGCAATGATAAGTTTGGTTTGCCTAATATTGACATTCCCCTTCACTCCTCAGAATGTCCCAAATTGGATGATAATTTGCGTAATTTACATCAGGCATTATAAGGAACTGGAAACTCCCAGGCTACCCATGTGTCCCATAAATTCTTCCCTTTACACATCTCTGTATCTGATCCCATCTCCCATTCTTTCTCAAAATCCAAAATCTGTTCTTTTGCCACCAGAAGCTCATAATCTCCCTCAAGTCCAAAATTTCTTTCCTGAATGTTCTTTTCAACCCCTTGTCCTTGGTGAAATCTGGCTCTCCTCCATGGAGTCTGCTTCTCATTTGGGCCTGGAGGGAGTGCTGGTAGCATCCTCCTTGCTTCACATTGCTGCTTCCAAACCACTGGCCTCCCCCACTTCCTAGAAACACTCAGCTTTGACCCAACTTAGTCATCGTGCGCTATATCCCCTCCTGCTAGCCCTATTGTCAGGACCAATAGACTCTCCAAACATTTCTCATCTGTTCCTGGAAGATTTTAAGTCATTGTTCTTTTTCATTCTCTTTAATACTCTTCCTGACAAAATTCTTAGAGATTTTGATATTTATGTATTAAGAGATAATGGTTCCCAAATTCTAGCCTCCCAGCTTTTTTACCTCTTCTTCTTTTTCTTCTTTGTGGTCTTGTCTTTCAACATACCTCAATCATCATTGTCATGGCCAGAGTTTTTCATTCCCAATCATGGCATCTACTCCCTAATCTTTGTTTCTATCCTTAATCTTTGGCTGCTGGCCACCATTGTTCTCGCTCCTTCCCTTTAGAACCACAAGTCCAACAATTCTTTGAGCCAACTGGGATCTCTTTTCAATTGATCTCATCATATTTGCAGCAGTCCCCATCCTCTCATGTTCTAACTTTGCTCCTCGAAATCGTTAATCACTATAATCCTTCCTGAAACCTTCCCTTAGGGATACTCTCAGCTCCTAGCTTATAGTTTCTTCGTATTCCATTGGAGCACACCCACTCCTGGCCAGATCTTGCTCTCAGCCTGTTCCATGCCTGCACTTGTACAGCTGAACACAACTCGAGAAGACACATCCCAGTGATATAAATCTGTAAGCTTAAAGTAGGTCTGCAATGCTGCCCATTGCCCTGAATACATTTCCCATCTATTTAGTTTCCCATCTTCCTAAAGCAATGGTTCTCCTAAGGCTGATTTTTTTCTCCCGAGGGATATTTGACAATGAATGAAGACATTTTGGGTTGTCACAACTGGAAGAGGGTTGTTACTGGCATCCAGTAAGTAAAGGCCAGGCATATTGCTAAACACCCTACAATGTGCAGGACAGCCCCCCTCCTTACCCTGATAAATAATCATCTGATCCAAAATGTCAAGGGAGCTAAGGTTGAGAAACCCTGTTCTAGAGCTTTGCTATTCCAAGTGTGGTCCATGGAACGACAGCACTTGCATCACCTGAAACCTTATTGAAATGCAGTAGCTCAGGCCCCACCCTAGACTTCCTGAAACATAATCTGCATTTTAACAAGATTCCCAGGGAATTTGTATGCAATATTTAAGTTTGAGAAACTCCTTTCACACCATCTCTTCTCTTTTATACTTATACTTTTTTTTATACACCCCCTCCATGCCTTCACTCTCTCCTGATCCTTGCTTGCTATTGCACTGGAGAAAACAAGAGCATTCAGAAGATGCCTTGCATATGCTTCCACCATCCAAGCTTCCCACCTAATTATATCTGCATTCAGACACTCTACCTTCCTTCCAATATCACTGATGAATGGTCTGTGCTCCCATCTAAGTCCAACCCCTCCTCCCACACAAAAAATCACACCCTCTTTGCTCACCGAAGCTCATTGCTCCAGTCATAACCTGCTTCCTGTCAGCATCACCATTTCCTCATTTCTACTAATTCCCATCAGCATACAAATTGTCTGTTTTATTTTACCTCTAACAACAACAACAACAAAAGAAAATAAAACAAATCCCTATCTTGGGCCTGTTTGCTTTCCAGCTATTACTATTTCTCTGTTCCCTTTTGTACTACAATTTTTGGAAAAAATTACATTCACTTCCCCAATTTCTATGTTTCTAGGCCCTTTTGAATCAAATCCTATCAGACTTTGTTTTTACCACTCCACTCTAACTACTCTTCTCAGAATCACCAACAACCACCACAGTTCCTAATCTGGTGGCTCTTTCTCAGTCCTCATCTTCCTTGTCCATCAGCATCATTTGACAACTATGAGGAAGCATTTTCTTCACTTAGGTTTCAAAACACCACTCTCCTGCTTCTCCTCCCATCTGACTGACCACCTCTTTTCAGTGTCCTTTGCTAAGTCTCTCTTATTTCCCCACCCTCCTAACACTGGGGTGCCCTACAGCTCAGTCCTTGGATGTCTATTCCGTATCTACACTTGCTACTCAAAGTGCAGTCTATGGAAGCAGCAATCTCAGCATTAGTTGGGAGGGTGTTGTAAACACAGGATCTCAGGTCCCACCCTAAACCTGCTGAAGCCAAGTCTGAATTTTAACAAGATCCCCAGGTGATTCATGCACACATTAACTGACCTATCCCATTAGTTTCTAACCTTAGCTGCATGTCAAAATCACCTAGGGAGCTTTGAAAAATCATGATATCTGGGCCTCATCTAAACCCAATTAAGTCAGAATCCCCAGGAAGTAGAATCTAGGTACCACTTTGTTTCAGAACTCTCCAAGTGGTTCCTGTGTGGAACTGTGACAGATGGACTTTGGTGTCACCCCCATGGTTTCCACCTTCTGGCATCCACGTTCTTACACTCTCTCCTTGAGTGTGGGAGGTGCCTGTGACTTACTTCTAACCGACAGAATATGGCAAAGGTAGTGAACTATCACTCCCATGATTAGGTGGCATAATATGATAATGAATGATAGAATGTCACTCCTGCGATTACATTATGTTATATATGACACTATTTTAGCAAAATAGAACATGTTCACCTTGTTGGTTTGATGAAGTAAATGACCATGTTGAGGGAGCCCAATGAGCTGGAGGTGGCCTCTAGGAACTGTGGATGGTTTCTAGAAACTGTGGGCAGCATTGAGGCTCTGAAATCAGCTTCCAGCTGACAGTCAGCAAAAAGTCAGGGGCTGCAGTCATGCAGCCACAAGGAAATAAATTCAGCCAACAACCTGAATAATCTTGAAAGTGATTCTTTTTCATTTGAGCCCCCAGATGAGAACACAGCTTGCTGACACCTTGATTGTAGCTCTGTGAGACTCTGAGCAGAGGGCCCAGTTAAGCCATGCCCAAATTTCTGACTGTGAGATAAAAAATATGTGTCATTACAAGCCACTACATTTGTGGAAGTTGTTACATAGCAATAAAAATCCAGTATAGTACCCAAGGTGGAGAGCCACTTCTCTGGTATATTTCATCTAGTCTCAAGGCTTTAAATACCAACCTGTATCAGTTATCCTTTACTGGTAACAAATCATCCCCAAACTAAGTGGCCTGAAATAACTACCACTTTATTTAGCTCACAATTCTGTGGACTGCCATTTGGGCTGAGCTCAGCTGGGTGGTTTTTCTGGTCTGTTCAATCTCAGCTCTTCTTAGCTGGGCTTGCTCACATATCTTGAGCCTTGGCTATGATGGCTAGGTGGCTGGGGCTCTCTCCATCTGATTTCTCATTCTTCAGCAGGCTAATCCAGACCTATTCTTATGGTACTGGAAGGATTCCCCTCACAGGAGTAGAAACAGCAAAGCTTAGTTTTGGACCTTGTATGACACTTCTGTTCTATTCTATTGCATCTGTTGGTTGGAGCAAGTCACGAGTCCAGCGTAGATTCAAAGTGAAGGGAAATAGACCCTATCTATTCATGGGAGAAGATGCAAAGAACTAGTGGTCACTTTTGGTGATCCATCCCACCATCATCCACTGATCACTCCCAAATTTATATTACTAGCCAGACTTTCCTCTGAATTCCAGACTCTCTTACATCTAACTGCTTATATAACATCTCCAGTTGATTGTCTACTAGGTAACTCTAATTTAACACGTACCCCTCAGTATAGCAATGCCATTCTTCCAGTGCTCCTTTAAAAATCTGGCTCTTCTTTCAGTTTTCTCTCTATCACTCTATAGCCAATTTATCTAAATCCTGTCAACTCAGCTTCAGATACATCCCTTGTTCTCAACCTTTCAGTTCCACCACTATTAACCTGTTTAGTGCCGCCATTATTTCTCACCTGGATCTTTGCACTGTCATCCCTCCTGGTGTCCTTTCTTCTTCCCTGTCTCCTCTACAGTCTAACCTTAAGACAGTAGCCATAAGGACAGTTTTAAAATGCAAATCAGGTAATGTTACTTCTCTGTTCAAAATTCTTCCATGGCTTCACAACTAACTTAGAGGAAAAGTTCTCAAAGGAATAGTATAATGTCCTACACATCCTTCAATGCTCTAGTCCCCCACTCCTGCTCAGATCTTGTCTTCTGCTATTTTGTCCAGAAGCAGGGTGCACCCTGCTTCTGCCTCACCAGCCTTCTTGCTGTTCAGCAGATGCGCCAGTCTGGCTTCCGCCTCAGGGGTCTTGCAGTCTGGCTTGCTCCTTTTCATCAGGTGTCCACTCAAATGCCATATTACCACTGAGGGCCATTCGTATAACCTCTATAAAATAACAGCTATTCCTCCTCCCCCAGCTTCAGCACTCCCTCTTCCATTTATCCTGTTTTGTTTTCCTCTAACATGCATCACCACAGTATCCGTGCTGAGCATTCTCAGAGTTCCTCCACCCCTGGATCCATTCTCAACCTTTCTGTATATCCAGAAGTTTCGCTCTATAGATTGCATTGCCCTGGCTTTCTTGTCCTTTGGCTTCTGGTTAGTTTGGGACAATAAGAGGCACTGGCAGGAGATTGAAGGGAAGAGGTTTGAGAAGTCTGGATATTTCACCCTGCTTCTCCCTTGCACTGCCGTGCATTTGGCAGCGGTTGTACTCTTCTGCAGCCCTGCTCTGTTGGATGTCCCCTCTTCTGTGTCTTGTGGGTTTTATCATTCTTTCCTCCCTCTGTGCCTTCAGGCCAGAGTGGTCATGGCTTCCTGCTATTGCAAGTCCCAGGGTGCTTTATCATCTTTTGTCTGTTCACTTATTTTCCTCACACCTTTGAGACATCTTGCTTAATGTTTCAACTGCATGTGCATGTGTATTCTATATTTCTGAAATTTCACAAATTCACTCCAGCCTTTTCCCTAAGTGGCTGGGACATAACTGCCTTTCAGACTTTCTGCTCTTATTTTAATTAATCCAACCCAAGCTTGTTGATTCCTTAAGTCACTTATTAGTTCTTTGGCACCTTGTTGGTCCCTAGCCAGTTCTAGGGGCTGGGAAGAAGAGGTGAAATCGTTTGGAGGAGCCCTCCCTGGCTGGGTGGGGATGCACCTACTGACCATGTCAGAAGAAAACAGGGCTTCTATCATCTTTCCCCCTATATGCTAGCAAACTGGAGCTGCAGTACACATGCTGCCCTTTGACACTGGATCCATTCCTGCTGTGTGGCCTTGCCCCAGTCTCACCAGCTGAGGGATCCGTTCTGGCTCTTCCATGGTAGTAGTCAGTAGGTGGTGAGTACCTGTTTCTCAGCCAGCGATGAATTGTGCAAAGACCCCACCTTGAGAGACAGGCGCACCCTGGTGTAATCCCAGCTCCCTGATTTACCACTGGGTGACCTAGAGCAAGACACTGGCTTGCTGGGCTTCAGCCCTGTCCCCTGCAAAGCAGGGATAATAACACCTCTTCTGTAGCATTCCTGTAAGGAGCTCTCTAATCAGAGCCTGTACTTTTCCTTGCTATGCAATAGTGCCCACTTACTAGAAGGTCACTGGCATTGTTGCTGTTGATGTTACTGTATTACCATTCTCATGTGGCTCCATTCTCTATTTCTCAACTTTTGGGGATCTGTCGACGTCCAAAAGCATGCTCCTTTCTCTCATTCAACAATTTCAATTTCTTGAAAACTGACTAAATGCCATACAGCATTCTAACATAAGAGAAGTGAACAAGACAGACATGGTTCCTGAATTCCTGGAATCGTTTAGTGGAGAAGATGTCTGTTGAACACAAAGTGCTTAGTGATGAATCAATTTCAGGTATGAGAAAAGGGAAGTCAAGAGCACTAGGAAAGCTGATAACAGGGAGATTTAACCCTGTAGGGGGTGCCGGGGACCAGGAAGGCCTCATAGGTAAGAAGAATTTTCTTCTTCTTCTTGGTAAACCTGCAGAGGAGGGAAGCCAGTATTTTTCTCAGGAGATTCAGAACAGGCTAGCAGAGCTATTTTTATGTTAACTGTCTTATTGAAAAAAGAACAAAACAACTCGCAGGTTTCAGAAATCATACGGCAGACCATTCGGAAATGGAATTAATGAGATAGGTTAAGTATGAAAATAAGATAAAGTTTCTTAGTAGTTTTCTCTACACAGGAGTTTCCTTTTTCACAATCACTGGTCCTCCCTCCATTCATGTGAAATCACATCCAATGCTCTCTATAGCTGCCCTGTCCTGATAGGTTTGGGGATTGCGGAAACATACTCCATGTTCCTCCATTAGGCTTTTTGCCTCCAATTTTTCACAAATTCTTGGTAGTTCCTTCAAAATCAAGGGTTTATACCCTTGAGGACTTTCTATCAACATGCAACTATGCCAGCATATCCCCCTAGATCTGTTTTAAAATTTACATTTATTTAAAGTGTTAAAATACTTAACCCAGGGGGATCAGTTGTTTTTTCATAAAATGTTGTAGCTCTGCATATTATATTTCCACCTAAAATATAGAGGAGGATTTGTAAAATATTTATGCTAAGAAATCATAGTACAAACCTAATTTATAACATATTATAAATAATAATAAAGCACTTTCCTAATTAGAAGCTATTTCCCCAAATAAAGACATACCACGGTATTTTATTTCTGTGGTTCTTTTTTAAAAAAAACAAATAAAGTCATCAGCATATCTGAAATCCATATACCAAACTGGCAGAAAATCAAGGTATTAATTTTATATGGGAGAGGAAAATCCCTAAAGATTTCCATTTAAATATCTACATCTTGGATTCATTTCAGGTTCTGATTTAAAATGAGGGGTTCGATATTTCACAGCAGATTATAAGGCAGAATCCAGAGAATTAGATGAGACATTTTCTGACTATTATTATCTACTTGATGAACCAAAGACTTGCTTGCAGATTCATTTTCAGTATGATTTCCCCATTGAATATATCCTGGATGCCATGGTGAGAGGCTGGCAGGACAACCCCAGGGAAGAGGTCAGAAATGATGCTATCAGAGAGAGAAATGTCATGGGACAAGGAATGAAAAATTGGAAACAATGAGAGACAGAGAGAGAGAGAAAGAGAGAGAGAGAGAGATCGTATGCAATGCAATGCAAGGGAGCATAACATAAGAAATAATACATCGGGTACTGCCACCAACACAATCATTTTGGTTCCTCTTATTTAAACCCTCTTTAAGCCTTCACTTGTAATTAATAAGAACTGCTATTTAAAACATTTCAGAAGGACTTTTGTTAAGTGTTGAAACATAAGAGAAAAATATTGGCCTTTCAT
Source organism: Propithecus coquereli (assembly GCF_000956105.1). Taxonomy (NCBI): domain Eukaryota; kingdom Metazoa; phylum Chordata; class Mammalia; order Primates; family Indriidae; genus Propithecus; species Propithecus coquereli. Next base: position 2,908,840 of record NW_012154729.1, read on the forward strand.
CATCTCCAAAAGCAGAAAAACACAATTTATGTATATACTTTGGAATCAAAGCCCCTTTTAAGTCTCTTGGAGCTGAGCATAAATAGAATCCAAGTTTGATCTCTCCAAATAGCAAAATAGTTGGTAAAAAAACATAATACACCCCACCATTAAAGCACTTGGGCCACATCATTTAAGAACCATTCAAGTAAGTGCTATTAAATTAGTCCTAAGAATGCAATGTGCTGGAATTTGTAAAGTTGACGATGTTTTTCTATAAAGATACAACTGCTGATTTATCAGTACTAAAGAAACTCTGCATGGTTGTTTTCCATGCAGATTGTTTTCCAAGAGTGGTTATGGTGTGCCCAGAGCTGGCCACTCACCCTCCCTAACTCAGTCTCCACTGGGACTAATGGTGTTAGCTACAGAGTTTCCTCTAAGGGGAATTCACAACCTTCTCCCTGTACTTCCTAAGTGGAGGAAACATGTAATATATATTTAAATGCCAGTACCCAGTTGGGCAGGTTACTTACTAGAAAATGTAGTTTTGATCGAGGTTCAAATAGAGATAAATAGCAACCTAAGACTTGGGAGGTATCCTTAGAGACAATCATTTTTTTAGATAGAAAACAGAAAGGCTTATGTATACAGCTGGTGTTTACATGAATTCCTCCCACTGATGCCTGGGACTTTAGAAGAAAAACTAAGAGATAGGAAGTAAGCAGCTGTCTGTGCAGATGTTGTCAACGAATAGAATTTGGAATTCTGATCTATGGGTGTAAAAGCTTTTAACCAGAGACTTGTACCTGGGGACCTGGGGAGAAAGGGCATCTCACTGACCTCTAAATGCTATGTATTCAAGACTGTCTTTTCTCCATAAGTGAGTCCACCTTGTCCCAAATATTTAATCGTATCCTATTCGGAGGTGACATTTGTAAAGTGCTTAGAATGGTGCCCAGCTCATCGTCAACACCATCAAAGTATCAGCTATCAATATTATAGCGAATTCCCAGTGACGGCTTCCACTTGAATGTTTGATAGGTGTTTCCAAATTACGTTCAAAATGGAATTGCAGGTTTTTCTGTTCCCCTAAGCCAGTCTCCCCTGTGTTGTTTTTCTATCTTTATAATAGCAACTTGACTTAGTGACTCAAGACAAAAGCTTAGGGATCACTGTTGATTCCTCTGTTTCTCTTACTCTTCACATCCAATTCATCAACAAGTCAGTCTGGTCAAACCTCTAAAATAGAAATGAACCCATCCACTTCTCTCTGGCTTCACTACCTCAGTTCTTCAACAAGCTCCAACCATTTCTTGCCTAGAGGATTGCAGTGACCTTTCACCTGTTCCTTTTGCTTTCACTGTTCATTGTAATCCATTCCCCATCCAGTGACCAGAACTATCATTTTAAAATGTGAATAGGGGCCAGGCTTCTGGCTCACGAATGACTTATCAGAGCATTTAATATAAAATCCAGTCCCCTTCCCATGGAGTCCACCCAAGCCTTTAACAGTCTGGCCCCATCCTATTATTTGCTCACTACAGTTAATCAGACGGGACTTCTTTTTGTTCCTTCCATTTGTCCCCTTGCACAGACAGGGGTGGGAGTGAGGGTCAGGGGAGAAAACCTTGAATCTTGTTGACACAGAGCAGCTGTGTATTCCATGTGAAAGAATAATAAGGACACAAGAAGAGACGTTTAGTGACTGCCTTAGAAAAAATGGGCTGGAAATTACACACAGCCTTTCTGTGCTGATTTCTAAAGTTAAGCCCTTCAGTTGCCCACGAGATCCTATTGCTTCACTGACTCAAGAACAACATTCCAGAAACTTCTGTTTTTGTCTTCAAAATTACACATTTTTCATGCTCTACTGGATCATTCCCCTCATCAAACAAAGATGTGATTTTTCCCTTCTTAAAAAAAAAATCAAAAACAAACAAGCCAATAGTCCAACCTGACCCCATATCTCTCTCTGTTTCTCTGCTCCCCTTTAGAACAAAGTTTACAGAAAGAGATGTCTATTCTTGCCATTCCGACCCCTCTCTTCCAATTCTTTTTGGAATTCCCTCCAATCAGGATTTCACACCCATCACACCACCAAAACTACTGTTGAGGGCCATAGGTGGTCTCCACTGACTGAGTCTTTATCCCTTGTCTGACTCGTCTGATCAGTAACTCTTGGTCACTCTCTGTCCTCCTCAGCGTGCCTTCTTACTTGGTTCCCGGTCCACCTCATTCTCCTGGTTGCTTTTTGTTACCGTCCTGACTGCTTCTTCTAAACCCTCTTTGCTGGTTTCTCCCCCTGATCCTTCAACTCTACATATCCAAGTGACCCTGGCCTCAGAGCTTGGGTCTCTTTTCTTTCCATCTTCTTGTACTTGTTTGGTGACTTCATGGAGATGCATGGCTTTAACTTCCATCCGTATGTTTACAGCGCCTGGATTTTTATCTCCAGACTAAACATTTTCCAAGTCTTGCCTAATTATCATTTCCACGTTGATATATAATAAACCTCTCAAAATTAAAATGTTCAAAACAAAACCTCTGCTTTTCTTCCACTCACATCTCCTCCCCTGTTGTCTTCAGCTCAAAAAGTAGTGACTGTGGTTATGATCCCTCTGGGGTAGGGGTGGGACACAAAACTGAGAACCGTGGGTCCATCCTAGACTTCTTTTTTTTTTCAACTCCCATATCCGTCCTTTGAGCTCTGCTTTTAAAATACACCCGGAATCTAAAAAATGTCTCTCTACTACTATTCTGGCTGAAGCATTAAATCTTTTGCCTGGATTTTTTCAATATCCTCCTAATTATTTTTCATGTTTTCTTCCTGTCTGACTAGAATTTATTTTTAGCATGATAGCCAGAGTGATCCTTTTCAAACCTAATCAGCCCAAGTCACCACTCTGCCCAAATCAGTGCCTGTTTTCTGTCTCAGAGTAGAAATGAAAGTCCCCATAATGAGCTTTATTTCCCAGTATACTGTTAAGGTTCCTGAGAATCTTATATAGTGCCTACCATGGCACCTGGCACATTGTAGGTACCTGGCACATTGTAGGTACTCAATAAATATTTGCTAAATCAATTAGTTAAAGAAAAGACTCCTCAAGAAGGGAGGCAGAGTAATACTTTTTGTTAATAATATCTTAAATTTGCTCAGAAACTCCTAGTGAGGGTAAAGTACATGTAAAACTTATTAGTGATGGACCCTTTCCTTTGTAGTCTTTTGCCCATCATGTTCTATCCTCAGCTCCTAGTTCTCCCTCCCTCATCATTCCACTCCAGTAACTTTGTCCTTCATACTGTTTATCAGACCTGCCAGGCACACTCCTGTCTTGGGGCTTTAGTATGTGTTGCTCCCTTTGCCCTAATATCTGCCTGGCTTGCTCCTCCACCTCCTTCAATCTTTTGCTCAAGTGGATCTGTTTTCCAGCAAGTTCCTTCCTGACCCTCCTTTATAAAATTGTAATCCCATGCTCATGCCAGCCAATCTTTTTCTCCTTTTCTAAAATATTTATCTTGATATACCCTATTACTATCCGATACTCTATAATGCTATGCTTTTATTTGATTAAATGTAAACTCCTTGAGGGATTTTTGCCTCTTTGGTACTCTGCTGAATCTTCAACATTTCCGTCAATGCCTGGCACATAGGAGGCTCTCAGTACATATGTGTTGAATGGATGGGATGGATGAAGTAAGGAGTAAATGAACTCTGATGTGAAGGAATTGAAACCTCGGTTGGGCAAGAGTTTGAAGGGCAGACAACGCAGGTATCACAAATGAAAATCATTTCTCATGGTTGTTGAGAACTTACAAGTCAGATCACTGAATTGCTATTGACTATCATTGAGGAATAAAGGAGAAGAAAATGTGTTCCAGAACTCTATGGACATTTAAAAAATGGCATTCCGAGTTTCCAAACAGGGTAAAGCATAGATTTAGAAAACCTCAGTTTGATATGCTTGCTCTTGAACAAGATTTAGAAGTGATCATTATAGTCTGCCTTTGCCTACCAAAGGAAGTTTATCACCAAGATCAAATATGTATATACTAAGAACAAGTTGTGTTGAACTAAATTAATTTCTTATTTGCCTTGTTTAAAACTAGAATGCCAGAGAAATGTGAGAGACAAAGTATATTTGCATTTTAACAAGTCACTGATGAAAAATCTTCCATTATTTTCTTATGGATAAAATGGGGAAAAATAAGCTAGACCTGATATAATTAGATGGATTAATGACTTGTTTAACAATTAAAATGATTGCTATTAGCCTAGATAGAAATTCCACTCAAAAAGTTTTTATCAGTTCCCCATGTTTCGATAAGCATTCTCCACACTTTTCTTTTCTACTCAAAGTAGGGATCAGGGGTACCCTGTTGCTCTCTCCCTGGTCTTAATCAACATATTTACCAGTGTCTTTATCAATATTAAACTTTCAGATGACACTTGGTTGGGAGGAACAGCAAATATATGGGATGACAGACTCTGGATTCAATACAATCTAGACTGGTTTGGAAGACAAGTTGCCCCTAACAAGACTGAGTATACAGGATCCCATGGAGTTTAAACAGCTACCTGCACCCATGTCAGATGGGGCAGACATAGCTTAGTAGTAGCCCGTGTGAAAAACCTTAGAGGTTTGATTAGGGAAGGTAGAGGTGAAGTTGCTACAAAAAGTAGACCCCACAGGTGTTAGCCCAACTATTGGGGCAGTTGTGTTCCATGTACCATTGCTTGGCTACTACCTGTAATATATTATCCTTGCCTGCATGGTCAAAATGAGTCAGTTTTATGCCAGTGTCCTAGAGTGTAGGAAGAATGTCCAGGAAACATTATTTTCTTTCTATAAATTTTTTTTAATTTATATATAATATAAAATTCATTTTTTGGAGTGTACAGTTCTATGAGTTTTAACACATGCATAGATTTTTGTAACCACTACTCTTGGTTCTCTGGCCAGAGATCATGGGCTTCTCTTGGAACTTCCTCTTTGCAGTTTCATTTTTGGGCTGCCCCAGAACCCAAGCCGACGTATATCAGAGCCACCAACAAACCAACAACAACAACACTACTAGGTTGCTTTCAAGTCCTGTGCTCCTCATTCAATTCTTCTGTTCCTATCCACTTTTCAGAATCCTGTAATAGGTGCTTTCTGTATTTTGCCCAGGCTGTTTAGTTGTAATAAGTGGGAGAGAGAGTATGGGATGTGCTTATTCCATCTTATCCACAATCGAACCTCATAATTTCCTCTTCAGTGCATGGAGTGAGTGACACTCTTCAATTCTGCTCACTTCTGTTGGTGAGAACTTAATAATAGGGTCATGCCTAACAGCAAGGGAAGCTGGAGAATGCATCCTCCAGCTGAAGGTGATGGGACAGGCTACAGCTCTTTTACCTAGAATGAGGGAAGAACAGATTTGGGAGAACACTGTGGCCTGCCACAGGGATGTTAGTGAAGAATACATTCAATTTGGCTTTAAAGAAAAAGGTGGCTAATAAGATCTCATGCTCTATATTTAGGGTCTGAAGCAACAGATTACAATGAGACTCTTCCTGCCTCCATTTCATCTTAGACTCCAACATAATAGATATTAGAGACCAAAGTAAGGATTAGAGAAGTCACTGTATGTAGAATTGCAAAAGAGATAGCTACAGACTAGATCAGAATGTAGAGAGAGGGAATATTCGAGCAGGAAATTTCTTTGGCAAAAACTGTAACCTTCACTTTCAGGTGACTGAGCAGACCTTCTGTGAAGCCATGTGGAGAGCGTCAGAGTGTGTTCATGAGTCAGGGGAGTTGTGCCTGACTCATGCCGGCTGCTGGATAAGACCATCTAATATGCCTAATGTTTATTGAGACAATGCTGGGCCATACAGAAGAGACAGGGCTGAAGCGAGGCTGTCTTGAATGTTCTATCTAGAGTAGAGGAAGGAGCATAGCAGCATGAACACAGAGAAGAACACTAAATTCTAAGGGCGGAGGAAGGGTCTCAAACAACAATAAACTAAAGTAAAGTACCTGTGATAGAGTCAAGAGATTTTCAGGAAAGAGGTCTTCAGGGATGGAATTCTCAATAAAATCTCACAAATATACCCACAAAAGGAAAGGAAAAAAAAGCATTAAACATCTACCAAGTACAGAGGAAACAAAGCCAGATTATGATTCAAGACTTTTTCTGCCATACTACCCACTCCAACTCTGGAAAGATCAAACATTAGCTAGCAAGCAGAGAGAGAAATAAGAAATCAACTACTACCCACCACCACCGTCACCATCATGCACACATGCAGCCACCACCCTTTTCCTATTGGAGCTGACCCACACTGAGGAAGTAGAGGGAATATAATGCTTTTGATTAATATCTTGATTGGGCATTTTCATTACTGAATTGAGTCTGTGTGACTTAAGGTGACCTTAGGAATGTCTATTATCTAAGAGCAAGAAAAATATCTTTTTTTTTTTTTTTGGTAGAGGAAGTTTATTCTCTCTGATCACATTTTAAAGGGAAGATAGGAGACAAAATAGTGTTGCATTTTAATCATGTCACAAATTGCACTTCATCAATGTACCAATTACCAGTATGCAGTATTTTGGTGGCAAGAAGAGAAAATTTGCTCTTATCTGCTCACATAAGAATTTTAACTATTTGTGGTCACTGTACATTATGAGGAATTCAGAAAGGACCATTTATATAAGTGTGACCATAAATGGATTCAGGAGACTCATGTTACTATTTTCCCAAACTGAAGGACTGTCATGAGAAAGAAAGATCAAATTTGCTCAGTAGTCTCACTGATCGACTAGGTAGGAAATTCATAGCATCATTTGTTTAATATAAGGAAGACTTTCTAGCAATCATGGGACCCCACTGCTAGAATGGGCTGCCTTGAAAGGTGGTGAACTTCACATTGTTGGAGACATTCCAGTTTCACTGGATGGTATAGTAAAGTTGTTTGTAGAGAGGGTGCAAACACTGGGAGGAAGACTGGATTTGATAATCTTTAAGGTCCTTTCCAACTTTAAGATCAGAAGTTTCTATAATGTCTCTGTCCAACTGTGCTTATACTTTTTAGAAACTATCATATTAAGTTTCAAACACTCTGAGTTAAATTTAAAAGTACGTGTAATCTCTTATGTAACAAGCATCTACGCTCTCTGATCATGTCTGTCTATTTAAGTCTCATAGGAAACTGGCCAACTAGAAAGAAACTCCAGCAGGTTTTAGAAAACATGGAATTTATAACCAAAAAAAAAAAAAATCCTTTGAATAATGGCAGTTTAGCTAAGTCTAAAGGTAATTAAATTTATGATTTGTTTTATACCACAAGCAAGAAACTCCCTAGCTTCCCCATCTCCCCTCCTCTTCACTGCTGCTCGCCATCAACCACTGTCTTTCAGTCATCCACTAGCTCTTTACAACTCGATCCACTCAGAGGAAAATAAATCTTTGTTTGGATGTGTCCAGGCCATTGTCTGGATACATCTCTCTGGAATACAGTGAAGGAAGCACAGCTGCTCCCAGCTGAAGATGCTGCATGGGGTTCCCTGTGCTTACCTGTTCTTTTTAAGAGCTGTTTATGCCAATGGCTCTTACATTTTTCTCAGATTCCACAATAGCAGGGAACACATGGTGGGTCCTCAATAAATAGAGAAACAAAGATTGCCTCTTCTTTTCATCTCTCTCTTTGGGGATCTACAGAGAGAAAACCAGAATTGGTCTTACAAAGAAAACTACATAGCTTTTAAGAGTGCTGGGTGTGGGTTTTATTCTCAAATATTTACTGACCATGTGGAATACAGAGACAAAGCACTCAAGATCCCTGCAATGAGTGTGCTAGTCATCTATTTGGGGAGATAAAATATGGGGAAATATATGTAATAAAAGAAAATGCAGGTGTGGTAAATGTTTTGGGTAGATTAGGATCTCAGTATTGGGAGGGACATTAAAGATTAGTGAGGTCAGCCGGGTGCAATGGCTCATGCTTGTAATCCCAGCGCTTTGGGAGGCTGAGGCAGGAGGATTGCTTGAGGCCACAAGTTCAAGACCAGTCTGAGCAAGAGCAAGACCCTATCTCACCAAAAAAAAAAAAAAAAAAAAAAAAAATTAGTCAGGTGGGGTGGTACGTGTCTGTAGTCCTAGCTACTTGGGGGGCTGAGGCAGGAGGATTGCTTGAATCCAGAAGTTTGAGGTTGCAGTGAGCTCTGATGATGCCACTGTACTCTATCCTGGGAGACAGAGTGAGAGCCTGTCTCAAAAAAAAAAAAAAAAAAAAAGATTACGGAGGTCATACTCCTCTTTTTATAGTTGGGTAAACTGAGGCCTTTCTCTGCTCTCTGGAGTACTTTCATCTCCATATTACTTGAAGCTCTATCCCTCGGTGTGACTGACATTGCTGCTGGCCTCCCAGCAGCCACTGCCTTCTGCTTGCTGATGCAGGTTTGTTGTCTCTGTAGCAGTTGTGCCCAGCCCAAGGGATGAATCATGATTGGTTTAAGCCATGATTACCCAATTTTTCTTTGTCCCCAGTGATATAGGGATGACAGTGTTGCAGTGAGACTTAAGGAAAGTCAGCTGAAGGCTTCTGGGAAAGTTTTCCTTCCTGACTTAAAAAAAAATAAGTATGGAGAAGGCTCTTTTGTTTCTTTCCATTTTGTTTCAAAGGCAGATGCTGATGTCTGAGGATGTGGCACTTGGACCTGGAACAGACTTACTTGTGCCATGAGAGGAGACATTGCTGATCATGTTAGATAACAGATTGGTAGCATCAAGGAATCCAGGACCAACCTCTGTCTAGACTTCTTGTTAGATAATGTTAAATATACTTTTGGTTTAATTCTATGTGGGCTTTCTTTTACTTGCAACCATAAACATTGATAAATTTTATCTTCTGTAACTCTTCCTACTCTCACTATTTTCTCTTCTTATTCACTTTACTGGAGCCTCTGGAACCTGAGTTCCATTGTAAATAATTCTGATGCCATCACAAAACACTCTCATCTCTTTGCCTAACCTAAACCCTGGCTCTCAGAGGGAACTGGTTCTGTTGTAGCCTTTTCAGACAATCGTGTCATTCTTCATTCTTCAAATGTCACGGGGATCAGAGATAAGGAAAGCATTATCCTAGATGTCTGTTGCCTGGGTAGACCATTAATTCTCTACTATTATGAGAAAAAGAAAATCCCTCCTCCTTTGAGAAGGCAAGAGGAAACAGATTGTGATTATACCTGATTATGCCTAATAATAACTACCATCTGGCTAAGACATCCTCTACCCCTGCATGTTGTTGCCACGTTCCCCGCCCTCCTGGGTAACTCCTTCATATCCCTTTTCTGAAGTCTCTGACAACTGGTTCACAGGCTTTCTTTTTTCTCCAAATACTTTCATCACCAAGGATGACTTTACCATCCATGTAGATGACCTTGCCAATACCTGGGCTCCAGGAATAAGTGTTTAGCCTTTCATTGAAATAGTCTTTTCATTATGTATAATACTGGTACAGCAATTCTAAAATGTGTCAGCAAATTATCTGACATTTCTCCAATCAAGAGATGGGATTTATGTCCCCTATCTTTGAATTGAACTGGCCTGAGTGACTCCATCTTAGTCGGTAGAATGCTGTAGAAGTGACAATATATTTGAGGCTAAGTTATTAATAGAAAAAAACATGCAGCTATTACCTGGTTCTTTTGGGGTGTTCATTCTAGGGGAGGCTAGTCTCCATGTAAGAAGTCCAGTTACTTCGAGACAGCCATGCTGCAGAGCCCATGTGTAGGTGCTCCAGTCAATCATCCCAGCTAAACTCTCCACTGATAAAGAGCATCACTGGCAGATAGCCTTGTTAGTAAGCCATGGCCCTGTCTGAATTTCTGGCACAGAACTTGTGAGCATAATAAAATGGTTGTTTTAAGCTACTAAGTCTTGGGATAGTTTGTTATGTGGCAATAGCAACCAGAGAGGCAGGACAGAACAGAACAGATTGTTGTTAAACCTGATTACACCTAATAATAACTACTAATTTTTGAACATGACCATTGTGCCAGGCATTGTGTTTAGATTAAGAATGTACAATAATGTCAAACAAACATGGGTTCTAATTCTTGCCCTGCTACTTATCAGTTGTGTGATTTTGGGCAAATAGCCCCTCTACCTTTCTGAGCCTCAGTTCCCTCATCTATAAAATGGGAAAAATAACACCTGTCTCATAAAATAGTTTTAAAGATTGAAAAAGTTACTGTATTTAAGTTGAGTGCTACTGGCACTCAACAAGTGGTATTTGTTTTTGATAACTCAAGAATAATATGGCATATGTAGGAAAGAGGTGAGAGATGAAGTTATAATGGAAGGAGGAAGAGAGCTGCAAAATGTTAAATGTTGGGCAAAGAAGTTTGGAACTTGGGGGAATTATAAGTTTTTTTTTAATTTCAAATGAATTGGTTTTCTTTACCAATTTAATCTTTTAATTATGTGTGAGACAATGGCTTTAGTCTTCTAAAAATTATATTTCTGACACTATAGTATTTTTATAAAAAATGTAGTTAAGTATTTTAAGTATAAAGCAAAGTACAGAAAAAATAATATATTAGTCACTGAGAACTGCCCCCTCCAACTTGTTAATATTTAGCTACATTTGTGTTTTAGAAGATGAACTTGCTAAGGTGATGCAGGATGGATTGAGAGGTAGAACTCCAAAGCGAGAGGGCTAGCTGGAGTATTTCAATTCCAGCATTACTGGGAGGTAATGCAGCCATGATTCAAGGATGAGTGGGAGGCTGGATGGGAAGGTGTGCATGTGAGAGACCCCTTGAAGGAAGACAGCAGGCCTTGGTCTTCTGAGAGACCTGTGGTCAAATTCCCCTTGCCAGCCCCCAGAGTCAGTCATATCATATAATCATTTCTCTTTTTTCTTGGAAAAAAAAATAAAATTAACGAAGTGTGACTACTAAGCAAGTTACACTAAAATGTGTGAGCAATTTTGTCAGAAATATAAACTCTACATATTGCAGTAAAGGAAACATGGAATGTTTGCCAAGATTTTGTGAGAAATCTTTGTCTAAAAATTGTGCCGGCTTGCTAAATATAGAGTTGCTACAAAGAACAGAGCCAAACTGCCTGTTAAACCTGCCTCACATGAGATAATGGGGTTATCCTGGATCTTGTCCCACCACTGCTTTTACCCTAGGGGAGTTAGGAGTGGGGTTAGGGTGCCTTTCCTTCCTTGAGCCACTGTCTCCCAGTATCTGTGGCTGTCCTCCCTGCAGAAGGTGGCAGGAAGTATCCATATGTCCTCACACACCTGAGAAAAGAAGAAATTTCATAGGCAGATGGCTGAAACAAGGCCAGGGACTATCTGTGTATTGTTTAATATTTTTCCAACTAAAGAATTAAGAACAAATAGTAGAAAAACTCTCTGATTATGTCCCATGGATTTCTTTTAAAGAAGGAAAGTTGGGTTTGGTTCCAAGGAAGGGGTCACCTCTAATATTAGTAAGCACCTAAAAATGTTAGTAATTGACTGAATATAGAGTCAAAATGGCTCAAGGTATGAAGTCTACAACAGCAAGAGAGGGTTGAGTGAGGAAAAGAGGCATGTGTGATTTTGGACATCATGATGGTAAGCATGCCAATCACTGTTTGGAAAGGTGATGTGAGTCTTTGTGCAAGCTTGCATCTGTACCCTGCACTAGATATGAGAGAAGGACTGCTTACGGAAGGAGGTACTAGAAAACCAATGCAGTGAATTATGTCTCCCTAAAAGACATGTCCAAGTTCTAACCCTTGGTACCTGTGAATGTGGCCTTACTTGGAAATATAGTCTTTCAAGATGTAATTAAGCTAAGGATCTTGAGATGAGATCATTGTGGATGTAGGTGCACTATACATTTAACATTGATGTCTTCATAAGGGAAAGGAGAAGGATAATTTTGGACACAGAAGTGCAGAGACACAGAGAAGTAAGTGATGTGAAGACAGAGACACAAGCTGGAGTGATGTATCTATAAGCCAAGGAACCCCAGGGGTTACTGGCAGCCACAACAAGCTAGGAGCCAGCCATACAACTGATTCTCCTTCAGAGTCTCCAGAAGGAACCAACTCTGGTGACTTGATTTGGATTTTTGGCCTCCGCAAGTATGAGCGAATGCACTTTGGTTGTGTTATACCACCTAGTTTGTGGTCATTTGTGATGGCAGCCTCAGGAAGCTAATACAACCACCCACAAAAACACACATACAAAGAGGAAACCCAGGACTAGAAGAGGGGGACCTTGGTAGGTCTAGAATATAGTAGCATCGGCCACATATGGCTCTTCAAATTTAAAGTAATTAGGATTAAATAAAATTAAAAATTCAGTTTGTTGCACTAGCCCCAGTTCAAGTGCTCTTAGCCATATGTGGCTCACAGTTACCAAATGGGACAGCGCAGGTAGAAAACATTTCAGTCACTGCAGAAAGTTCTACTGGGCTGCGCTACTCTCAACAGTAATTGCTGTGAGAGCCACAAATCCAGGTTCCATCTTTACGGGCAAGCAGCATGCATGGAGATCATTGGCTTCAAATCTTTCTTTTCACTCACACCTGTAGCAGAAGATAGCAGTTATCACTGGTAGTGTCACTTTTGATTATGAAGGAACAATAGCAGCAAGGTATAAATATAGTGCAACCACCTGTCTCAGGTTTCCTCCCACACCCCTCTTCCCAAACAACAAACATAATAAATGATGGTATTGATAGGCAATTCTCTCCCAAGCCAACATCCCAAATCATCGATAGAAACACATTGCTCTTATCTGTGAATGCTAGGTGACTCATGTCCAGGTGAACATATTCACTCAATTTCCTTCCTTGTATATTTCTATTTCCTCTTAAAATTTTAAGAGGGACTTTCTCCACTTCTGCAATTTAGCCTCTGGTGAGCTCTATGGTTATTGAGAACAGCAGGAGCTCCTTGATGGGCTTAGAAAACTAAAGAAAGATTTGTAACAGGGGAGTGATATGATATACACTGATGTGATATATTTTTCCTGGAAGATGAATCTGGCAGTGGTGTTAGGATGATTTGAAGGAGTAAAGACTGGTGGCTGGGTGGTCCTGATGAAAATGGGAAAAAAAAGTACGCTCTGAATTGCAAAAGCTGCCGTCACCGAGATCCACCTGTTCAGAGCTATCTTTAGCTGCATCTGGGAACAATTTATCCATATAACCTTTCTCTCCCTTGCTTCTCTTCCCTCTGGGCACAGATGAGTAGGAATGTGCAACGTTAAGATGAGAACCAGAGTTGCAGGAGTGTGCGTGCGTGTGTGTGTGTGTGTGTGTGTGTGTGTGTGTGTGAGAGAGAGAGAGAGAGAGTTGAGAGACAGAGACAGAGAGACAGAGAAGAATGGAATATACATAAGTGTAGTGGTGCATCTTGTTGGTTACTTGTAGTGTGAATAGAGTAACACTCAATGGTTCCTTACAGCCTGATCTCAAATGCACCATCCTTTCACCCCAAATCCCTCCATCTTAGACCCGCTGGCTGTCCCCTAAGTATGTCATGCACCACTGTGCCTCCACCTTTTGTCCATAGCTTGGAATTCTATATCTTGTGTTCTTCCTACTCATTTTCAAAGCCAGCGCATAGGTTGCTTCCTATAGAAAGCTTTCTTCCATCATTCTTCTCTCCTTTCAGAAGATATTGCTGCCTCTTCTAGTTTTCCCTCACTACTGTCAAACACATTCATTTGCCATGCAGTATTCGAGCTAGTTTTATTGCTCTTATTTTATTTTTTATCAGCTGAATTGATTCCAGCACTGTCCTCAGTGGACACCCACAGAAAGCAAGCCGAATGGAGGTGTCAGCTGGGTGAGGGTGACTTGGAAGCAAATGGGAAGTTGGTGCCAGAAGTGACTTTCTCAGCCACATTTTTCTTGTTATTTAAAACATGCTGCTATGACCTGTTTTCATTCAACAAAGTTCACTGGCCTCTCACTTGGAGATGGCATGCCATTGTACATCCAAATAAATCACTCACCATAAGGAAAAAAGCTCTTGCTTCCCCTCTCCCTTCCACATGCCTCTGTCTCATGCACCCCGTCTGCCCCTGCCCTATCCCAGGCTTCTTCATCTTAGTAATGGCATCACCTCCCCCCCACATGCACACTTGTTCAAGACAGGAAGCTGAGCATCATCTTTGATTTTGCTCCTTTCTCTTTATGTTTTCTCCTCTCCCATCTAATCCATCAGGGTAAACTGTTGACTCTATCTTCAAACAGGGTCTCTCTCTCCTCATCCTCTCCACTGCCAGCACCCTGGCCCACCCACCCATATCTTTTGCTTGGGTTACAGCTATAACTTCTTAACTGGTCTCCCCTATCTGCTCTCCACCAGGTGGCCAGACCGACAGTTTAGAAACATAAGTTGGAAAATTTCACTCTTCTCGTGAAACATTGTAATGATGTCCCACTGTCTTTGAACAAAATTAAAATCCTGAACATGGCCTAGGAAGCTCTCTGAGGCCTTCCAGCTCCTCCTGGTGGTCTCTCTCCCCTTCATTCACCAGAATCTCCAGCACTGAGTTTCTCTCTTCACCCCAGAGCTTTGCACAGATTTCTTTTCTTGAAACAAACTTCCCTCTGCTCTTGGGGGGCTGGTTACTTCTCAAGTATAGGACTCAGTTTTTATGTAATATCCTCAGAGAGCCTTCCCCGACCCTCACTAAGTAAGGTTCTCTTTCCACAACTTATTTTGTGTCCTACCTAGTGCTTACAACATGTGTCATGACAGCAGGTATTGATATGTTTTTTGGCTCTTGTCTGCTCTCCCAGCAGGCCTTAGGCTCCACACGGGCAGAGACCCATGTCATTCAGGCACTAGCATGGTGCCTGGTGCAAAGTATGTGCTCTATTAAATACATATCGAATGAATGGATGAATGAGGGAATATTTGGACTCCTCTTACCATTCATTAGTGATCATAATCTTGCTCGTGTTTAAGACTTACCTCAAATGTCAGCTCTGCATAAAGTCTTCTCCAAGCCCCCTATTCAAAATGAGCCTTTCACTTTGAGCTCTTCTGTTGTTTTGCTTAAAGCTTTGATGTCGAGAAGCAATATATAAAGTAATTGAGGAACAGGCTTAAGGGTAAGCAAAACTTGGGTTAAATCTTTGTCTAGCATTTGTCACCTTTGTCATCTACTTGGACAAGTAACTTAAACTCTCTGACTTCTCATTCCATTACACAAGGGAAAATACTCCCAACTTCATTTGTATAAGGTGCTTGGTACATGGAAGAAGACTTATTGATGTTTGATAGCTACTATTATATTGGTTCATAATTTTCTATGTACCTTTATATAAATGATTTGAAAACAAGAAAAGTGAATCCTAAATGACATGACTGAAGGCATTTGATGTCTGTGGACCAGAATGGAAGCAGCTTGGTATTAAAGACTATCCCAGGCTCTGGGGTCATAAAAACCTGGTATCAATCCTAGCCTTACTACTAATTGGTTGTGACCTTATATAAATTTCTTATCTTGTTGAAGTTTAATTTCCTTGTATAATAGGAATGATACTATCTTAACAGGGGTGTTCTGAGGATTAAATATAATGTATACAAAGATCAAGAAACAATGTCTAATCATAGCTGCATAAAATACCTTTAACAACCAGGACAGAAACTTGGTCAAAATAAACATGATCAAATCTGACATGCCTAATGATGCTAAATACAACTCCTGTCAATTTCTTAAAGCAGCCAAACTTACCAGAACCTGAAAAAAAAGAATTTCCTCAGGTTGATGAACCAGTGTAAAGGTCTGGGCATTTCTCCAATGCCTGCCTATTTGTTCTAGGTAGTAGCTTCAGTCGCCCTTGCAATACCTGTGGGTTCAAGGTGAACTCTGGCTGGGACTGGAGTAGTACTAAAATATAGTGTGTTACAATGGTTCCTGATCAGCTGGCCAACTTGTCTTCCTGGAGAGACAACTGAGAAAGCTGGAGGAAGACAGAACACAAAAATTTCTTTAAAAGAGAACAATGAAAACCTGACTCCTCTAGGGTATGGGTATCCAAATGTTTCTGTTTGATTAAGAAAAGAAATATATATATTAAAATATTAAAACCCATTTTTAATGTATTTCCAAAGAAGAGAAACTGGGACTGTGCACTGGTTTGAATAGTGCTCCCTGATAGGTTGTGGCTACTGTGAACCTGTGAATACTTAATATAATCTCATTTGGAAATACGGGCTTTACAGATATAAGATCAGGTCATACCGGATTAGGATGCCTCCTAAGTCCAATATGACTGGTGTCTTTATGAGAAAAGGGAAATTTGAATACAGGCACACAGACATAAAGGGAATATGGTCTTGCATACATGGGGGCAGAGATTGGAGTGGTGCTGCTGCTACAAGACAGGAATGCCAAAGATTGCCAGCAACCACCAGAAGCTAGGAGAGAATTCTTGCCTAGAGTCTTCAGAGGGAGTATAGCCCTGATGGCATTTTGATTTCAGATATCTATCCTCCAAAACCATGAAAGAATAAATTTCTGTTGTTTTAAGTCTGCCAGTTTGAGGTGATTTGTCACAGAAGCTCTAGGAAACTAATACGGGCTGGAATCATGAGCTATGCCAGATATGAGGTCTGTATCTCTGGGCAACCTCTCCGAGCCTCAGTTTTCTTATTTGAAAAATAGTGTGACATCAAAGCCAGATAAAGGCAGTATAAGAAAAGAAAATTATAGGCTAATTTCCCTGATTAACATAGATGCAAAAATCCTCAACAAATTACTAGCAAATCAAATTCAAAGCACATTAAATGGATCATACACCATGATTTATCCTTGGGATTTATCCCAAGGATGCAAGCATAGTTCAACATATGCAAATCGATGAATATGATACACCACATTAACAGAATGAAGAGTAGAAATCATGTAATAAAGAAAAAGCATTTGTCAAAGTTCAGCATCCTTTCGTGTTAAAAACATTCAACAAATAAAGTATAGAAGAAATGTGCCTCAACATAATAAAGGCCATATTATGACAACCCAATGCTATCATCATACTCAACAGTGAAAAACTGAAAGCTTTTCCTCTAAGATCAAGAGTAAGAAAATAATGCCCAAAAATGCCACTTCAACTCAACATAATACTGGAAGTCCAAGCCAAAGCAATTGGGCAAGAAGAAGAAATAAAAGGCATCTGAATTGGAAAGGAAGAAATAAAATTATCTCTGTTTGCAAATAACATGATCTTATAGATAAAAATATACATATGTGTCTCAATATGTTGACAGTGAACTATCTGAAAAGGCAATTCAGAAAATAATCCCATTTAGAATAGCATTAAAAAGAATAAAATACTTGGGAATTAACATAATCAAAGATGTGAAAGACTTGTATATTGAAAACTAGAAAACATTAATGAAGAAACTGAAAGATGACACAAATAAATGGAAGGACATTATGTTTACAAATGAGATTTAATATTTTAAAAAATGTTCATACTACTCAAATGATCTACAGATTCAATGCTATTTTCATCAAAATCCCAGTGGCATTATTTACGGAAATAAAAAAAATTTCCTAAAAGTCATATGAAACAGCAAAAGACCCAGAATAGCCAAAGCAATATTGAGAAAGAAGAACAAGCCTATAGACATCACACTTCCTGATTTCAAAATATGATACCAAGCTACAGCAATTAAAACAGTATGGTACTGACATAAAGACAGACATGTAGACCAATGGAAAAGAATAGACAGCTCAGAAATAAACTATACATATATGGTCAACTGACATTTGATAAGTCTGCCAAGAATACACAATGAGGAAAAAATAGCTTCCTAAACAGATGGTGTTAGGAAAACTGAATGTCTGCATGCAAAAGGATGAAATTGGACCCTTATCCTACACCACATGCAAAAATCAACTCAAAATTGATTGAAGACTTAAATGTAAGACTTAAATGTAAGACCAGAGACTGTAAAACTCACAGAAGAAATCATTAGGAGAAAAAGCTTCATGACGTTGATCTTGTGCAATGCTTTCAAGGATATGACATCAAAAGCACTGACAACAAAAGCAAAGAATAGGCAAGTAGGATGACGTCAAACCAAAAGGCTTCTGCACGGCAAGAATCAACAGAGTGAAAAAAACCATTATAATCCATATATATCAGATATATGGTTTGCAAAAAAGTTTTATCTGATAGGGAATTAATATACAAAATGTATAAGGACAAAAACAATTCAATAGTAAGCAAATAACCCAATTAAATAATGGACAAAGGACCTGAACAGACATTTCTACAAAGAAGACATACAAATGGCCAAAAAGTATATGAAAAGGTGCTCAAAAAGTATATGAAAGCTGCATTAGGGAAATTCAGATCAAAACCACAAATAAGATATTACTTCACACCTGTGAGAATTCCTACTATCAAAAAGAAAAAAGATAACAAGTGTTAGCAAGGATGTGGAGAAATTGAAAGTATTGTATACCATTGGTGGAAATGTAAAATTGTGCGGTCATTTTGGGAAACAACAACATAGAGGCTCCTCAAAAACTTAAAAATAGAGTCATCATATGATCCAGCAATCCCGCTCCTGGATATATAACCAAAATAGTTAAAATCAAGATCTCAGAGATATCTACACTCCCATGTTCACCGAAGCATTATTCACAATAGCCAAGATATGGAAACAGCCTATATGTCCATTAACAGACAAATGAATAAAGAAAATGTGGTATATACACAATGGAATATTAATCAGTTTTAAAAAAGAAGGAAATCCTATCATTTGTGATGATATGGATAATCCTTGAGGACATTATGCTAAGTGAAATAAGTCAGTCACAGAAGGACAAATAACTACATGATTCCACTTATATGAGGCATCTAAATAGCCAAATGCAGAGATGCAAAAAATAGAATGGTGGCTTCCAGGGAATGAGGGTAGGGGAAAATGGGGAGTTGTTCAATGTGTTTAAAGTTATAGTTATAGGAGATGAATAAGTTCTAGAGATCCGCTTACAGCATAGTGCCTATAGTTAACAATATGGTGTCATGCACTTAAAAATTTGTTAACACTTACCTTGTTTAGTATTCCCACCATATACACACATGCACGTGTGCACAAACACACACACACACACACACACACAAGCTAAGGTACATAAAGAAACTTCTGGAGGTGATAGATTAGTTTATTACCCTGATTGTGGTGGTGGTGTTATGGGTGTACGCATACGTCCAAACTCATCAAGTTGTATATACTAAGTATGTGCATTTTTGTATTAATATATCAATTATACCTCAATAAACTGTAAAAACTGTTGGTGAATTAAAAGAATATCAATGTCAGAAAAAGAGAAATAAGTAGAAAAACAGTACTTACAGGGACACCTCTTGCACCCACTTCATGTCACCTTGGCACATGTTTTTACTCTGGGTGTAATTAATGGCACTTCCCCTCTACTGCCCCTTGCATGCCCTACTTTCTGTCCCAGGGCTTCTCTGCAATAACCCTGTGGGACACCCACAGCAACCCCGGAACTTTCATGGTGTTAACACCCTATGGGACAACTCTTGACCAAGAGGGGTGGGACCCAAGGGAAAAACATTCCCTCCTCAGAGCCTTAGACAGATAATTCCAGGGCACTTTCCACATAGCTCCTCACAGCTGCTCTCACAAGTTGGAATCCAGTTGCCCACAGACAGTACAACCTTGGGGTGGCTTTCCACCCTTCCCCATGTCACTCTTTCCAGGCCCACTCCTTTCCCCTGGGATCACTTCCCAAAATAAACTACCTGCACACAAGCCCTCGTCACAGGCTCTGCTTTTTATGGAACCTAGGCTGTGACAGCACGATAGATAGTGATGGTGTTGACCTCACAGGTTTGTTCCAAAGATAAACATTTAAATGTCTGTAAAGTGCTTGCTTCATCTAGTACCTGGCACAGAGAAAGCCCCCAATAAATGTTGGCCGTTTTATCCATCTGAGATGGAATGTTCTGGAAGATGAATTTAAAAAGTGCTATCATCAATCTCTCTTTCTAAGTGTTGAGTGGACGCATAACAGTAAAAGTTGTTTGTGATTTCTTAGCTTCGGCTCCCATCTTCATTAACACAAGCGGGGCTGCAATGGTAGAAACAAGACATCACATTTCACTCCCCCTCATGACACCCACTGGAAGCCCTGAACCCAAGAACTAAAAGCAAAATAAAACTATTTACCAGCCAGAGGGGAAGGAGAATAATAGCACGTGGATTGTAAACTTAACAAATGTAATCACAGTAATTGAGCAGCCCAGGAAATAATCTGACCAGCATAATTGTATTACAAATTGCATATTGCACAATTAAACAATTGCATTTTGGCCACAAATGGAACTCTGAATATACAATTTATGGTGAAGTGGAGAGATAATTTAAAATGAGAAAAGAAAAGCAAAGGCCCAGAAATGCATTTACATTTATATCCATATTGGAGGGCATAAACAAAGTAATAAGGAAAAAAGTCAGTGTTTTCCAGAGGAAAAATATAACTGATCGAATGAATTTTGCCAAATACTTTGTAGATGCCTTACCATTTGACTTTCCAGCACATATAAAACCTAAAAGCCTTGTTCCTTCTTACTAAGTAAAAATTCCCATATTCAAGGGGTTCTTGATTTTTGCTCTTAAATTGGATTAATTAAGTCCTGAATTTGGTGGGAAGTTTGAATATCCAGTCAATCAAAAACATATTAGAGGAGTCATATCTTATTTTTTTCTTGTCAAATACATGTATTCTTGAAATATGCTTGTTGGTTTATGCACAAGCACAATTTTCACTCTGCTAGTCAAGCTTCCTGGGAATTTGGACATTTGTTCTGATACTGATAAAATATTTACTATGTATTATCTATGCTCCAGGTTCTGTTCTTGCACATACAGTGGAAAACTTAGTAGACATGGACCTCTAATGAAAAGCAGATTAGATGAGAGAAAACAGACATTAAAAAAATTTTTACAAATAATTCATGAAATGATTACAATTATGCAAAATGTTAAGAAGTATGCGCATAGCCATGCATGCACATAGTCTGATGGGAGAGGGAGGGTCAGATCAGAGAAAGGGACCCTGAGGAATTAATATATTTACACTGAGACTTTAGGATACCCCAAAATATAGTACTCTTCTCAGTTAAGGACCTACTTGTTTGACTAAGGATTTTGCAACTAGTACAGGGTGAATATTCTTAATCTGGAAATTTGAAATCTGAAAGGTTCCAAAATCTGAAACTTTTTGAGTGCAGACATGACGATAAAAGGAAATGCTCATTGGAGCATTTTGGATTTTGGATTTTCGGAGTAGGGATGCTCAACTGGTAAGGAGTAAGGAAGCCCTTCTGGAACTTTTTGCTTGGGGACCCCAAACTGTGATGTCTGCTGCTGATGAGAACCATCTAAAGGCAAAAGCAATTGGAGAAAATACTTCCTTATCAAAAAAAAGTCTTACCAAAACCAATTTCACTGATTTTTTGGGATGAGTTTTATAATAATTCTTGGTTTGTGTCCTGGAAGGCTGAAGATTTGCCCATTGGTTTTTTTTGATAAATGCTATTCAAAACACCCAGGCTCTCTTTGCTCAGAACTTGGAGTTTAGTGACAGGACATCACCAGAGTTCTTTGAAAATTGACAAAACAATATTCACTGTGGTCCCATTTATTGAGTGCTTTACTGTTTGCCAAGGTCTCTGTTGAGAGCTTCATAGGTGTTGTCCTACTTAATCCTCACAACAGTTCATATTCTTACCCTGTTTTGCAGATGTGAAGGTTGAGATTTAGACAGGGTAAGTAAATTGTCTCAGGACTACAGAAAGTGGAATATCTGGTATTGAAATCAGTGTGTCTCTGACAAAATAAGTGTCTGGTCTCTAGTATTTTGGTATAAGGCCTTTCATATATTCAAAAGAAGGAGGAGGAGGAGCGGGGAGAAGGAGGCTGAGAGAGAAGGAAGAAAAGGAAGGAGGGAAGGAGGGAAGGAAAGAAGAAAGGGAAGGAGAGAGGGAGGGAGGGACACCTCATTACTATGAGATTGGCCCCAGGCTCTAGTTTGTTATTGTCTAGGCCTGATTCTCAAAGTGTGGTTCCCGGAACAACACTGTCAGCATTGCCTGGAAACTTGGTAGAAATGCCTGAGTTACTGCATCTGAAATCCTTGGGGTAGGACCCAGCAATGAGTTTTATCAAGGCTTTGGGTAATTATGATGCCAGTTAAAGTTTGAGAACTGCTGGTATAGGCAAAGGCAGAAGGCTGTGCAATTCCTTCTGTTTGTTTGGTGTCTGTTAGTCTCAGATGAAAAGGTAGATCTGATTCATTTTCTTACACTGAGACAGTGAAAATCAGGAAACAGATTTTCTATTCAAGCTGCAGATTTATGGAATTCTGAGAGTCTGGGATTTCTCTCTTCACTGCCTACCCCTTGCTGATTTATAATTGATCTTGGTTCCTGAGTTTTTTAAATTCTTGATTCATATCATCTGCCTTTTAAAACAGATTATCTCATTAGGAATCTTTTCGGCCTGCCTCAAGGTGTTGGCTTTGTTTATATTCAAGTGTGTGTATTTTAATTGGAAAATGTGTCAGGCCTACAATTAGAATGTGAAAATTTGATTGGATCCTGGGAAGTACAGACTTCTCAGGTGAACTTAATGAAGAAGCTTTCTCCATAAGAGAGAGGGAGACCACCACAGGGAAGAAGCCAGTAATAAAAACAAAGGAAGTAAAAAGCTCCAGTGAAAAAGGAAAATATTAGATATGTAGAACTGCATCTTTTTCATAAAAAGGAAAATAACATCTCAGTGAGATGGGAAGTCATTGGACAGATGACATGTTCTGAGTTATGTTTCTGTTAAGTTAGTTTCTTTCTCTTTAAAGTCCATACAGACCTGAGACTCAGCTTTACATCATTCATGGGTATTGACAAGAAGAAAGAATGACCTAAGATGGGTTCTGTCGTCACCTATCCTGACATTAGCTGTGCAAGATAGTCATTAAACACATTTAGAACATGCTGCATACTCTCTCCCTATCTTGAAGGTTTCAGTATATATTAAACATTCAGAGAAATCCCTGAACACATAAGCTCTGCTTTAAGTATTTCTTAATTTTATTTGATTTTAGAACCATTTTATAATAATATAGATTAATATCCTGGGAGCTGCTCTAAAGTCTTCAAGTACCAAATGGTCATTGGTCCATTGAGGCCAATGTTGCTGAATTTATAAGCATCCTTCATATCAGCCTCTCAAATTGACACTTGTGTGGTTGACGCTCACTATGTCTGGAATGAACAGTGGGTCTTCAGATGTGATATACGGAATACAAGCTGGGTTACCCAGGCTGAAGCATGGAGGCAGAGAAATTGAGCAATTGACATGATTAAAAGTTTTTCTTACACTTTTGTGCCGGGTTGAAAGTATATCTGCTGGATACCTCTGCAGGATGAACCTCTTATAGGTAGTTTTATGGTCCATGTTGAAAAGTATTTCATGATTGACACCTTGCTCTAGATGTTCTCTTTTCCAGTGACTAATTTGGAGATGAAGGTAATGAGACTCAGCCTTGGCTAAAGAGTTTTGGGAAAACATCATTCCTGGAGGCAGCAAACAGGACTAGGAGAATAATGAAGCTGTCTTGAGCCTGTCTCAGCCTCTTAGTTCTTGTCGCTGAGATCTTCAACCACAACCTCAATCCTGCTCATTTGCTGAGTCAGCCTTGCTAAAGGGCTTCTTAACCTGGTCTGTAGGATCCTATATGGCCAGGGCCATGCTTACCTGTTCTATTTCATTTCTCACCACTTGCCATCTCCCATGCTACATGTCATTCTTTTTTTTCTGTTTTTATTTATTATTTTTATCTCTTCTTAAAAATTTCAGCATATTACTGGGGTACAAATGTTTAGGTTACATATATTGCCATTGCCCGACCCGAGTCAGAGCTTCAAACATGTCCATCCACCAGATGATGAGAATGCCTTTTATCAAAAAGTCCCAAAACAGTAAATGTTGGTGTGGATGCAGAGAGATAGGAACTCTCATACACTGCTGGTGGGACTGCAATCTAACATAACATTCTTAAAGGTTCGCCTTCTGTCTCTACTGGACCATATTGTTCCTTTTGCTCCAAACACTTTACCTTTCTCCATTCTCAGCTAAACCCCACTCCTCTTTCACATCTCAGTTTATACATCACTTCCTGTGGGAAGCCTTTTCTGCTTGTTGGGGTTTTTTTAGTTGCAAGTGGTAGAAAACACATCTGGCATAGTAAGCAGAAATGGATATTACATGGCTCATAAAATTTTGGAGCGTGCTGGCTAATCAAGCTCAAGGCTCACTTCCAGGGACAATGCCCTAAGCCATACTGCAGGATTTACCCAATGACGAAACTGCCACCACTGATGTCACCTAGCCTTGGGTGCTAGATGTGGACCACAGCCAGGAACCTGACTTGACTGGAACTGCTTCTGCTACCAGCACTGATGCAAAGTCTGAGCCAGGAACCCGATGTTCCAACCAGTGCAGCCACAGAAGTGGGGTGCCTTGAAGGCCAAATTGTTCCATGTGGGGCCTTTATAGTCAACTCTCTTATTTCTAAATCAGAGTCTTTCATAGGTGAGTCTTATTGGTATAGTTTAGGGAATGCATGTGTGCCCCAGCTGCAAAAGAAGCTGGGGATGCAAGTTTTCTGGGTTCTACCTTGGGGAGGTGGGAGGTATAAGGCTGGGAATTTCCCATGGATTCAAAAAGGGCTCGAAGATGCCGTGCTACCAGATAACAACAAATCTTCACCACCATTTCCTACCTTAATAACCCTGGGCTACTGTTCCCTCAGCCCATGGCACTTCCCTATCTTGGCACCTTACCCCACCCCCATATTGCAATTGGCTCTTTACTGTTTTATAGCTTTCCCCAGACTGCCTATGAGAAAAAGAAAGTGTGGTATGAATTTCTTTTTATTCACTATTGTATTCCCAGTTCCCAGCTTAGCATTGCTCTGCACATAGTAAGTGCCCAATAAAGATGTATTGAGAGAATAAATTTGGCTCAATTAATCTGGGCTTCATAAAGCTGGCATTCAAGGAACTTTCATCTCGTATCTTCTGTTTTTGTCCTATTATGACTCAACCCTAGCCTTGTACTAAATTCTATCAACGTGTACTAAATGCCATCATGGAGGCAAGGAAAACTATCTTTGGTTCCACCCCTCTTGCTGAGCTGGGCCCTGAGACTCTGACAAGAATTTGCCAGCTCTGTATTCCTGGAATTTCTGCTTCTGTATTCCTAACTATGGAATGGAATCCTATTCCCAACCAGGAGGATGCCTCAGAAGCAATGCATTCCCACCTGCCTACTTTCCATGTTGTTCTAGCCTCCTGCCCTCTGCTTTCACTATCTTAGTTCCTCTTGTATGTGTCATTACAGTGCTGATTTACCTTACACATCTGAATAGGTTTGATAATTTGAGTTTGTTCCTATAGCTCTAGACCTGCCAATTCCAATTCCTCCCTTTTCCTACTGGCTTAGCACAGAGGGCCTAGCATTCCTCAGGGTCAAGCCCAAATGAGGGTGGGTATGTAGAAGAGGATAACATTCCATTTTGGAATTACGGGTGAATTCCCATAATTTGAATTATGGGTGGATTATCCCAGGGAAAATGGCAAGCAGGCAGCAGTAGGAAACATTGATCTTGTGCACATGCATGAAGTCAGAGCCAGAGCTGAGAATTCGAGAGTTATTAGCAAAGGAGAGTGAATACAGTACAAGAGAATTCCAAAGAGCTAGCTGAGAATGAGAAGAGAGGCAAAGGCCAAACTCTCAGTCTGCTTGCAAACCAGGGGGAGGAGCCTGTTTGGATTAAGAAATTAAGAGTGCGAAACACAGAGGAAATAATGAATTGAGTGAAGTTGTGGGGTGATTGAAGAGTCTGAGGCAAAGAATATACCTGAAACAATTTTCCTTAGAGAAAATGGGGAAAATATCCTTGAAATGAGAAAGCAAATAAGCAAGAAGAAGTGAAGAGCCAGAGAGATAAAGAGGTGGAGGAGGAGTCCAGGGAGTTTCATGGTTGATAGCTTTTAATTTTTTAGCTCTTCTGCTTATAGTTAAGGAACTGAGATGTCCTTGAGGACTTGAAAAGACTGGAGAAGATTTGAAAGCTGCTACAATGAATGGGAAAGGGATATTTAGGGATGGAATAAACCATCAGGATCTAATGGGAGTGGAATAGTGTGAATTTGTAGGCTCTGCCATCACCACTGTTAGGTGAGGTGATAGCAAATTATTCAAATTTCAAATTTTTCTGAAATAAAATAATACTTTGAGGCATGGTTGCAGTTTAAAAATAGAAAAAGCCCCACATTTAATAAGATCCCAGATTAATTTCTAGCGACTCAAATTCTAAGTTTTTTAGGAAAAGTTTAAGTGTGATGTATCTCAAAACAGTAGGGCTGGAGGAACTAGTGCCAATTGAATGTCTGTGGCACACAAGACGCCAGGCCAGGTGCTTCCTACGTGCCATCTTACTGAGACCTCACAGCATCCCTGAGAGAAGGCAACTAATATCTCCTTTATAAAGCTGCAGAAAATGAGATTGACAGAAGTAATTTATTCAAGGTTACCCATCTAGCAAGTGGAAGAGAGGGGATTTCAACCTAAACTCTTGCCAAAGCCTGGACTCTTCACTTCTTTGTGTTATCTTTCAATAATACTTGAAAATAATTTTATAGCTGTAGCCCTTTATTATGCCTCTATTGCCATCAAGGTAATTCCCTATTCTGGTAAGAATAGAAAAGTTTGAAGATATGGTTTAATTTGTTAGTCCTCAGAATTCAAGCGTAATAGACAATCAAGGGAAAAGATAGGTAAAAGAGAATTTTGGAATAATTTCCAGAGATGCTATTGGGAAATTCTTACTGTATTCTGAAAAATGCCGTAGGTTACCAAACCTTGAAGTGGATTCACAATGAAATATGAGAAAGATGAGATGAGAAAAAGCAATCTAAACTAGAACTATTTTTGTCTATTTGATATCTGTAGGTCCTGTATGGCTTTTCATCTAGATTACCTTTTCATATTAGTCCAATTCCTCCCCAGCAAATTAAAAGTAAGATGTGGAGAAAAGATTAACTCATAGGAGTAATGTCAAATCAGTGGGATTACTACTATCATTACTAAAGTTAAAAGCAAATATGATCAGAAAACCCAAAGGAATGTTCAAACAAATTGCCAGAATTGTGAATTTAGCAAAGTTACTAGATAAATGATTAACATACAAAAAGCAATTACATTTTTACCTTAGAGCAATAAACACATAAGTCTAAAAATTATCATTTATATTACCTTTTAAAAGCATCTAATACATAAGAATACTTTTACCAAAAGAGGTGCAAAACTTCTACAATGAAAACTTGAAAACTACCATCTAGCTGAGAGAAATTAAAGATGCATTAAATAAATCAAGAAATATTTATGGATAATAATATTGTTAAAACGTCAACTATCCTCAACTTGATCTACAAATTCAATGGATTCCCAATTAAAACCCAGCAGGTCTTGTTTTTGTTTTATTGGTAGAAATTGACAAACTGATCCTAAAATTTATATGGAAATGCAAAGAACTAGAAGAACAAAGTTGGAATACTTACACTACCGAATCAAGACTTATTATAAAGTTACAGTAATTAAGACAGTGTGTTACTCTCATAAGGCTAGACAAAGAGATCAGTAGAACTGGAGAATGTCTAGAAATAGAATCACCCTTATACAACCAATTAATTTTTTTGACAGAGATGCTGATGCAATTCAATAGGAAAAAGAGAGGACCACTTCAATAAATGGCATTGGAATCACTGGATATTTCTATGGGAAAAAATAAATCTTATGAAGTACCACACACAAAAATTACTTAAAGAAGGATCATAAACCTAAATATAAAAGCAAAGTGCATTAAGCATTTAGAGTGACACGTAAGCGAATATTTTCATGACCTTAAGGTAGGAAAATATTTCTTAAGCAGGACACACACAGCATTAACAATAAAGGAAAATTTATCAAATTTAAAAACTTCAGCTCAACAAACACACCATTAAAACATAAAAAGCCCTGCTGTAGACTGAGATAAATGTTCATAATGCATTTATCTGACAAAGAACTTGTATTCAGAATAAAGAACTCCTACAAATCAAACATCAAAAGACTGAATAAAAAAGGACAATGACTTTTATCACTTGATAAAAGAAGTTATCAAAATGCCCTTTAAACATATAAAAAGACACTCAACATCATTAATCATCAGGGAAATGCCAATTAAAACCATAGAGAGACACTAGTATCCAGAATGTCTAAAATTAAAACAAAAATTGACAATACCAAATGTTGGTGAGCTTTGGAACAACTGAAACTCTAAAAATTTCTGACAGGGGTGTAAAATTATACAAAAACTTTGTAAAATTGTTTGACAGTTTCTATTAAAGTTAAACATACACTGACTCATAACCCAGCAATCCCAATCCTAAATATATAGTAAGAGAAATTCAGGCATATGTCTACAAAAACTTGTCTAAGGATATTTGTAGCCGCTTTATTCATAATAATAAAGTTGGACCCCTACTTATACCATATACAAAAATTAACTCAATATATATCAAATACCTAAGTGTAAGTGCTGAAGCTATAAAACTCAGAAGAAAACATGTGTAAATATTTGTGACCATGGATTAAGCAATGGTTTCTTAGCTATGACACCAAAGGTATACAAAGCAACAAAAGAAAAATAAATAAATGTGACTTCATCAAAACTAAAAATTTACATGCTTCAAAGAATGCTACCAAGAAAATGAAAAGACAATCTATAGAATGGGAGAAAATACTAGCAAATTGTATATCTGATAAGGGCCTAGTATTCATAATACATAAAGAACTCTCATATAGCTCAACAGTAAAAAACCAAATAACCCAGTTTTAAAATGGGAAACATATTTGAATAGATATTTCTCCAAAGAAGATATAAAAATGGCCAATGAGCACATGAAATCATGCTCAATATCATTAGTCATTAGGGAAATGCAAATCAAAACAATAAGATGCCACTTCACTCCCACTAGGAAGACAATAATCAAAAAATGGACATAGTGAATGCTGGCAAGAACATGGAGAAACTGGAACCTTCACACATTGCTGGTGGAAATGTAAAATGGTGCACTCACTTTGGAAAACAATTTGTCAGTTCCTCAAAATGGTAAACATAAAATTACCCCAGTAATTTCCTTTTTAGGTATATACCCAAGAGAAATGAAAATATAGGAGTCTCACAAAAACTTATACACAACTTTGTGAACACACTACTAACCACTGCATTGTATACTTTAAAAGGGTGAATCTTATGGTATGTAAATTGTATCTCAATTAAATGAAAGAAAAACATGCTGAGTGAAAGACATGTGGTGCATACTATCTGATGTCAATTATATGAAATTCAAGAACAAGTAAAATCAATCTATGGTGTTAAAAGTTAGAATATCTCTGGGGTCTTATTGACTACAAAAAAGCATAGAAAAATTTCTGGAGTGATGAAATGTTTTTTATTTTTATCTGGATGGTGGTTACATGGCACATATTTGTCTAAAACTTCATCAGTCTGCATACTTGAGATTTGTATGAAAGAGTCTAAAAAAAAGACTAAATGAGAAAAAGACAACTGAGACTGATTCATTTATTTATAGAAATAAAAATATACATTGAGCATTATGTGCTAGTTACTGATCTAGGTGTTGAGGGTACAGCAGTGAATAAAACGGATAAAATCCCTGCACTTTATGGAGCTTCCATTTTGGTTGCAGGATAGTGGTGGTGGTTGTGGATACAAATTTGGTTTTTTTTAAAAAAAGTAAAATGCGAAGTTTAGGAGATGGTGATTGTTGCTACTTACAAAATAAGCATGTAAAGAGGATAGAGAATGTTCTAGAAGGGGAGGAGTGTGCAATTTTAAATGCAATGGTCAGTGAAGTCTCCAGTGAGAAGGTAATATTTGAGCAAAGACTTGAAGCTTGGAGGTGGTAAGGGGATGAGCCATGTAGATACAGAAGAAAGAGCATTATAGGTGGAGGTGACAAATGGAGCTGCAGAGGAGCAAATAGAGGCAGGTTTGCTGGACGGTTTGAGGAATGACAAGGAGGCCAATGTGGCAGGAGTAAAGAGTGAGGTCAGATGCTAACAGGGAAACAGATCATAGAGTGCATTTCGATGATTAGGAGGATGTTAGCCTTTTCTTTGAGAGAGGTGGGTTTTGTATTGAGATATATCACGATCCGCGTAGTTTAAAGAATCGCCTAACTCTGCGTTGACAATAGCTGTGGGTGAACAATGTCGAAAGCAGAGACCACTTAGGAGACCACAGTCTCCTATCTGTTGCCTTAGAGTAGGTGATTTAGAGCAAGGTGGTAAGTGTGGATGTGATCAGTAGTTAAAAACTGAATGTTTTGAAGACAGCCTCTAGAATTTGTGGGGACATGATTTGGGAGATGAGAGAAAGAAAGGAGTCAAAGCTGACTTCCAAACTTTTGATCCGAGCAACTGGAAAGTTGGAATTCCATTTGTTGACACAGAAAAGATTGAAAAGATCAGGTTTGCAGAAGGGGCAATATTAAGAGTTCAGCTTTGAACATTATAAGTTCATTTCAGCACATTGAGCATATCATTTCTTCATCTTCTGGCTTCTGCTGTAATGGAGAGCTCAGTTACACAATCGTCACTCTTTTTAAGGGAATCTGTCTTGTCCTGCTGCCTTTAGGATCTGTCTTAGTGTCGTGCATAAGATATGATTAACTGTGGATTTAGGTTTATTTACCCTGCTTGGAATTCACTGGACTCTGAATTTTTGACGTGAAATCCTTCAGAAGTTCTAGAAGAAAGACATTAATCCTTCAAGTATCACCTGTGTCTGCTTCATTCTCTCTCTTTTCTCCTTTTGTTACTTTAATTGGATAAACGTTAGACTTTCCTACTCAAATCTCCGTGTATGCTAATCTCTTTTGTATTTTTCTTCTCCGTGTCTTTTTGTGCTGTCTTTTTCATAATTGGTTTATATCTATCTTCCAGTTTATTTAGATTCTCTTCAACTCTGTCTAATCTCATAAACACATCCATTGCATTTTCAACTTCAATATATGTATTTTTAAAAGTTCTGTTTGATTGTTTATCAAATCCTTTCAATATTCTTCACAGTCTCTTGTTCTCTGCACATATTTTCAAGGTTGTCTTTTTTTAAAAATTATTTAAAAATATCCAACAGAGTTTATAGTTTGTCTGATAAATTCTATTTTTTCAATGGAAATAGAATTTCTAGTGACTGCTGCTCCTGCTGATTCTTGTTCATGGTAACTTGTTTTCTTATGCATTTAGGGTTATTTGTTGTGTTGCTATGGTTTTGTTTGTTTCTAACTGCAATATCTTCATTTACCTTGGAATTTTATTTGTGGGGATTCTTTGAAATCTAGGATGAATGTAGGTTCCTCCTGAGAAGATTTGCACTTGCTTCTACTGGATGCCTGGAGACTACAAGCGAGTCTACCATTATCCTAAATTAAATTCTCAGCTTGCAATATACAACCATACAGGTACTATGTATTCAGACTGAAAACCTCAAAAGAACTGATTTGTTGTTGTAAGTTTTTGAGGGATTACTTTCCCTCTTTCATTCAACAATTGTTGTCTGGGGACTGGCAAGGTGTATATTTCTAGGTCACTCATAAACTGATGGTGTAGCCCTTTTGGGGTCCCACTTTTATGGGGAGAGGATTGCCTATCAGATTTTCCATCTTGTGTAGGCCTAGCGTTTTTTTAGCTTTTCTATGCACTGTATAAACCATGAAAATTGAACCTCATAGTTATTCTATGGGGCAAAGTACCTGAACATGAAAGTAAGCTTTAGTACTCTGCAAATCATTCAGAATTCCTGCTTCCTCTCACTTTCGGGAGTTACTTTATTACCTGATGATTGATATTGTTTTTTTTTTTTTTATTTCAGCAAATTATGGGTGTACATACGTTTAGGTTACGTGTGTTGCCCTTGGTTCCCCCCTCCACCGAAGTCCGTGTTTCAAATATGTCCATCCTTCGGGTAGTGCGCATTGCACTCCTTGTGTATACAAATACCCGTCCCCTCCTCCCTCCTCC